>NW_027527951.1:2765105-2817336 GCF_008692635.1 Crocuta crocuta
CTCGTTAAGAAGTACTACCGTGAGGGCTCGGCTTAAAGGGGTAGTTGGCAGTTAGTGACCTTGCCGAGGTGAAGGGAATTGGGCGGAGAGACAAAGATCGGTTACAGAATCCACTGTGTGAGGGCAGAGCCTCCAGTCCCTCCCGGGGGAGCCGGGGATTGTGATGAGGGGGGTGTTCTGCAGAGGCAATCGAGGAGACGCTGAACTGGGATCCTTAGGGAGGGGGGCGGGGATAATGGCCTCGGGCTTCTGGAAGTCCCTGGAAATACGTGCAGAATTCTGCATTTGTGAATAATTTTCTTTGGAAGGGATCCATATTCAGCGTGACCCCGCCGCTTCCCACACCCCCAAAAGGTTAAGAACTCCTAGGGTAGTGGTGGACCGTTCAATTAAGGGAATGCACTAAAGGGCTTT
This sequence comes from Crocuta crocuta, assembly GCF_008692635.1. Lineage (NCBI taxonomy): Eukaryota > Metazoa > Chordata > Mammalia > Carnivora > Hyaenidae > Crocuta > Crocuta crocuta. Next base: position 2,765,520 of record NW_027527951.1, read on the forward strand.
GAAGTGGGCGGTTCCGGCACCAGCGATGGAGATGATCCTTTAAAGGTATTTCACTGTTAGCGGAAAACCCTTATTTTTAATATTTTGATTTCACAATTTTGGTGAACTTTTGGCGAGCATTCTCTTCTGATGCATCCTTACATTTTAAGAAACCAGGGTGAACACTTGAACTCGAAATTGTGATGGGGAGGCAGGATAATAGTAACCTTGTAGGAGAAAAGATTGCAACGTTTCTCCAGGAGGGCATTTCTTTTCCTAGTCCTTTCTAAAGATGATTCAAATATACTATTGTGACTTGAGCTGCGGTGGAAAAAAATTAGTTAATAAAACAATCAAAACCCAGACATCCTGTATCTCAGTTGTTTTGTAATATGGCAAGTGTTTGATTTTTCCGTTTGTCTATATTTTGCTGCAAACCAGAGATCTCCTCTATCACTGGAATTGTAGATTTGCTGCATTTTGCAGCAGGCCTATATTAAATTTGTGAGGCATTTATACCAAACTATGGGGTGTGTATGCTGCTGCTTTTTTTCCTGCTATGATTTCAGCTCAAGTCACCATTGCCACATGTCATTATGTAGCAGTGTAGTTTGAAATTTATTTGTAAGTGATCGTTAGTTGGTAGGATATGGTGCATATTTCCTAACAAATTACTGAATTTTTCCTCAGAAATCCATTTTGTATTTGTAAAAATGTTGCTGTATAATCAGAATATGTATTGTTAACTACAGATGGAATGCCATGTAATTTTTAAGTTTTAACTTTTTATTTGGAAATAATCTCAGGCTTGTGGGAAACTAGCAAGAATAAGAATAATACAAAGAATATTCATATAACCTTTACTCAGACTCACCTGTTACCATTTTATTTACTTATCACTAGATCTGGATCTGTCATATGTACATAATATTTTTTCCCTAATCATTGAGGGTAAGTTACACTGTGAATCTTTATTCTTCATCAGCATGGAAAACCATATACATTTTATATTTTAGCTTCCTTGGCTTGCCTGGATGAAGTTCTAGGAAAGAGTGGCTTGGTTTGGTTTTTAACCAAGAATATCGGAAATATCTAAGATGATCAGACTTTTCAGTGTGTAAACAGTACAGAAAGTGAGGCTGAGTGGTTTTCCTGTTTTAGGATCAGATTCTGGAAGATATAATTGGCCAATACGTTGGGATTTTTTCTTTGTAGATAACCTCTTTACTGTTACTCCCTCCTTTTGTTCACTTTGAGTTCTGGGTATCTGATAATTTATGTGTACAGATCATAATAAAGAGAAAAGCCTAGATACTGTAAAATTGAATTGTGTTACTGTGAGACTGAGTAGTTGGAGACATGCACAGTATGATCAAATTATGTGTAGATATATTAGTGCCTCTTATAGGCACTCAAGAAAATATTAGATGAGTGTCTAGAATCCATAATAATTATAATTTATATGTATCTAATTATTTGATTTTAAATAAATCACCAAAGTTCTAAAGGAACCTTGCCATTATGTTGTCTGAGAGATCAAGACCTTTGTGACAGGAAAAATTTTAAGAGGTGAAGTCTTTACGTATTTGTTATTTATGTATTTATTAATGTGTAATAAAGAGATGAGGACTTCACACCAGACCATAGTAGGTTTTAATCCTAGCGGTGGACTATGGGGATGTAACAACTTCTAGAAAAGCAGAGATAACCCCTACATCCCAAGATGATGAGGATTACATGAGTTAATATAAAAATGGCAAAATAGAGCATGTGGTATATAACATTAGTGTTTGTTAAATGTTAGTTTTTTTCTTGGTTGGTGGTGAGTTTTCTATATACTTAGAATCTTTCACAGGCTCTTAAGAGAGTTTAAAATTTATATTAAATTATTTTGCTTTTCTTTTTTTAAATGCTTTATTTATTTCTAGGAGAGAGAGAGAGACAGCGTGAGCAGGGGAGGGTCAGAGAGCGAGGGAGTCACAGACTCTGAAACAGGCTCCAGGCTCTGAGCTGGCAGTCAGCACAGAGCCCGACGCGGGGCTCAAACCCACGAACCGCGAGATCATGACCTAAGTGAAAGTCGGACGCTTAACCGACTAAGCCACCCAGGCGCCCCTAATTTGCTTTTCTTACATAAAAGTTTTTTTGGGCGCCTACTTCTAAAAAGAAATGAAATTTAAAAAAATATTTTCTAATGCTTTTTAAGGACCCCATGAAGCTTTGAGCTGATACTTAGTTTTATGGTACATTGGAGCCTATGAATGGTATAGTAATTGTTTTGCTTTTCATATTGTCCAGCAAAGCATTTAAGAGAAGATTGCCTGTCAGTTGTGGGATGGTGCTAATATAACAATATGTAGAGAAATTAATTTAATAATGCTGTTTTATGAAGCAATAATCAAATGTTGAAGTTTTGTACAGCTTTCAATTTATCACATGGGTAAAATCTGATAATAAAAGCAGCAAGTTATATCAGCAATACATTTCACATACTTGTTGGACTTCAGTTCTTCATGAGCAGCAAATCTTCTACAGTTGGTAGTGCCCTCTCTCCGTAAATTACTCTGCCTGTTTTCATGTAGTAGCTTGGAATCTGGAACTGCGTGTCCTAATGTGCCTGACGGGATAACACTGTAGGGCATTTTTGGGACATGTGAATAGGTTTCTCTAAAAGTACTTTGCTGTAATTGGAATGAACTGCAGCTGGAAACTTTTTTGATAGTGGATGGAGAAGTGGATTTTATGAAATCATAGGGAGTATAAAGCTGCTCTGCATTTTATTGATGTTTTATTAAGTTGTTTTAAATGTAGGACAGTGGAGCAGGCATGTCTGTAAAGAAGGAGTGAAGTGTTAAAGATGTGTCCCTGTGGGCATTCTGAATTGTCCATACTGTGGTTCTGAATTATAATTTATGTATATATTTTTATATTTTATAGTATTTTTATAGTATATTATATAATTTTCATAACTTGGTAAAAAGAGAATAAGTTCAGAATATTATTCAGCTACCTCATGGAGTGCTGTTATAGACATATTAGTTTCATGTTTTAATTTATATAGATCTTTATAATTGTGAAGGAGAGGCTTACAGAATACTTAAAATTTTATGGTCAATTTTAAGCAGTTTTGTCTTTACTTACAACTACCTTTTGTATCGGAAGATTAGAACTTCAAAAAATGTAACCTTCTGTCTTATTGTGCTCACTTCTTGCAATCAGCCCACTAGTGTTACAGACTGTAATATCAAAGAGCACCCCTGTATTTACTGCAGCGTTATTTACAATAGCCAAATTATGGCAGCAATCTAAGTGTCTATCGATATATGAATGGATAAAGGAGATGGGGTATATATACACAATGGAGTATTATTCATCCATAAAGAAGAATGCAGTCATGCCATTTGCAACAACATGGATGGATCTAGAAAATATAACGCTAAGTGAAATAAGCCAGTCAGAGAAAGACAAATAGCATATGATTTCAATTGGACGTGGAATTTAAGAAACAAGGCAAATGAACAAGGCAAAGAGACAAACCAAAAAATAGACTGTTAACTATAGAGAACAAACTGATGTTTACCAGAGGGGAGGTGGGTGGGGGGATGGGTGAAATAGTTAAAGGAGGTTAAGAGTACACTTATCTTGATAAGTACTGAGTACTGTATAGAATTGTTGAATTATTATATTGTATATCCAAAACTAATATAACACTGTATGTTAACTATGCTGGAATTAAAATAAAACAAACAAACAAACTCTAATATTGAAGAAACATGTAAAGGTCTATAGATAAGCATTTATAACTTTTAGAGGCTTATATTAGATAAAAACAAAATAGGACTTCTCAAATTTGGTGAGTGGAGAATTCTAAAAAGTAAGGGACACTAAATCACTGAGATGCTTTTAGTGACTTAATCATGATTTAACTTCCAAGTGAATTATTTTCAGTGAAAAAAATGAAAATTGGGTCTATATTTTTAGTTATACCTAGTATATTTTACTACCATGACTACTGTGGCATTTTTAAGTGATTTCTTTTTTTGAATAAATTGTATATGTTCAAGTTTCATAATTTATCATTTTCAAGTTCTAATGTAACTCATTTACTCATGTTAAACAGGGAATTAATTTCTTTGGTTTACCTGGGTGTGTTCATTAATACCTAAAGGACCATAGGAGTATAGAATTTTAGAGTTGAATGGATTGTCTTATTTATTGCATAACAAATTACCCCGGGAAGTAAGGGCTTAAAACAACGAACATTTATTACTCAGTTTCTGTGGGTTAAAAATCTGGGTGCAGCCTATCTGGTACTTGTTGCTTAAGGCCCCTTAGAGGTTGCAGGTCAGCTCTGGAGCTGTGGTCTCATTTGAGAGTTTGACTGGAGGAAGACCTGCTTCCAAGCTCATTCATGTAGCTCTTGGCAAGATTCAGTTGCTTGGGAGGTATTGGACTGAAGGCTTCTGTTTCTTTTGAGTTGTTGGCCGGAAGCCTCTCTTGGTTCTTTGCTATCTGGGTCTGTCCAAAGGGCAGCACACAGTGTGGCAGCTAGTTTGCTTCAGAGCAGACAGGTGGGAGAACAAGAGCAGGTAACATCCAAGATGGAAGTTGGGATCTTTCTGTAACCCAGTCTTGTGAGCTGGATCTCATTTGTTGTTGTATCCTCTTTGTTAGAGGCTGCCTACCACAGTGACTTCAGTTTACTTTTTACAGATTTAAAAAAGAAAGAAAGAAAGAAACAGAACTCAAAAGACACACAAAGTAGTTTGCCAAGGCTCAACGGGTAATCTCCTGAAGAGCTTGGAATAATATTCAAATTCACTGATCCTCAGCCATTGTGCTGTTTCTACAATATATGATTTTTTTGGAAAATATAAAAATCGTTACAGGTGCTGACATCGCTAAGATATGTATATTGAAAACTTTCAAATTCATTTGAATTGACCTCAGTCAGTGTCATCTTGGGAAAATGGTAATCCTATGTATACACATACATACACACACGGTATACATGAGTGTGTATATATAAGAATCTATGTGTATGTATATGTATAAAATGTATTGTGTGTGTGTGTGTTGTGTGTATATATTAAGAACCTTTGCTTCTGAAGGAAAATTTAATATTAAAGTTTCACAGCATAAAAGATTGTTACCCAAGTGATTTGGATTTAGTTCTTCAAGACTGTGTTGTTGCTTTTTAGATAAATTTTTTTGAAGGTAGTGTCTGAACATAATTCATTTTTCTTATTTTTTTTAGTAGGCTCTATGCCCAATGCAGAGTTTGAACTCACAACCCCTAGATCAGGAATCTCATGTTCTATTGACTGAGCCAACCAGGAGCCCCCATAATTTATTTTTTATGTAAACTTTTTACATTGTAAGATCCCATGATTTATTTGTTTGTTTATAGATTTGGGTTTTCTGTTCTTCTTTGGTATCTATTTAAATTAAGTGTAGAAGAGGTTTGCCACATGCAAAGAAATATAATTATGGTGGGGAGGTCAGACCCAGAAGGAAACAAATCTAAATGTAACAGTTGGATATGTCAGGACAGTGAGTTTTTTTTTCCTGAAAATTGTAATGTGAAATTTTATTGTGCATGCTGCTTTTATAATGATGATAAACAAAACCACAAACAGAAAAAAAAAAACCCAGCTGGATTATCTTACTGCGTACTCTTCCATACCACCTAGAGAGTAAGTGTTATGTCTTCTTTAGGCTTAATTTATTTTATAGAGCTTGGAAACAAAGCTGTTTAAAACTTTGTTTGAGTATATTAAATTTTAATCTGAAATTTTCAGATTGTTTTTAATAGCTTCACTTTTGCTGGAATTATCTCTGAACCAGAAGGGTCATCTTTCAGCCTACATCTGCACTGTCCCCCCAGTCACATATGGTTATTTAAATTTAAATTAATGTTAAAGAAAATTTTTAAAAAATTAAAAATTTACTTTCTTGTTGCATTAGCCACATGTCAAGCGCTCGGTAGCCATGTGTGACTAGTGGCTACTGGATTAGACACTGCAGATAAGTAACACGTGTTTATCATCATAGAAAGTTCTATGTTGATCTTGTTCTACTCCATTTTTTATTTGATTTTGATCAAGGACATGTGTTTAAATTGCTAATCATTGAGATTACCAACTAAGTTGAACTTTATTTCTTCATTTTCATTTTCCAGTTTTTGGAGCCGTGAGGGATACAGCAGTTTGGTCAATATTGTTTTAACATGCTTCAAATAAATCAGGTGAGTTTGTGTTAAGGCATGTCCTACTTACATGGTGCTTGGGCCATAAATTGTGGAACATTTTAACCCAGCTTTTCTGTAACCATGACCTGACCACCGCTTTATAGAGCAATTACGTACTATATATTCATCATAGGAGACTGTGTAGGGCAGGTTGTTTAAGGATTATAGTGATAGTTCTCAAAGTTGTTAACTTTTCAGTGTGCAGAGCAGGTGTGTCTGTTCCTTTTGATGTTCCATCCTTCCAAGACTTAGTGAGTTCAGACTGCTTATAATTGTGATTTAGCTTCAGTAGGTGGCAGTTCTGTAGACTGAAAGCATTTCTAGTGACAGATCTTGTGAAGTAGTTATATCAATATGTTAAAAAAAAAAAAAGTTCCTTTCTGGGGCACTGGAAAAGGCTAGAAGGAAGTATTTTGTTAAATAAATTTTAGCCTATAATGTCTTAGACTCCTGAAAGGAATATTTTTGTTAGGGCTTGGCATTTCTCCAAGGACTTTATACATTTCACCTTATTCATTCTGAACAAATAGGGCATTATATTGTAAGTATACTATTAGGAAATACTTTTTTTAATTTCAGATTTGTAAGTCAAGAGAAAAATAATTAATTTGATCACAAGAAGTAACGAATTTTGTGTGTAAGTGATTTAACGAAGTAATACACTCCCACCCCTGCCCTGTCCAGCTCAGCTTCAGTAATAGCCTCCAGTTGTGCATCACACACCATCTCTCAGCCAGTGACTTCTAAGTTTATATATACTTAGCCTAGCTCTCTCTTCTGAGGTCCACATTCATGTAGCCATTGCCAACCTGATCTCTTGACTTGGGTATCTTTATGCATCTCAGAATTAATATGGGCCCAAGAAACAGTCCCAATGCTTTGATACACCAGGCTGAGTTTCTGGGTTGGTTGAGGTCATTGTTCCAGCTGCAGGGGCTTTGTATAGATTGCCTCTGCCTGGGCCTCTGTGTCCGCTGTGGTTGGCTCACTTGACTCTGAAGCCTAGTGTTTGCTCTCATAGCACCCTGCCCTTTTATTAATGATGTTCTAACATTTGCAGTTCTAGTCAAATATCTAATTGTTTGCTTAACATCTTTGTTCCTTGTTATAGACTGTATGCTACATGAAGGTAGTGACTCTCCTGGTTTATTCTTGTATCCCCAGGTCCTAGAATTAGTTCTGGTTGGATATGGTTTTTCTTGTATTTGCTGAATGAGTGCATAGATGGTGCTGGGGTTGTCACTAAAGCAAGGAAATCTCCATTCTTTTCAACAATAACTGCATAACTGTATTGTCGCTTTAGGTATTCTGTGCTTGCTTTAGAAAAATGCCATTAACATACAATTTCTTTCTTATGCAGAGTTGTTCTGTGACTTTCTCCTTGTACTAGGAAATTTTCTCTTGCAACAAATACTGCTTTCATCCAAGGTGATACTAGTGTAAGTTTAAAGGAATCTTAGGGGCGCCCGGGTGGCTTAGTCGGTTAAGCGTCCGACTTTCGCTTAGGTCATGATCTCGCGGTTCGTGGGTTCGAGCCCCGCGTCGGGCTCTGTGCTCACTGCCAGCTCAGAGCCTGGAGCCTGTTTCAGTCTGTGACTCCCTCTCTCTCTGACCCTCCCCTGCTCACGCTGTCTCTCTCTCTCTCCTAGAAATAAATAAGAACATTAAAAAAGAAAAAATAAAGGAATCTTAAAGCTGTACCATGCTTGGTGCTTTCTGTGCCTTCATAGTTGGTGTCTCATGCTGTGGGATGGAGGTTTAGGTGACATGTCTTGCAAACTATGTTGTAGGTTTGGGTTGATGCTAAGTGTATGGATACCTGCTATTATATGGGTACAATCAGAAGAATAATTTGTTTCATATTCTACCGCAGACAGGTGGAAATAAACATTCTTTTTATGCCAGTCAGCATCTATAAAATCTATATAGATTAGTCCTACTGAAGATTTCCTGTTGGTGCGACTGGCCGTGTTGAATCAGGCATTACAGACAATTCCAGGCAACGCTCTGCAAGGCCACAAGCAGGTCTGTGTGCTTTGGCTGGAATTGTACACAGTGCTTGGAGATATATGTGCTGTCCTGGTAACAGACATGTGTTTTTAGACTCACCTCAGGACTCTCTTGTTATCGACTAAGTTTCATCCCCCCCAAATGTTCAAGTATGAGGGGAAGAATTAATCCGATTTGGAATAGAAGTTATAGAGAAAATTTTTTCTTCAGCCAAACTTAAATTTATGTTTTATCTTTTTCATGGTGACTGCTTTCCCATTAGAATGGGACGTCTTAAGATAACTGTGAAAAAGTATGAAAATGCGGTTGAAGCTGACACTTATCTTGAAGCAGTTGAGGCTTTTACTGAGTTATTTTCAATACTGTGTTTCAGATTCATACCAAATTTTTATTTGAGAGGTCATTTTGTTTGTTTTAACTTAAGACACCTGAGTAGTACTAACACATTCTTCCATGTGTGTTCCTAGAACTAATTAAGAACAAGGCTGTTGAGTTCAGATATTTGATATTTTATTTGATATTAATTCTTCCTGACATTTTTAGGGATCACGGGAATGTCCTGTGTTCCGTTACAGTAATGGCACTCCTGACTTTAAATTGTGCCCTTCAGTTTTATTTTTGCCTTTTAAGAATGTGTGTTATCCGTGTACAACCCATGTAGAAAAATTAGGTAGTAGAGATAAACAAAAAGAAAAAAATCACAAATAATTACACTATTCTTTTACAGAGATAATCACAGCTAAACATTTTGGGGTGTATACTTCTAGATTATTTTTTTCTATGCAGGTATGTTTTTAAGTGAATATATGTTATTTTAAAAACTGGGATAATATAATAGTCTGAAGTGACTTAATAATTCACAGTTTGGAAGTACTAAATTTGTTTAATCAAACCCTTATTTTTGGACAGATTTTGTATTATAGTTAGTGCCACAGTGATTTTTTTCTTCTTTTTTTACATATAACTATGTTCCTTTGTCCATTATTTTCCGTAATTAATTATTAGAAACGGAAATACTGGTCAAACAAGTATACAAATTTTAAAGATATTTGACACATAAATGCCCAAAATACAAAATTATATCTTTTAGAATGCCTTTTTTCTTACTTTCTTGACAAATTTTCAATGTTTGCCAATCTGACAAAAAGTGATATTTTAATTTGCATTTCTATGATTTGCTTCTATTTGTCGTTCTTTTGTGTTCTGTCTTTTGTGAATTGTTTATATGTGTCCACCAGTAACTTTTCCTTTTTATTTGTAAATAAAATGATTTGGGTTATAATCCCTTGAACATTTTCTGAACTAGTATTTATAATCATTACTTTATATTTTTCATTCATTATTCAGTAAATAACAAGTGGGAACCTAGGTTTCCAGGTACTGTACTAACTAGGAGTTTGGTATATTTTGGACCTTTCTCTCTGATTATTAATTTGGGAACCCCTGGGGAAGCTGTAGCAAATATAAATTAAGAAGGCATGTGTGCTATGAAATAACATTTTTAAGTGAGTGCCTGAAATAAGGCAAAGTTTTTGGGGTTCATTGGTGAGGCAGACTTGACAGGGCACGTATTCTCCTGGGTTTAAGGGGAAGTCTATATTAGGCAGCTGTAGCACTGGGAGAGTCAGCAGCAGGGTATTAACAGCAGTCTCACTAGTCTGGTGGTTTCTTCGAAAGAGTGTTGCTGTTAGATCTTGGGAACATAGGAGCTGGAGGAATCTCTAAGGCTTGCCTCAAGTAGAATGAGAGGTCAGGCAGGACAACACAGTATTTCAGAGTCAGAAGAGTGGGAGGGGGAGCCAGGTGTTATGTAGGAAGAAAAAAGTTGTACCAAGATACACTGCAAACTATAAAGCCACAGTAGGATTATCAAGAAACCAAGACTTAGAGTTTAAGGGATAATGATAACCTATCTCACAGGCTTGTTGTGAGGAGTAATTAAACTGATGAAGGCAAAATGCTTAGCATTGGCCCTGGTACCATAGCTACTGCTACTTATATTGCTGCTGCTGTTGCTCTCTAGCTCTGGAGATTGATGAGAAAGGAGGCAGACATTTAGATTGGTCATTAGAGTAGAGTAGTTGTTTGGGAGAATGAAAAGCACTTGGACGTTTCTCATGCCTAGGTCTGCTATAAGTGCTCTCTTCGTTTGCAATTGGCATCAAGAACTCTATTCTTTTCTCTTAAAAGCTGCTTCTACTTACTCTTATTTTTTCCTCAAGTCTGGCTATGGAGTAGGATCTACAATCTACCCATCTCTCTTGAAACCATAGGATGCAGTCTATAGTTAGAGGATGAAAAAAATAATGTAAGGAGGTTAAAATGTGTAAGAAGGACTTTGGCTTTCTGCCATGTTGACATAACAAGATTTTTCCTCTGTGTGGCCAGCTTCCAAGGTGGGCCCAGTGATCCTTGCCTCTTAGTGTTTATACCATTGTATAATCCTCTCACACATTGTGTGGCCAGTAGAATATGGTGGAAGTAATAGATCATTTCCAAGGGTAGGTTATAAAAGACATTGCAGCTTTTGCCTCTTTTCTCTCCCTCTGTGCTGCCCTCCGCCTACTTTCCTTCCTTCCCTTGCTCATTCAGAGTAGTTAGGTGCCATGTTGTGAATAGCTCTATGGAGAGGCCCATGTGGTGAGAAATTGAAGCCTCCTGTCAACAGCTAACAAGGAACCGAGGCCTCTAGCCAACAGTGTTTGACTGAGTCTTCTTGGAAGCAGATCTTCCAGCCCTTGTCAAATTTCCAGCTGTAAACTACTGGCCCGCTGGCATCTTGACTGCCACCTCATGAGATATCCTGAGCTAGAACCACCCAGCTAAGCTGGTTCTTGATTGCCGAACCTGTGTGAAAAAAAATAAATGCTTGTTTTTTAAGATGCTAAGTTGGGGGTAATTTGTTATGCAGCAGTAATATACTCTCCCTCCTCAAACAACCTGAGAACATGTAGATATGTAAACAATGATTTTTAGATAGTGGATGATAGGTGGCATCATACTGTGATCCCTGAGATAATGGAAACAAATGAGGTAAGCCCTTCTTTACACTAGTTTACGGTAGAGCCTACACTAGTTTACTAGTTTCCCTGAGATAATGGAAACAAATGAGGTAAACCTTCTTTACACTTGTTTATATAGGCTACAGTGCAAGGCGGAGGAACCAAAACGGATTTCACTTTCATTGGGATTAGGAAACAAAGATAAGAGTTTGGGAAGGCCAAGATGGTTAGAATTGCAGGGCAGAGTGCCAGAGAGAAGAGACTTAGGGGGAGAGGGGTAAGTATATAGGTAGGTAAAAAAGTGCACTCAAGCATGAATACATTCTGGCGATCTGAAGCACTTGGAGTGTTCTTCTCGAGTTTTTGGCTGAGTTCCGATCTGTAGATGCATGGCAAGACTTACTCAAAGTCAGGGAAAGAATGACTGGAAAGCAGTAAGAAAACAATTTCCAGAACTGTTACAGGGCTGATAATAGTTTGTATCTAGATTATCTAGAGTCTAAAGACCTTCTAATACATGAGGCATTGGGAAGAGTCCTGAGAAGGCTTCAAGTGACCCCAAGTTACTTACCTGTGCATCCAAACGAAGTCCACTAAAGGAATACAACACAATTCAGAATCCAACAATGTAAAATTTATAGTTTTCATCATTCGGTCAAAAATTCCAATGTTTACCTCACTTTGAATAAGGAATAGAGCGTCTAGACAGATCAGTAAGGAAATAGAGGACTTGAACAACACTGTAAGCCAGTTAGACCTAAATGACATACACAAAACACTCAGTAAGAGCAGAATATACATTACATTATTTCAAGTGCACATGAGACATTCTTCAGGGATGGTCCATATATTGGGCCACAAAAAAGTCTGCATACATTTTAAACAGTTGAAACCATAAAAGTATCTTCTTCAGTCACAGTGGAATGAAGCTCCAAATCAATAACAAAGAATACTGGAAAACTCAAAAATATGTAGAAATTAAATAGCACACTTGTAAATAACCAGTAGGTCAAAGAAGAACTCACGGGAAATTAGAAAATTATTAGCAACAAATGAAAATGGAAACACAGCATACCATAACTTATGAGATGCAGCAAAAGTAGTACTCATAGGGAAATTTATAGCAGTAAAGACCTATATTTAAAAAGAAGAACTGAAACAAATCTAATTTTTTACTTTAAGGAAACTAGAAACAGAGGAGCAAATTAAATCCAAAGTGAGCTAAAGAAAGGAAATAATAAAGTGGAGATAAGTGAACTAGGGAATAGGAAACAATATAGAGAATCTGCAAAACCAGAATCTTTTCTTTGAAAAGATCAACAAAATTGACAAATCTTTACCTAAACTAACTTAGACTGACAAAGGGGAGGGGCGGGGGAAGCAAAGACACACATAACTAAAATCAGCAGTGAAGGTGGGGATATTGCTGCTGACCTTAAAGAAATAAAAAAGGTTATAAGAGAGTACTATGAACAATTGTATGTCAACAGATTGGATATTATACATGAAATGGACAAATTCCTAGAAACACAGATTACCAGAACGACTTAAGCAATAGAAAATAATAACTTACAACAAGTAAATAGATTGAATTAGTAATAGTAATAATAACAGATCTCTCCCAAACAAAGAAAAGTCCAGGACCAGATGGCATTACTGGTGAATTCTACCAAACATTTAAAGAAGAATGAACACTTATCCTCTCAAACTCTTCCAAAAATTAAGAGGACAGAGAATACTTGCTAATCCTATGAGACCAGCATTACTCTGATACCAAAGCCAAACAGATACCATGAGAAACAAAACAAAAAACTGAAGATTAATATTCTTTATGAGTTTAGATGTAAAAATCCTCAACAAATCACTAAGAAACTAAATCCAGCAGTATATTTTAATGATTATACACCAGGACCAAGTGGGATTTATCCAAGTGGGAATGCAAGGGCAGTTCAACATAGAAAAACCTTAATCCATGTAGTACCTTGCATTAGTAGGATGAAGGGAAGAAATAAACATCACCAGTTGATATGGAAGGCTTTTGACAAAATATAACACCTGTTTATAATAGAAATACTTCAAAACTAGAAAGAGAAGGGAAATTCTTCAATATGATAAAGGGATTCATGAAAAACCCATATTAGCATACAACTCAATTGTGAAGGACAAAACTTTTCCCTGTGGTCAGAAACAAGACAGGTGCCCATTTTCACACTGCTGTTCAGCATTGTGGTAGGAGTTATATAGCCAGAGCAGCTAGGCAAGAAAAAAGACATTTAAATTGGGAAGGAAGAAGTAGAACTGTTTCTATTTTAGATAACATATATAGAAAACCCCAAAGAATCTACAAAAACCCACTAGAGCTAGTAAACAGATTCAGAAAAATAGTAGGTACAGGATCAAACACAAAGTAAAATTGTGTTTCTGTATACCACAATCCAAAAAGGAAAAGAAGGAAACTGTTCCATTTAATAATGTCCAAAAATTTAAAGAATTGAAAGATCCATATATTGAAAACCATAAAACGTTGTTGAAAGAAATTAAAGAAGATCTAAATAAATGGAAAGACATTCTGTGTTTATAGATTGGAAGATTTAATATTGTTGAAGTGGCAATACTATGCAAAACAATGTACAGATTCAATGAGATCTCTATCAGAATTCTAGTGACCTTTTTGCAGAACTGGAAAAACAGGTTTCTAAATTCGTATGAAATTGCGATGGGTTCAAATAGCCAAATCTCTATTCTTAAAAAAGAACAGAGTTGGAGGACTCATACTTCCCCATTTCATTTTTTAAAATTAATTAATTAATTAAAAATTTTTTAATAGTTTATTTTTGAGACAGAACATGAATGGGGGAGGGGCAGAGAGAGAGAGAGAGGGGGGGACACAGAATCTGAAACAGGCTCCAGGCTCTGAGCTGCCAGCACAAGCCGATGCGGGGCTCAAACCCATGAACTGCGAGATTATGACCTGAGCCGAAGTTGGATGCTTAACCGACTGAGCCACCGAGGTGCCCCACATACTTCCCCATTTCAAAACATGTTATAAAGCTACAGTAGTCAAAACAGTGTGGTACAGACATAAGGATAGACATACAAACCAATGGAATAGAATTGAGAGGAGAAAAACTAATCCTATCTATCTATCTATTATCTATCTATCTATCTATCTATCTATCTATCTATCTATCTATCTATGTATCTATCTATCAGTCTGTCTTTATCTACAGATGATTTTTGATGGAGTGCCATGACCACTCAGTGCAAGAAAGAAAAATTTCTTTAACAAATAGTTTTGGGACAACTAGATACCCACATGGAAAAGAATACATTTAGACCCCTACCTCACACCACATTAAAATATTAGCTCCAACTTTTTTTGGGGGGGGAGGTGGTGGTGCCTGGATGACTCACTTGGTTAAGCATCCTATTCTTGGTTTCGATCATGGTCATGATCTCATGGTTTGTGACTTTGAGCCCTGCATTAGGTTCATTGCTCCTGGTGTGGAGCCTGCCTGGGATTCTCAATTCTGTCTCTCCTTTTCTCAAAATAAAACTTAAAATATTTTAAGTCTAAGTGAATCAATGACTTAAATTTAAGAACTAAAACCCTGATAACTCAATAACAAAACTACAAACAACCCAACTAAGAAATGGGAAAAGGACTTTTTTTTTTTTTTAAATATTTATTTATTTCTAAGAGAGAGAGAGACAGCGTGAGCAGGGGAGGGTCAGAGAGAGAGGGAGTCACAGACTCTGAAATAGGCTCCAGGCTCTGAGCTGGCAGTCAGCACAGAGCCCGACGCGGGGCTCGAACCCACAAACTGTGAGATCATGACCTAAGCGAAAGTCGGATGCTTAACCGACTAAGCCACCCAGGCGCCCCGGAAAAGGACTTAAATTGACAATTTTCCAAAGAAGATACACCAATGACCAATATGGATATGAAGAAGTATTCAACCTTGTTAGTGACTGGGGAAATGCAGATGAAAAACTGCAGTGACTTCCCAGTTCATGCCCACAGGACGGCTAGAATAAAAACCAAAAACAGTAACGTGTTGGTACAAGGGTGCGAAGTGTTGGTATAACAGTGTACAAGGGCTCATTGCTGGAGGGAGTATAAAATGATTAACCTGTGGAAAACAATTTGGCAGTTCTTTAAAATGTTAAGCATTGGGGCACCTGGGTGGCTCAGTCAGTAGGGCATCCGACTTCAGCTCATGATCTCATGGTCAGTGAGTTCGAGCCCCCCGTCGGGCTCTGGCTGACAGCTCAGAGCCTGGAGCCTGCTTTGGATTCTGTGTCTCCCTCTCTCTCTGACCCTCCCCCACTCATGCTTTGTCTCTTGCTGTCTCTCAAAAATGAATAAATGTTAAAAAAAATTTTTTTTAAATATTAAACATAGAATTAGCATGTGATCCAGCCATTCTGTTCTAGGTATATACCCAAAAGGAGTGAAAACTGGTACTCCTATATATGTACACACATGTTCATAATAATACTATTTATAATACCCAAATTATGGAAGCAGCCTAAATGCTTATAGATGGAAGTATGATTAAGTATATACATACCATTGACTTCTTCAGCTATAAAACGAAAAACAAAAAACAAACCAAAAACCTCGAAGTACTGATATATGCTACAGTCTGGAGAACCTTGGAAACATTTTGCTGAGTGAATTAAGTCAGACACAAGGTCACATATTCTATGATTCCATTTATATGAAATAAATATAAGTAAACCTACATAAACAGTTCACATTTGTGTTTGCCAAGGCCTGAAGGTAGGGGAAATAGGGAGCAGCTGCCTAATGGATATAGAGTTTCTTCTTGGGGTGACAAAAATGTTTTGGAACAAGATAGAGGTGGTAGTTGCACAAAATTGTGACTGTACTGAATGCCACGGATTTGGTTTTTAAAAATATTTAATTTGATGTTATGTCAGTTTTGCTTAAAATTAAGGAGTTGGGTTAAAGATGGTTCTGTAGGAAGATCCTGAACTTGCTCCTCCTACAACAAATAAACAACTACGTGTGGAATAATTTCCTTTGAAAAAGACCAGAAGACTGAATGAACAGTTTCCACAACAAAGGACAAAAAAGACAGCATTGAGATGGGGAGAAGAGGCAGAGATATCATCTTGCCAAAAAACAAAACAAAACAAAAAAAATCCCCCATCCCAGGTGTGATATATAATCAGGAGGGAACTAAAAAAATATGAAACTTTTCCCTGAACCAGAGGTTAGTGCTTCATAACAGGCACCCCAATCCTTGGGTCCTGCGTAACAGACAAACCACATAAATACTGGGATTTGAGAACCAACTGGGATTATATCCAGAAAAACCATAGAACTATAGATGTGGAGAACCCACTCTTAAAGGATTAGCACATGTACTCATCCTAGGACCAGCACAAAAATATGCATTTGAGAAGTGCCTCTCTGAAGAAGACCTACTTAGTAATTTTAATGCGTCTGTCAGGCAGAAAAATGTTGGGACTTTTGTGGGAACAGAGACATTGGTAGGCGCCATATTTGTGACCTCCTCCTGCCTTGCTAATGTTGGTGCTGGTGGGAACCATTTTGCATCTATCTCTCAAATTTCTGGAGCCAGTGGGCATACCTAGCTGAGAACCCTGCCCAATCCCACAGCGCAATCATGTGTTGCAGCTAGGTGAAAGCTCCACATAGCCGCACGCAGCTGAGCCATGTACCAGCCTCATTCACCCTGTGCTGGAGACAGGGTGCTACCACAGACAGTGAATACAGCCCACACAGGGAATCTAGCTCTGGTAGTAAGAGGGGATTGTGCTTTTGAGGTACATGTGACATCTTCTACACAAGGCCACTCCTTGAAGACTAGGAGAGGTGGTTGATTTAACTGATACATAGAAACAAACAAGAGTCAGGCAAAATGAGTAGACAGAGACTATGTTCCAGATGAAAGAAGATAAAACATCAGAAAATGACATTAATGAAATGGAGATAATCAGCCTGATAAAGAATTCAAAGTAATGGTCGTAAAGATGCTCACTGAACTTAGGAGAAGAATAGATAGAACACAGTGAGATCGACTGTAAAGAGACAATGTAAGAAAGGTCCAAATAAAAAGTTACAGTGCTGAAGAGTAAAATAACTGAACTGAAAAATACACAGACTGGATGAGCTGAATATTGGATCATTGAGCTGGATGCAAAGCAATAGAACTCATATAGACACAGTAGCAAAAAGAAACAAAAATTAGAAAATGAAGATAACTTAAGGGATCTTTCGGACAGTATCAAGTGGAATAACATTCACTTTATATATAGGTCCTAGAAAGAAAAGAGAGAAAGAGGCAGAAAACTTGTTTGAAGAAATCATGGTGGAAAACTTCTAATCTGGGGAATGAAACATACATACAAGTTCATCAGAGAATTCTAAATAAGATGAACCCTAAGAGATCTACATCAAGATACATTATAATTTAAATGGTTAAAATTAGAGAATCTTAAAAGCTGGAGAAAAACAACTTATTACATAAAGGCTATCAGCAGAGTTTTCAGCAGAACTTCGCAAGCTGGAAGAGTGGCATGACACGTTCAAAGTGCTAAATGGGAAAAGCTTCCAACCAACAATTCTCTACTTGACAAGGTTATCATTCAGAATTGAAAGAGAGATTAAGAATTGTTCAGATAATCGAAAACTAGAGGTGTTCATCACTATTAAACTAGCCTTACAAGAAATGTTAAAGGGACTTCTCTAAGCTCAAAAGCAATGGCATTAATAACAAGCAAATGTATGAAAGCAAAAACCTCACTGGAAAAAGGTAAATTTATAGTAAAGGTAGTAGATCAATCACAAACCAAGTATGAAGCTTAAAAAAAGGCAAAAATAGAAAAATTAACTAAAACTATGATAATTAGTTAAAGAATGAAATTATGTAAAACCTGACATCAAAAAATATAAAACCTGGGCAGGGTGGAGAAAATATGTTTTGGATTATGTGCCAATTTAATTGCTATCAACTCAAAGCAGACCATTATATATTTAGGAAGTTATATATGAACCTCATGGTAACCACAAAACAAAAAGGTTACAATAAATATACAAAAGAGAATGAGACGGAATATGAACAGAACACTAAAGAAAACCACCAAACCACAGTGGAAGAGAAAGAAGAAGAAAGGAACAGAGGAATTATGAAAACAACTGTTAAACAGTGAACAAAATTGAAAGAAGTATACACCTACCAATAATTGCTTTAATTGTAAATGGCTTAAACTCTCCAATCAAAAGACAGAGTGGCTAAAAGGATTTAAAAAAATGTAAGACCCTTCTGTATGCAGCCTAGAAGAATCTCACTTCAGAAGCTGGTGGAGGATGAAACTCTTGATCTTAGGGTCATGAGTTCAAACCCCATGGTGGGCGTAGAGCATATGGAACGAAAAGAAAGAAAGAAGGAAGGAAGGAAGGAGTATAGTTACATTGGTGGCAAACAAAATCAACTTTAAAACAAAAAATTGTAATAATAGACAACGAAGGACATCACATAATGATAAAGGGGTCGGTCCAAAAGGAAGACATAATAAATAGATATGGACACAACATAGAAACATCAAGATATTTGAAGCAAATATTAACAGATCTAAAGGGAGAGATTGATAGCAATATCAAAATAGTAGGGGATTTTAACACCCTGCTTATATCAATGAATAGATCATTCAGACAGAAAATTAATAAGGAAACCCCAGCCTTAAATGACACCATATGGATTTAATATATTCAAAACATTCCATCTAAAACCAGCAACAAACATTATTCTCAAGTGCACGTAGACCATTTTAGGTTAGATCACATGTTAGGCCACCAGTTAAGCCTCAATAGATTAAAAAAGATTGAAGTTCTGTTGAGCATCTTTTCTGATTACAATGGTATGAAACTATAAATCGATTATAAGAAGAAAACTTGAAAATGAGGAAGTTAAACAACGTGCTACCCAACAAACAATAGGTCATTGAAGAAATCAAAGAAATAAAAAAATAGAGATAAAGGAAAATAGAACTGTGATATACCAAAATCTTTGGGATACAGCAAAAGCAATTCTAGGAGAGAATATTATAGCAATACAGGACTACCTCAGGAAAGAAAAATCTCAAATCTAACTTTATACCTAAGGGAGCTAGAAAAAAAAGAACAAAATAAACCTCAGTGTTAGTAGAAGAAATAATAGCAATCAGAGCAGAAATAAATGAAAGAGACTGAGAAACAGTAGAAAAGATTAATAAAACTAAGAGCTGATTATTTGAAAAGATGATGTTGAGAAATTTTTAGACTCATAACCAAGAAAAAAAAGGAGGCTCTAATAAAATGAAAGAGTAGAAATTACAACTGACACCACAGTACAAAGGATCATAAGATACTACCAAGAAATATATCCTAACAAATAGGATAACCTAGTAGAAATGGATAAATTCCTAGAAACATATTATCTTCCAGGACTGAATCATGGAGAAATAGAAAATTTGAATGAACTAGTTACTACTGAGATTGATTAGTAATGGAAAACCTTCCAACAAGGAAAAGTCCAAGACCAGATAGTTTCGCTGGTAACTTCTGCCAAAATTAATGATTAGTAATGGAAAACCTTCCAACAAGGAAAAGTCCAAGACCAGATAGTTTCGCTGCTAACTTCTGCCAAAATTAAAAAAGATTTAACAGGGGCGCCTGGGTGGCTTAGTCGGCTAAGCGTCCGACTTTCGCTTAGGTCATGATCTCGTGGTTCGTGGGTTCGAGCCCCGTGTCCGGCTCTGTGCTGACTGCCAGCTCAGAGCATGGAGCCTATTTCAGAGTCTGTGTCTCCCTCTCTCTCTGACCCTCCCCTGCTCATGCTGTCTCTCTCTCTCCTAGAAATAAATAAAAATATATAAAAAAAAAAGATTTAACACCTATCCTTTTCAGACTTTTCCAAAAAATTGAAGAGGAGGGAATACTTCCAACACCTTTTATGAGGCCAACATTACCCTGATACCAAACCATACAAGGATACCACATAAAAGATTTTTAAAAATTATAGGCCAATATCATTGATGAACATTGATGCAAATATTCTCAACAAAATATTAGCAAGCTGAATACCACAATACATCAAAAGTATGATAAACCATGATCAAGTAGGATTTATTTGAGGGTTGCAAAGAATGGTTTAACATCAACCAGTAATGGTACAGCACATTAACAAGATGAAGAAAAGAACTGTATGATCCTCTTTATAGATGTGGAAAAGGCATTTGACAAATTTTAACATCATTTATGATAAAAACTCTCAACAAAGTAACTACAGAGGGAATGTGTACCTCAACATAACAGGCCATATATAGTAAACCCACAGTTAACATACTCAGTGCTAAACAGCTATAAGCTTTCCCTCTAAGATCAGGAACAAGACAAGGATGCCCACTGTCACCACTTTTATTCAACATAGTGTTGCAGATCCTAGCCACAGCAGTTAGCAGGAAAAAGAAGTGAAAGGCATCCAAATTGGAGAGGAATCAGTAAAATGGTCATCACCTGAAGATGACAGGATACTATATGTAGAAAACCCAAAAGGGTCCCCCATTTTTAATTGGGATTTATTTTCTGTTGTTGAGATGTAAAAGTTATTTATGTATTCTAGATATCAGTCCCTTATCCAGGTACATGATTTGAGAAACAATTTGAGAGAATTTACTTTCAGCAGACTTGCACTGCATGAAGTCTTAAAGGAAGTTATTTAGGCAAGAGGAAAATTACTAATCGGTGGAAATTTGGGTCTTTGAAAAGGAATGAAGAGTGTAAGAAATAGTAAAATGTGGGGTAAATATAGTTTCTTCATTTTTAAACTTTTCAAAAGATAGTTGATTAAATCAAAGGTAATAACAGTGATTTGGTGGCTTATAGTATACATAGAAGTAGATTGACTGATGGCAGTAGCATAAAGAATGGTACAGGAGAAAGGGAAGTATGATATTATTAGGTCATTATGCCATATACAGAGTGTCATAATATTTATTTGGAGGTAAGCTGTATATATTTTAGAGCCACTGCTATAAAAAAGTAAAAAAAAAAAAAAAACAAAACCAAAACCTACCAGCAATAGGAGAGATGAATTGAATATTAAAACCTAATCAGTCCACAAGAAAGTAAGTAAAGATGAAAAATGGAATAAATGAGATGTGACAAAAATAGCAAAATAGTATATTTAAATCTTATCTTTTTGATAATTATGTTAAATATAAATGATCTAAACAGTCTAGTTAAAAAGCAGATATTCAGTTTGGCTAGAAAAGCAATATTCAAATATATGGTGTTGAGAAACTTTGAATATAAAGATAAAGATAGACTAGAAGTACAAAGATTGCCTGCTTCTGGCTTATAGTTGGCTTGTATGTTTCGTATCATGAAACAGCCCCTTGCTTCATAAAACTGTGTACATAAAACAATAGCTCTGAAGACATTGCACATGAAGCAGTGATGGTCAGGTATTTCTGAGAGATGAGAAACAAGTGACGTGAGCCCTGCAAATTGCCTCAGTCTGTTGCTTTGAGAAACTTACCAGGATGTGGCACAGGCAGTGAGAACTGAGGTGTGGAACATGGCACATTCTCCTGGTTGAGATGTTGTTGCTCTGGAGCTGAGTTGCAAATTATAACAGCAAGACTTGAAAGGAACAGAATATTTCCAAGTTACATAACTGCATCCCAGAACAAAGTTCAGGAAGATTTATAGGAGTGGGAAATACTAGCATATAACAAGTGCTTGTCATTTAGTTAAAGATTCCTATATATGCACAGGAACCTAAAAACATGACCCATAATGAGAATAATCTGTCATGGAGGAAAAGAATTGATTCAGATGATAGAATTAGCAGAGGATTTTAAAACTCTTTGGTATAATTGTATTCCATATGTTCAGAAAGTTAGAAACATATAAGATGCAAAAAGATCCATATAGAACTTTTAAAGATGAAAACTGCATCTGAGTTGAAAAGTACACCAGATGAGATAAATCTTAGATTAGATCTTGGAGGAAAAAGATGAATAAACTTGAAGATATAGCAATAGAAACCACCCAATAGAAATATACAGAGGAAAAAAATGTAGAAATATCAGTTAGCTGTAAGATACCTTCAAACAATCAAATATGTAATTAGATTTCCTAAAGGTGGCATGTTACATAAATATATATTTCTAGGGGTGTTTGGGTGGCTTAGTTGGCTAAGTGTCTGACTCTTGATTTGGGCTCAGGTCATGATCTCACAGTTGTGAGCTGGAGTCCCTTGTTGTGTTCTTTGCTGGACATGGAGCCTCTTTAAGATTCTTTCTTGCCCTCTCTCTCTGCCCCTTCCCCTGTTTGCAACCCTCCCTCAAAAAATGTATATACATATATATTTATTTGTATATATACTTCCAGAAATGGTTGTCAAAAACTTTTGAAATAAGTTTTTAAAACTATTTTTTAATGTTTGTTTATTTTTGAGAGGGAGAATGTGAGCAGAGGTAGGGGGAGGGGGCAGAGAGAGAGGGAGAGACAAAATCTGAAGCAAGCTTTCCAGGCTCTGAGTTGTCTAGCACAGAGTCCAGTGTGGGGCTTGAACTCACGAACCATGGGATCGTGATGTGAACTGAAGTTGGACATTTAACTGACTGAGCCACCCACATGCTCTACCAAATAAGTTTTATTAAGATGAAACCATAAATCAGAACTTTCCAAGTAAATTTTATTGATGACACCGTAAAGAATTTCAGTGAGCTACCAAGTTTAAGAAATATAAAGGAAATTGGAGCACCTGGGTGGTTCAGTCGGTTAAGTGTCTAACTTTGGCTTAGGTCATGATCTCACGGTTTGTGGGTTCAAGCCCTGCGTTGGGCTCTGCTGACAGCTAGCTCAGAGGTTGGAGCCTGTCTTCAAATTCTGTATCTCCCTCTCTCTCTCTGACCCTCCCCTGCTGTCTTTCTCTCCCTCTCTCTCTCCAAAATAGATAAAAACATTTAAAAAATTAAAAAAAAATAAATATAAAGGAAACTACCCCAAGGCTCATCATAATCAAATTACCAAATGCAAATGATAAAGAGAAAATCTTAAAAACAGAGTAAAAATCAGACATAATCAAGTTGTCTGCATAGGAACAAAGATAACGATGACATTAGATTTCTTGTCAGAAACAATGTAAGCAAGAAAACAGTGGAATAATATCTTTAAAGTATTGAAAAATGAAAAAAAAATCAACCTATGATTCTGTATCTGGCAAAAATATGTTTCAGAAGCAAAAATGTTAAAAAATACACTTTCAAACGCCAAGAAGCTGAAGAAATTCATTGCTAACATTCCCCTCCTCCTTCAGGAAGATTTTAAAGTATGTCCTTCAGACAGCAAGAAAATGATACCAGTTGAATGAAAACAAAAACAAAAACAAAACCACAGAAATGGTAACTACTTGGTAAACATACTGAATTTTTTTTTTNACCAAGAAGCTGAAGAAATTCATTGCTAACATTCCCCTCCTTCTCCTTCAGGAAGATTTTAAAGTATGTCCTTCAGACAGCAAGAAAATGATACCAGTTGAATGAAAACAAAAACAAAAACAAAACCACAGAAATGGTAACTACTTGGTAAACATACTGAATTTTTTTTTTTTTTAAGGATTTTATTTTAAAGAGAGAAAATGCAAAGGGCAGAAAGAGAATGAGAGAGAATGAGAATCCTAAGTAGGCTCCATGCTCATCACAGAGCCTGATGTGGGGCTTGATCTCATGACTCATGACCTTGGGATCATGACCTAAGCCCAAATCAAGAGTCAGACACTCAACTGACTGAGCCACCCAGGAGCCCCTAGAATTTGTTTCTTATTTAATCTNTAAATGGTAACTACTTGGTAAACATACTGAATTTTTTTTTTTTTAAGGATTTTATTTTAAAGAGAGAGAAAATGCAAAGGGCAGAAAGAGAATGAGAGAGAATGAGAATCCTAAGTAGGCTCCATGCTCATCACAGAGCCTGATGTGGGGCTTGATCTCATGACTCATGACCTTGGGATCATGACCTAAGCCCAAATCAAGAGTCAGACACTCAACTGACTGAGCCACCCAGGAGCCCCTAGAATTTGTTTCTTATTTAATCTCTTGAAAATATATTTGCTTAAAGTAAAAATATTAACAAGATATTGTATGGTTTATAACATACATAAAAGTAAAATGCAAGATAACAGTTTAAGGGCTGAAAGTATAAAGAGATTCTTATACTCTACATTAGGTGGTATAATATCACTTAAAGGTAGACTGTGATAAGTTAAAGATCTATGTTGTAAACTCTAAGGAGCTACTAAAATAGGAAAACAGTCATAACTCATAAACCAAAAAAAGTAGAATTTAATCATGCAGAAATTAACCCAGTAAAAGTCATGACAACATGAAAAGGGAAAAAAGATCAGTTGGGGCAAATCCTGTATAAGATAAATAGCAAGATGATATGTTCTAATGAATAACCATATTAAATTTAAATATAAATATTCTAAACACCTCAGTTTAAAGGCCAAGATTGAATAAAAAGCAAGATCCAATCATTTACTTGGCTATAAGAAGCATTTTTACCTATAAATACAAGTACGTTAAAAGTAAAAAAGTAGAAGAAGCTGTAACATGTTAACCTAGTTGAAAGAAAGTTGTAATGAGTTTATTAATTTCAGACAAATGAGATTTCAATATTATCTGGTATAAAAATCATTTTGTAATAATAATGGGGTCATTTAATTAAGAGGACATAACAGGCTTAATGTTTATGCACTTAAGCTGAGCTTCAAAACATGCCAAACAAAATGAACAGAAATGTTATAGCCAAAGATTTCAGTAACCCCTCTCAATAATTGATATAACAAGAGGGCAGAAAATTACCAAAGATACAGTTGAGTTGAATACTACCGTCTACCAACTTGACCTAAGTAGATTTGCAGAACACTCTACTCAAGAAGAGTAGAAAAGACATTTGGTCAGAAGTTTACACAGAACACTTACCAAGATAGACTGTATTTACCAAGATTGGGCTATGAAAGAAGTCTCAATAAATTCAGAAGGATTCATTTCATAAAAATCTTTCCAGACGACAGTGGAATTAAATTAGAAATCATTAATAGATCCTTGGAAAAGTTCCCAAATATTTGGAAATTATATAGCATGCTTATAAGTAATCCATTGTTAGAAGAAATTAAAAAAGAAATTGGTAAATATTTTAAACTGAATGAGAAGAGAAACATGTTAAAAGTGCTGCTAAAACAGAGGGAAATCTATAGCTCTAAACATCTGTATTAGACCAGAAGAAATATTCTAAATGACTTCAGCTTCTATGTTAAAAAAGTAGAAAAATAAGAGTAATTTAATCTCAAAGGGGAAAAAAATAATAATCTCAAGAGCCCTGTATGTACTAAAGAAATTGAAATTGTAGTTAAACTCCAGGTCCAACTAGTTTTACTGGTGAAGTATACAAAACACTATAGAAAGAAAGAATATTAATTCTATATCAACTTTTCTAAAAAAATGAAGTGGAGGGGATCTTTTTGAAAGCCTACAATGCTAGCATTACTGGGCAATGAAAACCAGACAAAGACATTATAAGACCTCAGAATACTACTACTTGCAAGCATAGATGCAAAACATTTAAGCCAAATTTCAGCAAATCAAATTCAACTGTATATTAAAAGGTTAATATGTCATGACCACTTTGGGTTTATTCAGGAATTCAAGGTTGGTTTAACATTAAAAAAAAAAAACAATATAATTCACCATATTTACAAACTAAAAAGTAAAAATCATGATCATCTCAATAGATGGAGAAAAATCACTTGACTAATCCAGTAACCTTCCTGATTTAAAAAAAAACAAGAACAAAACAAACCTTTATGATACTAAGTATAGAAGTGGGATTCCTCAATCTGATAATGGACATTCATGACAAACATGGACAAACATAATTTGCTGACATTGTACTTATTGATGAAATGTTAAATATTTTCTTTATAATATCAGGAACATCAGAGAGATGTTTACTTGTACCATCTTATTCAACATTGCCCTGAAAGTTCTAGCTGGTGAAATCAGGGAAGAAGAAAACAAACAAATCATAAATGCTATTCACATGAAAGGAATAAAACTATCCTTATTCACAGATGACCTGACTGTATATGTAAAAATCTCACAATACTATTAGCACTAATTGAATGAGTTTAAGGTTGAAGGATACAAGATTAATATACAAAAATCAGTTGTGTTTCTATAAAGTAGCAGTGAACAGTCACAAGTTCAAATAAAAAATAACATATACAAGAGTACAAAAATATGAAATACTTGCTGATAAATCTGACAAAATATGTTAAAGAAAATTGAGAACTACAAAATACTGTTGAGAGAAAGTGAAGGATACCTAAATAAATTGAGAGACACAGTTGATTCTTACTATTCACAGATTCCGTATTTTCGTTTTAATGTTTATTTTTGAGAGAGACAGAGACACAGACAGAGTGCGAGTGGGTGAGGGGCAGAGAGAGAGAGAGGGCCACAGAATCTGAAGCAAGCTCCAGGTTCTTAAGTTGTCAGCACAGAGCCTGATGCGGGGCTCGAATTCCCAAACCACGAGATCTGACCTGAGCTGAAGTTAGACACTTAACCGACTGAGCCACTCAGGTGCCCTCACACTTGATTACTTTGAGGTTAATTTCATCTCATCTCATCTTATGAAGCTGCAGTAAAAATAGCAGTGTCATAAAGATAGACAAATCAATGAAACATAAGAGATAGTCCAGAAGCAAAACCACTTACATATAAATAATTGATTTTGACAAAGCCATAAAAAGCAATACAGTGGAAAAAATAGAAGCGTTTTTCACAAATAACTGCTTGAGCATTGGATTTAGATATATGAAAAATGGAGTTGAATACATACTTTGCACCATAAATGAAAATTAATTCAAAATGGCTCAGAGACTTAAATGTGCAACCTAAAACTATAAAGCTTTTAGAAGAAAACTTAGGAGAAAATCTTGAGACCTTAACTAGGTAATGATTTCTTAGATACAACATCAAGAGCATAATATATAAATGGATAAGTTGACAAACTATATTTTATTAAAATTAAAGTCTTCTCTTCAAAAGATAACTGGTAAGAGAATGAAAAGAGATGCCACATTCTGGAGAAAATCTTAGTGAAACATATAACTGATTAATGACTTATATTTAGAATACATAAAGAATTCTGTAAATAAAACCGTAAGAAAAATAACCTAATTAAAAATGGGTAAAATATTCAGGTGGACACTTCATTATAGGATAATAAATACAGAGAGTGTGTAAAAGGTGAAAAGATGATCAACATCAGTAGTCATTAAGGAAATGCAAATTGAAACCACAGTGAGATACCATTACACAGCTATTTGAATGACTAAAGTTATGAAGACTGACCATATCAAATGTTGGTCAGGCTATACCATATTTGAACTGTGTTTAAATCCCAAAGTGGCTTCCTTTGTAAAAGTTTGGGATTGTAGACCTGACACAGTCTGCTTTAAATCAGGTCCTTGAGTATCTTCTTGTTTATAGAACCTTGGTGGCCTTATAAAGACTAGAAAGGACAATAGCAATTAGAGTCTAAGACTTTTACACTATAATCATTCCTTACTTTTGGTATGGCTTTGTAAAACAATTTTTTTAATACAAAGGTTAAACATATATATTCAGTGTAAAAAGGGAGAACAATGGGATACTTCAAAGTAGAAAGGGAAGACTCCCTCCGTTCCCTGCCAGTCCCATTTTTCCCTTAATACACAGGTGCATGTTTGATGTAAAAAAATAAAAATAAGATGAGACAATATCTGTTTTTGTTTTGACATCTCGTAATGTTTCCCATGTCAGTGCATAAGCTCTGTACCTCATCTTTGCAAGTTGTACATCCCATTGTAGTTTAAGTACGTATTGATAGATAAATATTAAGCTTGTTTATAGTTCTTGATATTACAGTCTTGCCATGCAGATTGTCACTGTGTGTATTTTATGTGAGTCTGTAGAATTGCTGTTTTAAAGATAGACGCCAATGAAACTTTAAACAGTATTGCCAAATTACTCACTAGAAAGTTTGTACTGAGTTATATTTGCATCAGTACAGTTTGCCCAATTTCTCATATCTTGGCCAATATTTGTATGATCATTTTTTTCATCTATGTCAGCTTAATGTGGTAAATTACATTTCACTGGATATCACTGAATTTTTTATTTGTTTAGACCTTACTTTTTTTTTTTTAATATTTTTATTTATTTCTAGGAGAGAGAGAGAGACAGCGTGAACAGGGGAGGGTCAGAGAGAGAGGGAGTCACAGACTCTGAAATAGGCTCCAGGCTCTGAGCTGGCAGTCAGCACAGAGCCCGACGCGGGGCTCGAACCCACGAACCGCGAGATCATGACCTAAGCGAAAGTCGGACGCTTAACCGACTAAGCCACCCAGGCGCCCCTAGACCTTCCTTTTTGAACAGATGTGTTTACTTAAATTATATTGTGAGTTGGTTGTGCATACATTTGTCCTTATTTTTATTGGATTAAAAAATTGATTCATATCATCTTTGTATTTTATGATTGTTAAACAATTTTTCTTTACACGTTGCAAATATTTCTCCAGTTTGTAGACCTTTTTAGCGTCACTTGTGGTACGTTTTGGTCTACAGAAGTTTTACATTTTTATGTTGTTAAATCTGTCAATTTATCCCACTGTGGCTCTTAGGTTTCTCTTCTTATCTAGAAAAGCCTTCTGCCTTACAGGATTATGACAAATAGTTATCCAGAGTTTCTTGTGCTTTTGTCCTATTTTTGTATTTTCATTTTAATACTTAGGGAATTTATTTTTGTGTTTATATGAAGTAGGAACTTAAATTTTTCCCTAACAGGCAATTATAACAGCAGTTTGATCCTTGGGGAGTGATTTTGCTTGGACAACCTTAGGTTATACTCTAATTTGAAGTTAATAAGGTTTGTTTTAGTTACAAATATGGATAGGTAATTCTTTTTCTCCTAAAACACAAGAACCTGTGGAAAGTCAATTTCTCTGCTCTTTTGACTGTGTTTTTTGTTTTTGTTTTTCCTTTTTATTTACTTGGGAATTAGGATGAGTCACTTCCAATAGCAGGGCATAGGGGAAGGGAAGCCAGCAAAGAGGCATAGACACTATGTCCAAGTCATTTCTGGGACCAGGGATGGAAACGGATTCTTCTGTGGAGAGACTTGCCTTGGCAGGTGAGGTAGACAAGACTTTATTAGCAACAGTTCTGGCTGCAAT
Organism: Crocuta crocuta; assembly: GCF_008692635.1. Classification (NCBI taxonomy): domain Eukaryota; kingdom Metazoa; phylum Chordata; class Mammalia; order Carnivora; family Hyaenidae; genus Crocuta; species Crocuta crocuta. Next base: position 2,795,087 of record NW_027527951.1, read on the forward strand.
TTAACTACTTTAAAAATGTTGCTACTATAAGTTCTGGCTCAGGAAACTTTTGGTGTTTTGATGGATTCTGGTCAGTTTTTTCTGCTGTTACCTTCTATGCATTCTATTTTCTGCTAATGATCTACTTATATTTGGTGGAATGTGATGTTTTCTCTGCTTTCTCCTGCATGTGTGCTTGGACAAGCTTGGATTGTCTTTCTTCTCCCCTTTGCTAGCTTGGTGAATTCTCTCTTTAATCTAATCACCACTTCTTAAAACCTGCCTTTCAATACCTACTCCACCTAAGAAGTCCCTGTAACAGCCTTATTATAGCACTTATATTGTAGTATTGTATTTGTTTATTATATGTGTCTGTTTCTTGTACTCCTCAGAACTCCTTTAGGACAGAGATTTTTGCCTGTTGATTGAAAAGTCTGAGCTACGTTATTTTCATATAGTGTGAAGATTTAAGTCCCTGAGAGGATATTTTATAAGGACATAAAGTAGGGTCTATCTCAAGAAGAATGGAGTATACCTACTTTTTGTTGCATGTGCTGGTACTGTTAAATCTATTTACCAGTGTTACTTATCAAAGTTATAGAGAGTTACGTGTGAACGAATTTCATATCAACAAAAATACAATATTCCATAACAGAAATATGACAAAAATGTTTTTTATATCACAGCTAGGAATTTTTCAGTGGAAACAAACTTCTGATGTTATAAGTTAGTGGAAAACATAACAAATACATATTTCTTACAGAATGTTAAGTCTATTTGCATGAATAAAATCAGCATATCCTAACAGAACATTATTTCTTAAGTTTATTTTTTCAGAGAGAGATAGAGAAAACAAGGGAGGGGCAGGGAGAGAGAAAGGGAAAGAGAGAGAATCCCAAGCAGGCTCTGTGCTGTGGGTGCAGAGCCTGATGAAGGGCTTGATCCCATGAGCCGTGAAATTCAAAACTTGAGCCAGAACCAAGAGTTGGACAGTTGACTGACTGAGCCTAGGTCAGTTGCCCTACACCAGTTGTTCTAGGTCTAGGTGCCCCTAGAACATTTTAAGCCAGAATATTTTAGCTTGGAAGGCTATGAAAAAAAGTTTATAAAAGCCACATAAATATTTTTGTAATTTAGTGATGGTGTTTTAACAAATTACTTATAATCAGAATAATAGATTCTTGTCATTGTGTCTTGCATCATCTCATTGAACTCCTACTATTATATGGTAATATAAAAACAACCATTATATCTGTTTTGCTGCCTAGGAAAGTGAGTTTTCAGTACTTTCTCAAAGTCATATAGCTGTCAGTAAGTGGCAGAGATGTCCAGACAGGATCCTTTTTTTTTTTCTCTAAATGTTTTATTTAGTTCTAGGAGAGAGAGAGAGACAGCGTTAGCAGGGGAGGGTCAGAGAGAGAGGGAGTCACAGACTCTGAAACAGGCTCCAGGCTCTGAGCTGGCAGTCAGCACAGAGCCCGACGCGGGGCCCGAACCCACGAACCGCGAGATCATGACCTAAGCGAAAGTTGGACGCTTAACCGACTAAGCCACCCAGGCGCCCCAGAGATGTCCAGACAGGATCCTAACCATCATAGGGCAGTTGCTCTCTCGAAATGGTCAAGTCCTAGATTGTGAAATCCATTATCATTAATTTTATTTACTTCTAAGTAGGCTTCTATTCCAGCCACCAAACCGACTTGAAGCCTGCTTCAAAATATCTCAAGGAGGACATTCTTAGGTGTCTTGAAAATGTATACCTAAGCAACAGTGTATATATTTCTCATTTTTTGCAATGTTGACTTTTCCAAAAAGTTAGATAGGAAGCAAATTTGTGGATCTCAATTTTTATAGACTAATTTGTTTTGTAGTTTGATTGATGCTTTATTAAAATTTTGGTTTAACTTTTAATTATTGCTCTATCACTAAGCACTGTCAAGTAGTTAATACTAATAAGATTTCTGACTAAATAGAGGAACAGCTATTTAAAATAAAGTTTTAACCATTTTTGCAAAATAAAAAGTTACAACTAGGACTAATTTGTTTTAAAAATAATAAATTTAATCCTTTGAATTTTAGTTATGAAGCTTTATCTAAGTGAGATCCTGTATGTATTTGCATACCCTTCACACCAAAACCTCAGTTACACATTAAAATGTTTTACTGGATTCATGTTCTTTTTATGAAGCAGAGAATCAAAGTTAATGCAATATAAGTTTAACACCATCTTATTAGTTGGCACTTTTCTTAAAGGATTTAGATCAGGTTTTCTTACCAAACAGGTACACAGAGCTATAAACTTACAATTTTTCAAAAATGTTTATTTATTTTAAGAGAGAGAGAGTGCAGGTGGGGGAAAGGCAGAGAGGGAGGGAGAGAGAATCCTAAGCTGGCAACGCAGCGTCTAATGTGGGTCCTTGATCTCCCAAAGTATGAGATCATGACCTGAGCAGAAATTGAAAGTCAGATACCTAAATGGGCCACCCAGGTGCCCCTAAACTTACCATTTTAATCACATTTTAATATGTTAAAAACCTAGGCTATTAAAATTTTTCACTATAAAATTGTAACATAATGCTTGCTGTGCTTCTAATATTTTTTGCATTGTAGCAGATGAATGTGTAGCATTGTTGAGTTATGAAAATTGTACAGTAGTATAAATGCTATTTAACTGTTATGCAAAATTGGCTGATTTTTACCAGACTTGAGTATTTTCTCATTTTTAACAAATTGTCATTTTTCTTTTGCTTTTTGATATTCAAGTATCTGTGTTATCTATTATACTTGAGTTATTTAATGCCATGGTATACAAGGACTGAAATTAGTTATAGTCAAGGTCACTTTGTATTTTATATGGTGACTGACTTTCTGGTACCATTTATAAAATTTACAGTGGAATAATAAGTCAGATGCAGATTTCCTCAAACCTCTCTTGACTTATTCTTGTCTTTGTTGTGCTGTTCCAAAAAGTAATAATTACTGGGTGTTTTTGTTTTTGTTTTTTTTTTTTGTTTTTTTTAAACATTTCATTTATTTTTGAGAGAGAGAGAGAGAGAGACAGCATGAGCAGGGGAGGGTCAGAGAGAGAGGGAGACACAGACTCCGAAACAGGCTCCTGGCTCTGAACTGTCAGCACAGAGCCTGATGCGGGGCTCGAACCCATGAACCATGAGATCATGACCTGAGCTGAAGTCAGACGCTTAACCGACTGAGCCACCCAGGCGCCCCTTGTTTTTGTTTTTTGCTTGTTTGCTTTTTGTTTTGCAGGCCACTGAGAGTGGTTTAATTGTAGAATCAACTGCCATCTGTACTGGGCCTACAGTTGGTTGCTTAGGTTCTCTTTTCTTTCACTTGTGTCTTACTAAGTATTTAATCATGTAATTTCTTAATTGTAATGTTTGTGATCAAATTGTACTAAATTATTGGTCTTATAAAGAGTATTAAAAAGTTAAGAGAATACTGTTTTGTCCATTAAACTCGCCATAGAAAGTTTGTAGATGAAGTTCCTAAAATAGCTATTTCCATTCATTTAATGTATGCTCCACACATTTTGACTGACTACAGTTTATTTGGACAGAAAGTAATCCACTTGCATGTTTTATATTTAGATTTTAAAGTGTTTCTTGGTACTGATTTGTAGGGGATTAAAGAAAACTAAAAAGCAGTAATGTGACTATAAATGAAATGAAGGAATGATGTAGGATAATAATTTAATATAGTATTAGGAAAATAATTTGAAGCTGTAGTATTTGGATTACTGTACATTTAAAAATCTGAAAAGACTTTCTTAAAACATTTATTTATTTTTGAGAGAGCATGAGTGAGTAGGGAAGGGGTAGAGAGAGAGGGAGACACAGAATCTGAAGCAGGCTCCAGGCTCTAAGCTGTCTGCACAGTGCCTGACATGGGGCTGGAACCCACGAACTGCGAGATCATGACCTGAGCCGAAGTTAGTTACTCTGCCAACTGAGCCACCCAGGCGCCCTTGTACATTTAAAAATCTTAACCTCAAACAATCTGTGAGTTAAGTAGGATAGACTTACTACCCTTTATTTACACATGAAGCATAGAAGGCTTAGTTAAGTAACAATCATTAAGACCTTACAGGTTAGGGAAGGATTTCTCAAGACATAGAAAGCACCGACTGTAAAAGAAAAGATTGGTAAATATAACGTATAAAATAATCAATAGAAAAAAGATGGAAGCAGTTCCCAAAAAAGGAAGCCCAAATGGTCAATAACATGAAAAGGTGATTATCCTCACTAGGAAAATGAGAATGCAAATTAAAATAATAATGGGGATAACAAAAAATAATGTCAAACATCAGATTATCAAAAATTAAAATACCTGACCATTCAAGTTTGAGGGGAAGTAGTGACTCTCATACTGCTAGGGGAAGGTAACAGTTGGTACAGTTACTCTGAGTGTCATTTGGCAGCGTGTTTTTACTCGTAAGAGTAAAGAATTGAAAACAACCTAAATGTCTATTAATAGGGCAAGGGATTAAAAAACTGATATGATATTATGATGGAAATTATTATTATTAGTTTTAGTTTTAACGTATATTTGTTTTTGAGAGAGAAACAGTGTGAGCAGGGGAAGGGCAGAGAGAGGGGGACACAGAATCTGAAGCAGGTTCCAGGCTCTGAACTGTCAGCACAGAGCCTGATGCGGGGCTTGAACCCTTGAACCAGGAGATCATGACCTGAGCCGAAGTTGGAGGCTTAACCGACTTAGCCATCTAGGCGCCCCTGTGATGGAAATTATACAGCAGCTAAAAGTAATGCAATGGATTTATATAAGTTACAATATCAAAAACATAATTGAAGATTGAAGAAAGTAAGTTGTGAAAATTATGTTTGTTAATATCACTATTAAAGTGACTATAAAACATATATATGTATATATGTATTTATGTATATCAAGACTATATATTTTTTATGGACATACATACATGCATATATAAGTGTATTTTAATATTCTAATTTTTTTAATGTTTACTTAATTTTGAGAGAGAGATGGAGACAGAATCTGAAGCAGGCTCCAGGCTCTGAGCTGTCAGCACATGGGGCTGGAACTCACAAACAAACTGTGAGATCGTGACCTGAGCCTAAGTTGGATGCTTAACCAACAGAGCCACCCAGGCGCCTCACAGAGGGATATATTCTAAATTCATATAGTAGTGGTTTCTGGAAAGAATAAAGGGAAGTTAACTGGAATATAATACTTCTAATAAGACTTAATCATGGAAAACTAATTTCAGTTCTAGGTGGTAGGAACATGGACATTGGTTAAATTATCCTTTCTACTTCCTTAAAAATTTTGTTAGGAGAAAAAAAGAAAAAGAAGTTACTAAAAAATAATAGTTGAAAGAGCTAGTACTTAAAACTTAGACTTGATTCCCAAGTCTAGAGCTCTTTCAAAATATGCTGACTTAAAATTAGAAGGAAAAGAAATAAGACCAGATGATAAAAAATGTTGGGGCGCCTGGCTGGCTGTTGTTAGAGCATGTGGCTCTTGATCTTGGGGTCATGAGTTCAAACCCCATGTTGGGTGTAGAGATTTCTGAAGAAATACATTTGAAAAAATGATTTAAAAGGTAGAAAGAATTTAGTTTTATACTAATAAGAATTGGGAGAATTGTGTTTATGCTAAAAATTTTTTAAGAGGAAAGGGGAGGTATAATATTAAAAATTATTATAATCATATAATTTAAAAACCTTTAAGCATGTTGTTATCAAAAAATATAGAGAGAGCAACTTAGGTAGGGGAAAAGTTACCTTTATTGTTTAAAATGTGATACATATTTCTGTTGCATGTAATGGAAGACTTTAGATGATTTGATTTTTTTATATAAAATTCATGAAAATAATGTAATCCAAATTTACAATCTAACTTCAATCGAAAAAAGTCAAAAGTAGCTTTTCATCCATTTTGTAAAGTCATTCTTCACAAAAACTTTACAGCCTTTTTATTTACAGCTTCTCTCCAAGATAAAATGGCAAACCCCAAAGAGAAAACTCCAATGTGTCTGGTAAATGAGTTAGCCCGTTTCAATAGAGTCCAACCCCAGTATAAACTTCTGAAAGAAAGAGGGCCTGCTCATTCGAAGGTAAGGTTATGAAGAGAGGTGGTGAGACATGCTTATCAAAGTCTATCAGATTTGTCGTCTCAGGTTTTAATTGTGCTTCATTTTGTGGGGGAGGGGCAGCAGGTTATCTGAAGGCTTTTGGTTCTATTTAGTAATATTTAGAAGTCTGTAACTAAACAATTTTATAGCTCATTATGGTTTACAAAGCTCTTTCAGATACAGTACTTCACAAAAATCTTAACAATTCATGAAATGGGAATTTTTGATTTCTGTTTTGTAAATTAGGTAGAGAAAAGTTAATTGGCTTGCCTAATAGTAGTTCATAAGTGCCAGTGCCAGCACTCGAATATATGTTCTTTGGCTCCCAAGTGCAGTATTCTTTCCATGAAAGTATAACTGCTAAAGTAAAAATGGAAACAGAAAATATAACAACAGTTACCTAGTGAGACATCTTTCCCAATGTGATATGGAATTCTAAGTTTTATCATTTATAAAAGTTTTATATACCAGTATTATTATTTGTGCATTCATGTATATTATTCTCTTAAGTGGAAAAGCAATTTATATTTATATATAACCTCATGCATATATGTTATATATATACATGTTACAAAGAAGTTTATAATCGGTGCATTTATGTTTGAACTCCATATGTTTTAAAAAAATCTCAGTTGTACAGATTTTTTTGATACATTTTTAACTTGGATTTGGAGGTTATGATAATTATCATAAATATTTGTATGTTGAAGTAATTGATTCTCTAAAAGTTGGTTAATCTATATAAAGCAATGGGCTATTGGATTATTTGTTTTCTAGCACCTTTTTCAGAGTAAGGAATAGAAGATAAAACCCAAATCCATTAATTCTGTTCCCTATTAGAAGCTTTTATGAGAGGATTTCTTGGCAACAGTTTAATTTATTCATAAATTAATGATTTATAAATATATGGTTTATGGTTCATATAATTTGTGTAGAGAAAATAGTTATGGTATGCCTATTAAGTCTTTTATCCTAACTCTCTTCTGTACCCATTAATTCATACTCATTTCATACTCCTCTTTCTGCCCTTAAGCATGTTGAACTGTTTGCATTTCTTAGAATATTTCATGTTATTTTTCATCTCTCTCTCCTTTGCCTATGTTGTAGCACCTCCCTGCCTTGAGGGCCTTTTGTTCTTACTAATTTTTGAACACTTAGGTCACATACCTTATCTTCTAAGCTTCTGAGTCTTCTCTGATCTCTCCCCTGGGCTTTCAGGAGGCCCTGCCTTTCTGAGGCATAGACATTGCTGTGCTCTCTGTAATGATGTATGTTGGTCATTAGTCTTGTACTAGACTTAGCTTTTTTAGTGTTAATAAATACTTTATCCTTTTATATTTTATGGTTCCTCTGGTGTTTGTCTTCTCAGCTCCTCATTTCTAATTCCAGGAATTCTTCCTTGAGATAACTCCTCAGCTTTTTTTTTTTTTTTTTCCTGAGAGAGAGTGAGCAGGGGAGGGTCAGAGAGAGGGAGTTACAGAATCCGAAGCAGGCTCCAGGCTCTGAGCTGTCAGCACAGAGCCCGATGCGAGGCTCCAACCCATGAACCATGAGATCATGACCTGAGCCGAAGTCGGACGCTTAACTGACTGAGCCACCCAGGAGCCCTGATAACTCCTCAGCTTTGAATTTCATGTGACTAGACTAGCCCCCACATCCCCTCATGGTTGTCATTTTGCTCACCTCTGGGGAGTTCATCACATTTTTCATGTTTCTCGTTTACTCTAACTCATGTATTAATTTTCGTTGATTTCACTCGTCTACATAGATGATTGTTCCAACATGCTGACATTTCAATTTCTCTGACTTGTGTTATTATCTTGCTTCCATTCTCCTTCAGCCACTCATTCCTGTGATCATATTGTTGACTTTATCATTACCAATAACTGCAAGACCCTCCATAATTTTAAACTCAAGCATTTGTCTCTCTCTTACACCTTCTAACTTTCTAGTTCATTCCCTCTATTAGTTTGACTTACGTAGTTCTTCCACACCACCAATCCATTGATTCCACCGCTCTTACTATTTCTCACTTCTCTCAGTCTTCACCTAGCTCTTATCCAGCTTAAATTCCATGTACGTTGTATATACCACAGTAGTTTTGCTCCCCTTGGTTGGCACTTGCTTGGCAAAATCCCAGCCTAAATCCAAACCGCCTTTCCTTCTGCATTGTGGATGGACTACCTATATAGGTCAGCCCCTCTATTTCTACTAGGTCCTAACTCCTCTCACCTATTCAAGGCTATTCCTCCAGCTTTCCCTCTCCTTCTGTCCTCTCCCTTTCTTCTGTGTCATCAGTTTCCCTTTCTAAAGGACCAGATTTGTTATTGTCCATATTCTGATCTCTAGACAGTCCCAAGATTTTCTTGGGTTCCAAGGAAATTTGGGGATTCCTTTGCCACCCTGTGCTTATTGCTCTGGGTGCTTTGGTCATAGACTACCCTATTTAGCCTATAGCTCGTTTTTTTTTTTTAAAGGGTGAGTACTAAAATAATTAGCATATTCCTAAATGAAATATAACATTTATTAGTCTAATTTTCATTGTTAATGTTAGCATTAATTTGCTAGGTCTGGATCCCTTTTGTGGAAAGCGAAGTTGCTTTCGTTCATGTATGTCTAACAATAGTTTTGAGACATGAAATATATTTTAATGAAATAAATGATTATCTCTGGCATGAAAAATTTAAACATAGCTCTAACTCTTTGTGTTTTTGGGACGTTAACCAGTTACATGACAATTTACATATCTATTTATGCATGCATATGTGTATTTATATGTTATATACACACACACCTACAATAGTGGTTCTCAACTTTGGTTGTTCATTGAAATCACCAAGGAAGCTTTAAAAAATGCTTATGCCTGAGTCTTACCCTCAGAAATTCAAATTTGATTGGTCTTGGATGAGGCCCAGACATTAAGATTTTTTTAAGCTCTCAAGATAGCTCAAATGTGCATCAGAGTTGAGAAACATAAATGTCTTCCAGGTGGTGTGGAATTCTCTTTTTATACATCTTGATGGGAAATAGTGATCTATCTTATGTTTACATGCTTTTGTCTTTCCTCCACTGAGTCTTATAGAATCTGAACAGCTTATTGCAACTTTTAACATGTGACTATCAACTAAAATATTGTAATGTTTTCCTTTCTCTCTTTTGTTTCTCTGCTCACTTTCAAATTGAACTCTGAAGTAATTTAGTATACTTTATGTTAATGTGAGTTACTATGACATTGCTGGATATCCTAGGTAGTTAAATACAGTTCTTCATTTTTTTAATGGATTGTCGTTTGGATTTTTCATATCTCTTACAAAGGCTATTATGATGTAGAGTCTAAGGAAAAGAGCCAGAAATAACACAGAATGGTATTTTCTTCTTTTCCTTAATTTTCCTATTTTGAGAAGTTGTTGGTATGCATGAGTAAGTGTTGGGAAAGCTCCAGGAGAGGCACTTTGAGGAGGTTTGCTTTGGAATAGCTTTATTACTGAGGGACACTGTATCACCCAGTGGTCTTGAAGCCAGGTAGTCCTNACATTATCCATCTAATGTAGTCTTGAGAAAGTAATTTAGAGTTTCAGTTTTCTTATCTGTAATTTGAGAAATGTGATATCTATTCTAGTGTGATGTAATAGAATGATAATTTATAATTTCTTAGCAACTATATGGATGATGGGAGTACACAGATAATTATATCATTGCTTGTTAGTAGTATATATGATTAAAAAAATCATTGATAAAATATCTATTGAGTATTTGCTATGTGACAGGCACTTTTCCTTCATTGGAGCCTCCTACTCTGCTGTCTTCTCTGATGATGTCTCTCCCTGGGTATTGTGGATACAAGTCCTTTATTAGATATATGTTTGGCAGATAGTTCCTCCTACCCTGTGGTTTGTCGTTTCTTTTTTTAACAGTATTTTAAAAGAGCAATAGTTAATTTTGATGAATCCTAATTTCTTCATCTGTTCTCTGTATAGATTGTGCTTTTGGCCTCATAATTCAAGAAATCTTTGCCTCATCAAAGATCATAAGATTTTTGCCAGTGTTTTTTCCTAGATATTTTATCACTTTAGATTTGACATTTAGGTCTTACATTTAGATGTAATTGCCATTTTGTGTTAATTTTTGTATGTCATGTGAGGTATGGAAGAAGGCTTATTTTTTTTTTTTCAAATGCATGTCTAGAGAGATTATCCTTTCTTCACTGCATCACTTTTGCACCTTTATCAAAAATCAGTGATCTGTATATATGTTTATTTCTGGAGTCTGTTCTAGCCTGTTGGTTTATTTTCTCATCTTTATACAAATGCCGTGCTGTTTTATTTGCTCTAGCTTTTTAATTCTTGAAATCTGGTAGTATTATCCCTCTAATATTGTTCTTTTTCACAATTGTTCCTTTGCATTTTTATATGAATTTAAAGTCAGCTTGTCTGTTCTTACAAAACACCCTGCTGGGATTGTGAATTCAATTGCTATGAATCTATAGGTCAATTTGGGGCAAATTAACATTGTAGAAAAATTGAATCTTCCAACCTGTGAACAAAGTATCTCTCATTTATCTAGACATTATTTAATTTCTTTCGACAGTATTTGTAGTTTTCAGTAGACAGGTATTTTATGTCTTTAAGTTTATCCATAAGTATTTCATATTTTGATGCTATTTTTAAAATTTCAGTTTTTTTCTTTTGATGTTGACATTTGATTTATTTGATTTGATTTTTTAAAAATATAATTTACTGTCCAGTTAGCTAAGATACAGTATATACAGTGTGCTCTTGGTTTCAGGAATAGATTCCCATAATTCATCACTTAACATACGACATCTAGTGCTCATCCCAAGTGCCTTCCTCAGTGCCCATCACCCATTTTCCCTTCTCCCCCAGGTGCCCCCTTCAACCCTCAGTTGTTTCTCTGTATTTAAGAGTCTCTTATGGTTTGCCTCCCTCTCTGTTTGGAACTGTTTTTTTCCCCTTCCCTTCCCACATGGTCTTCTGTTAAGTTTCTCCAATTCCACATGAGTGAAAACATGTGATATCTGCCCTTCTCTGACTGACTTATTTTACTTAGCATACTATCCTCCAGTGCATCCACGTTGTTGCAAGTGGCAAGATTTCATTCTTTATCATTGCCAAGTAGTATTTCATTGTATATATAAACCACATCTTCCTTTAAAATTTCAAATTGTTCATATTGATTATTGCTTCCATAAAAAAGACAGCAGTTTTTGTGTATGATTGATGTACTGTTCTCTGAAATCTTGCTAATAACCTCACTTATCAGTTTTAATAGCTTAAAAAATGTTTTTTAGATTTTATTGGGGGTTCCACATGTCATTTTGAATAAAGACAACTTTAAATCCTACCATCCAATCTTAATGTCTTTTATTTATTTCTCTTGCCTGATTGCATTGGTTACAGTGCAGTGTTGAAAAGAAGTGGTGAGAGCAGATATCTCTAACTTATTCTTGATCTTATGAGCAATATTTCAGTTCCCCCCATTAATTATGATGTTAGATGTACCTTTTTTGTAGATGCTTTGTATCAGATTGAAGAATTTCTTTCTATTTAACATTTACTGAGTGTTTTTAATGTGAATAGATGTTGATTTTTGTCATATGGTTCTTCTGCATTGATTGAGATGGTAATATATGGTTTTTCTGTTTTTAATCTCAATGTTGTGAATTACATTGATTGATTCTCAGATGTAGAATCTACCCTTGAATTTTTGGGATAAAACAATGATACTTGTCTTTCCCTGACTGCCTTATTTTGCTTAGCATAATACTCTAGCTCCATCTGTGTTTTTGCAAATGGCAAGATTTCATTCCTTTTTATGACTGAGTAATATTCTTGTATGTATGTATGTGTATGTGTGTGTAGCTATATCTAAATCTATATCTACATCTATATATCCATATCTGTATCTATATCTATCTATCCTCTTCTTTTATTCACCAGTCAGTGTACATTTGGGCTCTTTCCATACTTTGGCTATTGTTGATAATGCTGCTATGAACATTGGGGTGCATGTATCCCTTTGAATAAGTATTTTGTATCCTTTTGGTACAAATTGCTAGATTGTAGGGTAGTTCTATTTTTTTTTTCCTGTTTCAAGTTTTAATTTAAATTCTAGTTAACATATAGTGTAATATTAGTTTCAAGGGTAGAATTTAGTGGTTCATCATTTACATATAACACCCATTACTTATCACAAGTGTCCTTTTTTTCTTTTTTAATTAAAAAAATTAAAAACATTTAAAAAGTTTTTTAATTAAAAATTAAAAAAAATTTAATGTTTATTTATTTTTGAGAGAGAGACAGGAGAGAGAGAATAAGCGGGGGAAGGGCAGAGAGAAAGGGGACAGAGGATCTGAAGTGGACTCTGCACTGACAGCAGCGAGCCCGATGCAGGGCTCAAACTCATGAATTGTGAGATAATGACCTGAGTCAAAGTAGGACATTCTAGTGACTGAACTACCCAGGTACCTCAACAAGTGTCTTTCTTAATATCCATCACCCATTTAGCCCATCCTCCTGTCCATCTCCTGTCCAGCAACCCTCAGTTTATTCTCTATAGTTAAGACTCTCTTTTATGATTTGTGTCACTTTTTTTCTTTCCCCTGTATTCATCTGTTTTGTTACTTAAATTCCACATATGAGTGAAATCAAATGGTATTTGTCTTTTACTGACTGATTTTATTTTGCTTAGCATAATACACCCTAGCTCCATCCACATTGTTGCAAATGACAAGATTTCATTCTTTTTGATGGCTGATATTCCATTTATATATATACCACATCTTCTTTATCCATTCATCGGTTGATGGACATTTAGGCTCTTTCTGTAATTTGTCTATTGTTGGTAATGCTGCTATAAACATTGGGGTGCCCGTGCCCCTGCAAATCAATATTTTTGTGTCCTTTGGATAAATATCTAATAGTGCAGTTGCTAGATTTTAGGGTAGTTCTCTTTTTTTAAAAAATCATGTCATGTCACTTCTCTGTTTAATTTTTTATTAAAAATTTTGTTTTTATAGTTTATTTTTGAGACAGAGAGAGAGCATGAGTGGGGGAGGGGCAGAGAGAGAGGGAGACACAGAATCCAAAACAGGCTCCAGACTCTGAGCTGTCAGCACAGAGCTTGATGCGGGGCTCAAACCCACGAACTGTGAGACCTGACCTGAGCCGGTCAGACGCTTAACCGACTGAGCCACCCAGGCGCCCCAGTAGTTCTCTTTTTAACTGAGGAACCTCTATGCTGTTTTCCAGAGTGGCTGCATCAGTTTGTATTCTCACCTACAGTGTGAGGATTCCCCTTTCTCCACATCCTCACCAATACCTGTTGTTTCCTATGTTAATTTTAGCCATTGTAACTGGTGTGAAGTGATATTTCACTTCACATCTGTATGTCTTCTTTGGAAAAATGTCTATGTCTTTTGTTTTAAACTGGATTAGTTGTTTTTGGGTGTTGAGTTTTATAAGTTGTTTTATAGATTTTTGATACTCTTTATCACATAGGTCATTTGCAATATTTTCTTCCATTCCATAGGTTGCCTTTTAGTTTTGTTTCCTTTGCTGTGCAGAAGCTTTTAATTTTGGTGACGTTCCAATAGTTTATTTTTGCTTTCCAATAGTTTCCCTTGCTTCAGGAGACACATCTAGTAAGAACTTGCTACAGCCAGTGTCAAAGACGTTACTGCATGTGTTCTCCTCTAGGATTTTAATGGTTCCCTGTCTCACATTTAGGTCTTTCATCCATTTTGAATTTATTTTTTTGTATGATATAAGAACATGGCCCAGTTTCATTCTTTTGCGTGTTACTGTCCAGTTTTCCCAACGCTGTTTGTGGAAGACACTGTCTTTTTTTCCATTGGATATCATTTCCTGCTTTGTTGAAGATTGGCCAGACAGTTGCAGGTTCATTTCTGGGTTTTCTCTTCTGTTCTGTTGATCTTTTTGTCTATGTTTGTGCCAGTACCATACTGTCTTGATCACTATAGCTTTGTAATATAGCTTTAAGTCTGGAATTGTGATGCCTCCAGCTTTGTTTTTCTTTTTTCAAGGTGGCTTTGGCTATTTGGGGTCTTTTGTGGTTCCATACAAATTTTAGGACTGTTTGTTGTAGCTCTGAAAAATGCTGTGGGTATTTTGATAGGGATTGCATTAAATGTGTAGATTGCTCGGGGTAGCTTAGATATTTTAACAATATTTACTCTTCCAATGCATGAGTATGGAATGTTTTTCCATCTCTGTGTAATCTTCAATTTCTTTCATCTTTGTTTTATAGTTTTCAGAACTCAGATCTTTTACGTTTTTGGTTAGGTATAGTTGAAAATGGGATTGATTCCTTGATTTTTCCCTCTGCTGCTTCATTATTGGTGTCTAGAAATGCAACACATTTCTGTATGTTGATTTTGTATCCTGCAATTTTACTGAATTTGTGTATCAGTTCTAGCAATTTTTTGGTGGGGTCTTTTGGATTTTCTGTATAGAGTATCATGTCATCTGGAAATACTGAAAGTTTGACTTCTTGGCTGATTTGGAACCCTGATTTATGTTGTCTGATTGCTGAGGCTAGGATTTCTACTACTATGTTAAATAACAATGGTGAGAGTGGACATCTCTGTCTTGCTCCTGACCAAAGAGGAAAAGCTCAGTTTTACCCCATTAAGGATGATATTAACTGTTTTTCGTATATGGTCTTTATTATGTTGAGGTATATCCCCTCTAACCTTACTTTATTGAGGGTTTTTTTCTTTTTATCATGAATGGATATTGTACTTTATAAAATGCTTTTTCTGCATCTATTGAAAGGATCATATGGTTCTTATCCTTTCTTTAATTAGTATGGTGTATCACGTAACACGCTTGCAAATAGGAATAAATCTCACCTGATCATGATGAATGATTCTTTTAATGTACTGTTGGATTTGATTTGCTAGTATTTTATTGAGAATTTTGCATCATTGTCCATCAGGGATCCTGGCCTGTAGTTCTCTTTTTTAGTTAAGTCTTTCTCTGGTTTTGGTCTCAGGGTAATGCTGGCCTCATAAAATTAATTTGTAAGTTTTCCTTTCCTTTCTATTTTTTGGAATAGTTTGAGAAGAATAGGTATTAACTGTTCTTCAAATGTTTGGTAGAATTCTGTCTGTGAAGCCATCTGGCCCTGGACTTTTATTTGTTGGGAGATTTTTGATTACTGATTGGGTTTCTTTGCTGGTCATCAGTCTGTTCAAGTTTTCTATTCTTCCTGGTTCTGTTTTAGTATTTTACATATTTGTAGGAATTTATCCTTTTTTTTTTCCAGGTTGTCCAACTTGTTGGCATATCGTTTTTTAATATTCTCTTATAATTGTATTTCTGTGACATTAGTTGTTATTTTTCTCCTCTCATTTGTGATTTTACTTATTTGGTTCTTTTTTCTTTTTGATAAGTCAGGCTACAGATTTATCAATTCTGTTAATTTATCAAAGAAACAGCGCCTGGTTTCATTGTTAGTTTCTATATAATTTATTTTTGGCTTTAAACTTTATTATTTCCCTTCTTCTGCTGGCTTTAGGCTTCGTTTGTTTTTCTTTTTCTAGCTCCTTTAGGTGTAAGTTTAGGTTGTTTATGTGAGATTTTCCTTGCTTCTTGAGGTAGACCTGCATTGCTGTATACTTTCCTCTTATGACCACCTTTGCTCCATCCCAAAGGCTTTGGGCTGTTGTGTTCTCATTTTCATTTGTTTCCATGTATTTTTTATTTCTTTTTTGATTTTCTGGTTGACCCATTCATTGTTTAGAAGAATGAATTAGTGGTCTTTTCAAAGTTTTTCTTGTGTTTGAGCTCATAGCGTTTTGGTCAGAAAATATGTGTGTTATGATCTCAGTCTTTTTGTACTTGTTGACGCCTGATTTGTGACCAATTATATGATCTGTTCTGGAGAGTGTCCCATGTACATTTGAAAAGAATGTGTGTTTTGGGGCACAAGTGTGGTTCAGTTGGTTAAGCTTCTGACTCTTGATCTCAGCTCGGGTCTTGATTTCAGGGTCTTGAGTTGAAGCCCAGTGTTGGGCTCCATGCCGGGCATGGAGCTTACTTGAAGAAAAAAAAAAAAAAAAGAAAAGAATGTATATCTTGCTGCTTTAGGATGGAATGTTTTGAATATATCTGTGAAGTCCATCTGGTCCAGAGTATTATTCAACGTCATGTTTCCTTGTTGATTTTCTGCTTATGTGATTTATCTGTTGATGTAAGTTCGGTGTTAAAGTGCTCTACTATTAATTGTTTTATTATCAATGAGTTTCTTCATGTTTGTTATTGTTGTATATATTTGGGTGGTTCCATGTTGGGCACATAAATATTTATAATTACTAAATCTTCTTGTTGAATAGTCCCCTTTATTATGATATAGTGAAGTCTATTTGTGTGATAGATGTTTCTCCATCCCCTCATTTTCAGTCTGCAGGTGTGTTTAGGTCTAAATTGAGTCTCTTGTGGGGCTCCTGGGTGGCTCAGTTGGTTAAGTGTTTTGCTTCAGCTTAGGTCATGATCTTACTGTTTGTGAGTTTGAGTCCTGCATCAAGCTCTATGCTGACAACTCAGAGCCTGGAGCCTGGTTTGGATTCTGCTTCCTCTCCCCTGCTCATTCTCTGTCTCCCTCTTTCTAAAAAAATAAATAAAGATTAAAAAATTTAAAAAAAATGAGTCTCTTGTGTACAGCATATAAGTGGGTCTTGTTTTCTTACCATTCAGACACCTGTGTCTTTTGATTGGAGCATTTAGTTCATTTACCTTTAGAATAATTATTAGTAGGTATGTATTTAGTACCATTTTATTACTTGTTTTGTCTTTGTTTCTGGAGATTTTCTCTGTTCCTTTCTTTGTCACTTTTGGTTTTTCCATTCCACTTAGAGAATTCCCTTTAATATTTCTTGCAGAGCTGATATAGTGGTCAAAAACTCTTTATCTTTCCTATTCTGAATGACAGCCTTGCTGGGTAGAGTATTCTTGGCTGTGAATTTCTCTCATTCAGCATGTTGAGTATATCATGCCACTCCCTTCTGGCCTGCCAAGTTTCCATTGAGAGATCTGTAGCTAGTCTTTTGGGTCTTTCCTTTATACCACATCTCCTTTATCCATCAGTTGATGGAAACTTGAGTTGTTTCCATAATTTAGCTATTGTATATATACTGCTGCTGTAAGCATCAGAGTACATGTATCCCTTTGATTTAGTACTTTCTTAATTCTTTGGGTTATAACCTAGTAGTGCAATTGCTGGATCATAGGGTAGTTGTACTTTTAACTCTTTGAGGGACCTCCATACTGTTTCTAGAGTAGCTGCACCAATCTGCATTCCTTGTTAATATTTTTTGAAGGATTTTTACGTTTATCTTTATGAGAGAGATTGGTCTGTAGTTTTGGCTTATACTGTTTCTCCTAATAGTATCTTATTTCTGAGAGAGAGAGACGGTGTGAGCAGGGGAGGGGCAGAGAGAGGGAGCCTCAGAATCTGAAATGGGCTCCAGGCTCTGAGCTAGCTGAAAGCATAGAGCACGACCTGGGGCCCGAACCCATGAACCCATGGTCTCATGTCATGAGATCATGACATGAGCCGAAGTAGGACACTTAACCCACTGAGCCACTCAGGCGCCTCAGTCTCCTAATAGTATCTTACTCTAGAATCCAAGTAATCCTGGCTTCGTAGAAAAAGTTGAGGAGTGTTTCTCCGTCAATTTTTAGGAAGAGTTTGTGTGAATTGGTATTGTTTCTTCCTTAAATACCTAGTGTAATTCATCATTAAAAACATCTAAGCCTGGAGGATTTTGTGTGTGTGTGTGTGTGTGTGTGTGTGTGTGTATGTGTGTGTGTGTGTGTGCGTGTGTAAGGATTTTTAAATTGCAGATTCAGTTTCTTTAACATTTATAAAGCTATTCAGGTTACTTATTTTTCTTTAATGAGCTTAATAATTGTGTCTTTCATAGAATTTAAGTTGCTAAGTTTATTGGCATAAAATTGTTAAAAACAATCCTTTTTTATCTTTTTAATACTTTAAGAATCTGGAGTGATGTCACTTCTCTCATTTCCTGATACTGGTAATTTATGTCCTTTTTTTTCCCCCCAAGATTAGTCTAGTTATAGGTTTACCAGTTTTGTTGACCTCTGCATTGAACCAGCTCTTGGTTTTATTGAGTTTATTTTCTATTTCGTTGATGTTTGCTTTTATTTTTATTACTTTTTTTCTGTTAACTTCAAATTTTATTTGCTCTTCTTTTTCTAGTTTCTTAAGATTGAAGCTAAAGCTAACTTATTTGAGACCTTATGTCTTTTTTAGAATAGGTATTTGATGCTAGAAATTTCCTCTTAGTACTGTTTTAGTGTTACCTTCCAAGATGGGTGTTTTCATTTTTATTTAGTTTAAAATACCTTTTAATTCCCCTTTTGATTTAATCTTTTACCCTTTATTTAGAAATGTATTATTTAGTTTCCAAATATTTGGAGATTTTCCACAGATTTTTCTGTTATTCGTTTCTAACTTAATTCCATTGTGGTCAGAGAACATATTTTGCATCACTTGAATCCTTTGAATTTATTGAGACTTGTTTATGGTCCAGAATATTTTATTTCTTGGTGAATGTTTTGTGAGGAATTAAGAACAAATGTACTTGTCAGTTGTTATGTCACTTATTCATAGGAGGGGACATTGCATTTCTGATGTAAATTGTGGATTTTCTACTTCTCTTTGCAGTTCTGTTGGTTTTTGCTTCATGTATTTTGAAGCTGTGTTATTAGTTGAATAAATGTTTAAGATTGTTATGTCTTCTTTTTTTTTAATTTTTTTTTAATGTTTTATTTATTTCTAGGAGAGAGAGAGAGAGAGACAGCATGAGCAGGGGAGGGTCAGAGAGAGAGGGAGTCACAGATTGAAACAGGCTCCAGGCTCTGAGCCGGCAGTCAGCACAGAGCCCGACGCGAGGCTCGAACCCACGAACCGCGAGATCATGACCTAAGCGAAAGTCGGACACTTAACTGACTAAGCCACCCAGGCGCCCCTGTTATGTCTTCTTGATTAATTGGCCCCCTTATCATTATGAAATGAACTTTGTTATCATTGGTATTAATCTTTACTCTGAAATCTACTTTGTCTGAAATTATTATGGCCATTCTGACTTTTCTTTGATTTTGTTAGCATGGCACATTTTTTTCTATCCCATTGTTTTAAAATTATATCATCCTTGCAGAGCCCATGCTAATCTTCTCTGTAGTTGTTCCAGCTTCAGTATAAGTGCCCCTGAAGTGAGGACTAAACTATGTTTCTTTATATTTGAAGTGAAATACTTGTAGGTAGCATGGGGTTGGATTTTGTTTTTGACAGCCTCTACCTTTCAAATGGGGGCATTAGCATCATTTTGTTTTAATTTTCGCAGCAATCCTATGTGCCATAAGGAAACAGAAAGAATAAATCACTTTCCTTCCTAACTTTGTACATAGTAAATGGCAAAGATACCACTTAGACTCATAAACAGTGCATTCCATGATTCCTACTGGAAATTATTGGGGTTCTTTTTATTTTCTCCAGTTTTATTGAGATATACTTGACATACAACATTGTATTAGTTTTAGATGTATAATAATCTGGTGGGATTTTGTAGAGAAGTTTCAGAAAAGCAGAGGATTGACTTGGATACATTGGTATTTTATAGAATGTTCATGTTGATAGTGGTAAGAGGGATAGTTTGAATGGGAATGTCTTATGTTAAGGGAATGATGTTAGGATGCTCTCATAGTAGTTGAGGAGAAAGAGTTTGATATTCTTTGCTAAGATGTTGCCAAAGAGTATAAACAGAGGAGGCCACATCTGAAAAATATTTTTGAAGTTGAATTAGTAGCTTGATAGTTTGATGCAGGAGAGAATCATGAGAGAAATGGAGAAGATAGGAAGACCATTCAAAGGTGTCTTGCTTGTGAGCCTAGGAAAATAGTGACATCTAGAAGATTAGGAGGCAGGAAAGATTAAATCATACAGACCAATCATAGAGGGAAACCAGACAAATCCAAATTATGACATATTCTTTTGTTGTGGTTTTTTCCTACCATGGCATTGACATTTTTGAAGAGTTGTCTTATGTATTACATTGTCTTATAGAACATACCATTATCTAGGTTTGTCTGACTTTCCCCCTGTGATTAGATTCTGGTTAAACATTGTTGGCCAGGAATACTAAATATTTCTCATTGGGTCGTATCAGGAGGTACATGATGTCAATTTGTATGATTATTGATGATGCTAACTTTAATCAGTTGGTTAGGATACTTTCTACTTGACCTCCTTCCTACAAATACACATTTATTTCTTAGTGATTATAATATACATTTATTTCTTACTACTTTGTATTCCCATAAATGAGTAAGTTATCTGTGGAATAAAACAGCAGAGTGTGTATATATTCTGTAATTTAATCCTCAGTTTTAAATGTAAATAGGTTTTGAGCTTGTTTGGAAATAATGGTGTGAATGGAATGTTCTGATGGCAAGGGAAAGGGTAGGTATGAACTGAAGGTGGACAGATAGAATTTTGTGCCATGACAGAATAGGAAAAATTAAAGGTTTTTAACCTGAAGTTGGGGTGATACACTTGGATTTGAGTTTGTTTTGTTTTGTTTTAGAGAGAGATTTGAGAAACGTTTATGACATTAAAATTAACAGAATTTGGTGACTGGTTGAATGTTGGCTGTAGAGGATTGAGAGTTTCCTGGTGACATAATATTCAATAGGGTTGCTGACTTTTGCCTAGATTGTATTAAGTATAAAGTTTAAGGAATTAGATTTTGTAAGTGTTATAGAGACAGGGCCTTGTGGATTCTCTTACGGTTTCTCTTATTCTTTGTACTTATTCTGCTTTTTTTGAGGACTGTTTGAATGATATTAATAATATGATTCTATTTAGGGTAATGATTTCTTCTTGATTTATTCTACCCGAAATGCACATTTAAAACTGCCACTAAGCCTTCTAATAGGATAGAACAGAGTCTGGTATAATCTCTTAAAATTATTTCGCTAGGTAGAATAAGATTTTTGTTGCAAATAATCTGTAAGGTCACCTCTAGCTCTAAAATTTTGATTCTGTGGTAAATCTGTTTTTCTCTCAGACAGCATATTTTATTTCCTGAAAAAGTTTAACATTTTCTTTGTCTCTTTATGTTTTTCGAAGATGTTCTCAGTGCAACTGAGTCTTGGCGAGCAGACATGGGAATCCGAGGGGAGCAGTATAAAGAAGGCCCAACAAGCTGTTGCTAATAAAGCTTTGACTGAATCTACACTTCCCAAACCAGTTCAGAAACCACCCAAAAGTAATGTTAATAATAACCCAGGTATGGCCCTAACTTGTCTCCTTCTGTTGTGTTGTTGTGTTTTATATGTGTTATTTTCTGTGCTTTTCTTCATAGCAGGTTGTATAGTCAACAGGTATTAATAGCTCACCTGAAAAAGACAACTGAATAATAATTACAGGTGAGAGAATGAGTAAGGTAATTGTAATTATATTAAGAATTTGCTTTGTGGATACTCCAGAGATGCATTATTTACCTTTTAAATGTTGACAAAAAGACATTTGGCTACAAAGACCAGAAAGTATGACTGAGTTTTTTTTTTTTAAGTTTTTAATTTTAATTCTAGTTAGTTAGCATATGGTATTATATTAGTTTCAGGTATACAGTATAGTGACTCAATAATTCTATACATTACTGTCTATATAGTAGATATTAGATCTGCACAATATATCTATATTATATCTATGCAATAGACGCTGCTTTAGGTATTTTTGTGATAGACTAAAAAAAAAAAAAAGACTTTTTCCTGCCAAAAATGACTCTGTAATGTATTTAACTGGAGTTCCTGCGCTTATGCTTATAATTGCCTGATGTTTATTTCTT
Source organism: Crocuta crocuta (assembly GCF_008692635.1). Taxonomy (NCBI): domain Eukaryota; kingdom Metazoa; phylum Chordata; class Mammalia; order Carnivora; family Hyaenidae; genus Crocuta; species Crocuta crocuta. Next base: position 2,817,109 of record NW_027527951.1, read on the forward strand.
TCTCATGCAGCATGTGCTAAGTAGACACAGACGATTCTTTCAAGAACTGCTCTTTTTAAAGCTCCATTAATTTCCCATTACTAGTCCTTTTGCTTCTGTTCAGCTCATTTTAGTATTTATTAAGTAAGTTTAAATCAAAATGTTACTACAATAAAGAAACATACCTATATTGAAATCAGTAAGAGACTCTTTTTATAATTTTTAAAAAGTCTCTTCAGATCACTGTTT
>NW_027527951.1:2817443-2847425 GCF_008692635.1 Crocuta crocuta
TAATATATAAATATATATATATTTTTAGAAATATAGAAATATAAATATATATAGAAATATAAATATAAAAAATATTTTCTATCTCATATATATGAGATAGAAAATATTTTTCTTTTCTGTGAAGATTTTATAGCTGTATACATAAAGCATATATGTCAGTGGTAAAGATCAAGTGCCAAATGAATAATAACAGCCATCAGTATTGTAAGTAATGATAAACTTGGGTGAGAGTAGTTGAAGGAAGATAAGATCTTTGAATGGAGAGTAGACAGCTTTAAACAGTAGCAGTATCGTAGCCAGTGAGGTTTATCTGAGGCACGATTATTGCTAATTGAATGGAGAGTAGACAGGTATAGAAGTAAGGAAAGAATATTCTAGGTGGAGGGAGTACTATGAGGAAAGGCATTGGAAACAGAACTCTGGACAATGGGTTTGGTAAAAAATAAAATATTGGGGGACGGGGATTGGTTTTTAATTAGATCAGGCAAGTAACTAGGAAGAGATAAGACCAGAGATACATTAGGGTTGAACTGTGATGGACTTGAATGCCAGATTTTGGAGAGTAAATTTTATTTATGGTTTAGAAGATTAATGTTTACAAGGTAGTGGATGATGTGTTTAAAATGGCATTTTAGGAAGTTCAGTTTTGTATGTGGATTGAAGGTGGGAAATGCTGAAAGTAAGATCAGTTAGGAAAGCACAGGTTATGGGTGAGGAAAGAAGAACAGAAGCTTCTGTGCACTGAGTGCTCTGCACCCATGGCTCGCAGTGGTGCTGGGAGTGGCAGCGGGGATGGAACAGAAGGATACGTATTGCAGATCCAGTGGGTGAAGCCGTGTTAGAGAACAGGCTCTTCAGAGCTCAGAGTGTGAAGCAAGAGCAGCGTGTGCCCGTCTCTGCGTCAGGTCCACTCTCGAGGATTAGAAGGGGAGGTGAACCAGCAAGGAGTCAGAAGAAGGAAACAGGAGAGTCCAGAAGATCAGTGGAGATGAGTTTCCACTGTGTGAGTGTTGCAGTGAGTTGATAGAGTGAGTAGCTTTTGAAGGTAAAGTTTTAAAATAGAGCATAATGTTGTATACCAGCAAGTGCACAAATTACAGTTGTAGAGCCTTCATGGCTTTTTGCACTGTGAATACTTTACCAGGACCACGGGCTTTACCTGTGCCCCAGAAGCCTCCCTCATGGCCCCTTCTGGTGGTTAAACTCCAGGGGAAGCCACTCTTCTGCTTGTCTGTATTGGATTCGTTGTGCCTGCTTGTTGGAATATACACTATACTTAAAAAAAATTTTTTTTAATGTTTTATTTATTTCTGAGAGAGAGAGAGAGACAGCGTGAGAGACAGCGTGAGTAGGGGAGGGCCAGAGAGAGAGAGAAACAGAGAATCTGAAGACAGGCTCCAGTCTCTGAGCTAGCTGTCAGCACAGAGCCCGACGTGGGGCTCGAAGCCACGAACTGTGAGATCATGACCCGAGCCGAAGTCAGACGCTTAACTGACTGAGCCACGCAAGCACCCCACACTATACTTTTTTGTGATAGCTTATTTTTCTCAATGTTACATCTGTGAGATTCATCCATGTTGTATTTAACAGTATAGTATTTCATTGCTATATGGTATTCCATTGTATGAGTATACCATAATTTACTTGTTCATTGTATTGTTGATGGACATTTGGATTGTTTCCAGTTTTGGGTTCTTAGAAATGAAACTGTTGTCAACATTCTTTTTAAAATTTCTTTTTAATGTTTTATTTATTTCTGAGAGAGAGAGAGAGAGACAGCATGAGCAGGGGAGGGTCAGAGAGAGAGAGAGGGAGAAATAGAATCTGAAACAGGCTCCAGGCTCTGCGCTAGCTGTCAGCACAGAGCCCGACGCGGGGCTCGAACTCACAGACTGTGAGATCATGACCTGAGCCGGAGTCAGACGCTTAACCGACTGAGCTACCCAGGCGCCCCTGTTGTCAACATTCTTATGTATACATTTTTGTTGGAGATGGACCTAATATTGGAACTATTGGGACGTGAGTTATACATGTATTCAAGTATAAATAAAATCAGAAGATGAATTAAGACCAGAAGTTGATGAGCATACACAAAAGACAGGTGTCGTAGCTACTGTTCTTACATCAGTCTTTTATTCCTAGACCTATTGGGAAAGATAAGAAAGCTATTGAGGCATCAGTTAGACACAGTAAGGAAAATGTCACAGTTTTGGTCAGAAAGAATAGTGAATGAAAGCAAAAATTAAAGGATATCTTTGAAGAGAGAATTTCTGTGGACATTTCAGCTAGAAAAACTTTGACCACTCTCTTACCGATAAGCGAATTGCTTTGAACTGTGAACATTCCCATTTTTAAGTGTTTTTGGGTTACCCAATTTGGAGGCCCAAGCATTTAGCTCACTACTTAGTTCAGCATTAAATTTTATTAATCGCTTTTGCCCTCTATGTTCTCCATTGTATTTAAGTATCTTTTATTTTTTAATTTCTACAACAAAAGGGGCAGGAGGATTAAAAAAAAAAAGAAAACAAAACCCCCAAACCAAAAAAAAATCCCAAAGCATACAGAAGGCACACAGGTGGTATGTGCCTGTAGTCCCAGCTGCTTGGGAGGCTGAGGCAGGAGGGTTGGTTGAGCCCCGAAGTCCTGGGCTGTAGTGAGCTGTGCTGATCAAGCACCCGCACTGATACAGTGCAGTGGCATTGATACAGTGACCTCCTGGGAGCAGGGGACGACCAGGTCGCCTGCAGCGGAGTGAGCCAGCCCAGGTCGGAACAGAACACGTCGGAGTAGTGGGATTGTGCTGGTGAATAGCCACTGCACTCCAATCTGGGCAGCATAATAAAATCTCCTCTATTTTTGCCTCTCTCCTTTTAGAGAATCCCATGTCTCAAAAAAAAAAAAAAAAAAAAAAANNNAAAAAAAAAAAAAAAAAAAAAATTGCCCCCTTCCATGTTCATACTTAAACAACCAAAAAAATACACATATAATAAATACATACAAATACATAATGTCAAACTATAACAGTATATTTCTTAGCTGTTCTTTGGGGGGATGTAGTAATTCAGTGTAATTTCCCTAATAAGTGATGATGGTGAGCACCTTTTCATGTCTGTTGGTATTAAGATCTCCTCTGTTGTAGAGTGCCAGTTGAAATAATTTTACCATTTAAAAAAATGCACAGTGCCTGGGTGGCTCAGTTGGTTAAGCATCCTGCTCTTGATTTCAGCTCAGGTCATGATGTCACGATTTATGGGTTTGAGCCCGTGTTGGGCTCTGCACTACCAGAGCCTGGGATACTCTCTCTCTCCCTCTCTCTCTGTCCCTTCCTCACTCATGTGCTCTGTCTCTCTCTCTGAAAATAAATAAATAAACTTAAAAAAATGAGCCTTTTTGAAAATAGGTTCATATTTATGTGAAATTTGTAAAAAGAGTCCATAGAGCTCTCACGTACACTTACTCGGATTCCCAGATTCCCCAGTCATTAACATTTCTAACCATTTAAGAATAAGTTGTGGACATGTGGTCCCATTCCCCTTAGTACTTCCAAGTATTTTTCCCAATATATGGCCGTTCTCCTGAAGGGGAGTTGATGTTGATGTGGTATTATCCAGTAATGCAAAGACTCCATTTCTGTTTCATTTATTGTCCCAGTAACATCCTTTGTAGGTCTGTGATCTAATCAGGATCATGTACGTACCATTTCTTTTCATTCTACTTTAATCCTTATGTTTTATGACCATGACATTTTTGAACAGTACAGGCCACATCATTTGTAGAATGCCCCTCGATTGAGTTCTTCTGGTGTTTCCTCACGATATATGCATTTTCAGCATGAATATCTCAGTGACCTAGGTTTACCTCAGTGTTACATAGCAGGACACACCCAATTTTGATTTGTCCCATTAGTGATGACTTTTGTCACTTGGTGAAGAGTATGTTTGCCAGGCTTCTTTATTGTAAAGTTAATTAATAAGTATGTTTTCTTATTATATAATAATAATAACTTATAAGGAATTAATAAGTATTTTCTGAGGAGAAACTTTGGGACTATATAAACATTCTGTTTCTCATCAAACTTTGTTTCACCTGCCAGATTTGGTATCTATTGATGATTCTTTCCTGAATCAATTAATACTCTAAGAGTGCCAAACGGTGATTTTATCTATATCTGTCTGTCTATCTATCTATCTATCTCTTTTTGTGTTTAAAACAACAGAAATTTATTTCTCTCAAAGTTGCTATTTTAATTTCATTCTTTAAAAAATTGATTAGGTTACATTCTACCCTAGAATTTTCTTTTCCCTCATTTTTCTGTTTGTTCATTTATTTATATCACTATAGATTTTTGGATTCCTATTTTTCTTTCTGGTTTATAATCTGTCATTATTTATTTTGATTCTCAATTTGTCACAGATTTAGCCAGTGGTATGAACCTTTCAGGTTGACTCCACTGTCCTTCTAGCGTTTCCTCATTATTCTTTGAGCACTTCTTACTTCTTGGCACAGTAAGATATTCCAAAGTCATCTCGTATTTTCCTTGTTCTGGCTCTGGCACCAGCCATTTCTTCATGGAATCTTGGTTGATTAGTCAGTTCATTCTTTCAACGAGTATTTATTGAGCGACTACTATGCTCCAGGGACTATTCTAACTTCGTACAAAGCTGTTTCCTGAAGTGTTAGTATTATGTAGCTCCTTGAAAACTACATTTTTCTTCCATTTTTTTCACATAGGAATCCACAATTGTTACTATATACATTTGTATATATAATCAATTAGCCTTGTTCTATTTATCACCGGTAAGTATAAATTACTGTACCAAAAAACCGGCAGAAATGGATTCTGTGTTGACGGTGTCAACCTTACAGCCGTGTAACACATGAGGAGTCCTATGTAATGATGGTTTTTATGCAGCCTGGGTCCAGCTCTCACATGCTGGAGTGGTACGTAGCATTATTTGGAGGTTCTCATTCTTTGAAGTTATTCTTTAAATGTTTTCTGTGAAAGCATTACTGTGTAAGTAAAGAGGCTGTGTACATGCAGAGATGTCTAGTTCTTTATTAAACAGGTGGAGATACTTCGCTCTGAGCGTCGAAACCTCTTCTGCTTGGTTTGCACTGGTCTGCTGCTTCTCTGCTCTCCTTCACAAAGACCAGTGTCTAGCATTTCTGTGAAGAAAATATATGCAGGCTTACTTTCAAATGAGGAATTTACGTGAAATCATTTATTTATTCAAATGATATGAATACGTTACATTTACCTGGCTTAAAATCCAGTTTTGGTATAGGTGGCAGGACATTTATATCCTACCAGTGCATTAAAATCACCTTAATGATGCTTTTTAAACACATAGTTTCTCATTTATCGGCCTACCTAAACAGCAAGGTCTTTCAAGCTTTTGTTTCTTTCCCAACTTAATGCCACCTGTGTCTGTGTGATTATTGCCAAATCGAATTCAGAATGACATAAATCTTAACAACTGATTGATTAATATGCTAATTATTAAACTATGATCTGTATGAAAGAAGCAAAATTTAAACTTTTAACAGCACAGACTGCTCTCTGGTGTTAAATCTTTAGAGAATTTTAGACAATTTCTAATAAAGTTGACCATAAACCTACTCTGCGATCTAGCGATTCGCTGCTACGGATACCTGAGAACTGATTATGTATGTCTGCTAAAACATTGTGGCTTTATACTTAATTGTTCCCAACTGGAAACAACTCAGATGTCCCATTCACAGCAGAATAGAGAAATTAATGTATTTATTCAGTGGGATACTATTCAGTGATAAAAAAAAAAAATGTTTGAAATACTGATATATTTGACAAAATTGCTATGTTGAGTGAAGGAAGCAAGATAGAACCGTACATATTCAGGTTTGAAGAACAGGCAAAACTCTGATGACAGAAATCAGAGTAGGTAACTTGGGGAGGTGGGTATTGACTGGAAAAAGGCATGATGGGACTTCCTGGGTTATGGAAATGTTTCTATCTTGATCTGAATGGTGGTCGCTGAGTGTTTACATGTGTAATAATTTGTGGATCTGTATGCTTAAGGGTTGTGCATTTTACTTATCTTTTGGCAAAATAACGTAGGAAAAAAAGAAAGAAAAAAGAATCCCTTTATTCTTGACTTTGTCTTCCTTTTCCCTGAGTGTTGGTATTAAAGTAGAGATTTGGATTAATTGAACTTACTATTCAAAATGTTAACTGTTCTTTTCTGTTTTTCTTATGCTTATCTTTTCCTTTTTTGTCTCCTTTGTCCTTCCACTCTCTTTATTTTTCCTCTTAACCTTGGTAATAGTTCCTGTTCTTATACTTTTGAGTGGCTTCACATGAACGCTTTAGAAATGAGATATAAAGTGAGCAGTTATTGACCCTTGATGATTGCTTATGCCGTGGCTGCCAGTTGTGCATTTGTGTTGGGCTTTCTCACTCCTGGTGGGGGTTTTCTGCCAGTCCCAGTTCTCTGATGCAATAAGTGGACCCATTTTTGTATGTGATGAATGGAGTCTTAAATGTATATTGGAGAAGGCATCATTCAAGCAAAATGGTATATAATAGGATTTACACTGAAAGTAAATGATACTTTCTATGAAAACTTTAGATTCATTTTTATAATTTGTTATATGGAACATATATACATATGATTTACTAAATAACCTCTTGTACTCAAAATAATGTGATGTAATAATTTACATTGTGTGTTATTTATTATGGAATCTTTCAAACTGTCAGAAAAGTAGAGTAAATAAGATAGTAAATATCCCTATACCCCTCATCAGCTTAAACAGTTACCTTGTTTCTCATCTATCTCTCCTTTGAATTATTTTGAAAAAAGTCTCAGATATATCACTTCATCCAAAAATGCTTCAATCTGTATCTTTAAAGATTATTTATACAGAGCATTAGTATATTTATTTTGTCTTGTTGGTTATAGAAACTCAAAATTTAGTTTCAGTAGGTAAGTCCAAGAATTACTGATGACCCTGTATTCATTGCTAACTTCAGCTGCTTGATTTAGCAAAATATAAAAGTATTCATAGATGATAATGTTTTTAATGATTAAATAACTGAAAGTTTCCTGGGGTGAGTAATTTATGCTCAAGTTCAGTACTCTATCATAATCAAATTATGCAATCTGTGAATCTTGTGTTCCCCTTGTTTTGAAACAGTATGACTTCCAAGTTGAAATTTTGGTCACAAATATATAAAAAACATTGCCAAACCCCCAAAGAGATTTCATTAGAAACAATTTTCCTGTTCTTGTAGGTTGTTTATACACCCCTGAGACAATCCTACAGACAGGCCATCGCCTCCCACCGTCTTTCCTGGTAATGACTTGTAATGTAATTGTGGCTTGTACGATTTATTATGGAAATATTTCACTTGTGTGCTTTAATATTTTTTTTAAACAGGTAGTATAACTCCAACTGTGGAACTGAATGGGCTTGCTATGAAAAGGGGAGAGCCTGCCATCTACAGGCCGTTAGACCCAAAGCCTTTCCCAAATTATAGAGCTAATTACAACTTTCGGGGCATGTACAATCAGAGGTTTGTATGTCTTCTTTGGTTTTGTTCTCATTTACCATTTTACGTAAAAGTTTCTGAAGCTCAAAGAGCATTTTCAATGTGAAGAGAATTCACTTTGGGCATTTTGCATGGAATTTAGATAAGTTGGGCTCTTATTTAAATAAGGAATATTTAAAGTAATACATTTTAAAGAATAGCTGGTTTTCAGGAACTAGTTTTTATGGAGTCATGAGAGCCCTGTGTTTGTTGCAGGCAGGGCCGTGATTTACAATCATGCCACAGAATAGTGCTGAGTTCTCAGCTGACTTGCAGGTACTTAGCTTAATTAGTGCTTTTCTTAATTTGTCCAAATACATTACAAACACGAGAATTTTTAATTTATAGGAAATTTGTTGGAAGAATTTATTAAGTCTTTCTGCACATTGCATAATTTTGTGATAGTTACAAGTGTAACAGAATTTTCTTTCATAGGCAAGGCAGAATTTTAAAAAATGTTAAGTTTTTTGTTTTTTGTTAAGTGTTTTTTGTTCTGATCATTTATAAAAAAAATGTTTTTTGTTAAGTGTTTTTTGTTCTGATTATTTATAAAAGTCATGTAACTCATCGTAGAGAAAATAGAAAATGCAAAAAGGTAAAGAGAAAAGAAAAATAACTTGTAATTCCAGAATTAAATGCCTTTAATGTTTTGAAGCATTTTATATATTTTTTTATTCTTTGCACATTTATTTAACCAAATTGAAGTCATCCTTTAGATGCAATTTCTACAGAACTTTATGGAGGTACCATATATGAATGACAAAATGCACAGACCTTAAATGTACATTGTGGTAATCATTATGTATGTATACATATTTATACTTTAATGGATCGCTTTTTACATACGTATATCCTCACAACATGGTCAGAATGTTCCTAGCACCCTGAGAGATTCCTCAGACCTGTTTGCACCTACTACACCCCCTCCCAGGAGTAACCATGGTTCTGTCACTGTATGTTAGTTTTGTATGTCCTTGAACTTCATACGAACAAACTCATATAGTATGTACTCTTTTTGGTTTGGCTTTTTTCACTTCGTATAATGGTTTCCTTGTTTATTTGTTTTAGTTTTTTGAGATTCTTTCTTGTTGGCTTTACTCTATCTGGATTTCCTTTGTTTATGAATGTATCATAATTTATTCATTTCACACATATAATATTGTGCTCTCTTTTCATTGAATATAGTGATCTTTTTTTTTTAAATTTTTTTTAATGTTTTTATTTATTTTTAGGAGAGAGAGAGAGAGACAGCGTGAGCAGGGGAGGGTCAGAGAGAGGGGGAGTCACAGACTGAAACAGGCTCCAGGCTCTGAGCTGGCAGTCAGCACAGAGCCTGACGCGGGGCTCAAACCCACGAACCGCGAGATCATGACCTAAGCGAAAGTCGGAGGCTTAACCGACTAAGCCACCCAGGCGCCCCAGTGATCATTTTTCATATATTTCTTTTAAAGTTTATTTTCTAGTGATCTCTATATCCAATGTGGGGCTTGAATTTATGACTCTGAGATTAAGAGTTGCGTGCCCTTCTGACTGAGCCAGCCAGGCGCCCCCAGTTTTCATATTCAAAAAATTTTTTTAATGTTTATTTATTTTTGAGTGACAGAGAGAGAGAGAGAGAGAGAGAGAGAGAGAGAGAGAAAGCACAAGCAGGGGAAGGGCAGAGAGAGAGGGAGACAGAGAATCCAAAGCAGGCTGTAGGCTCTGAACTATCAGCAGAGCCCAACATGGGGCTCGAACTCATGGACTATGAGATCATGATCTGAGCTGAAGTCAGGCGCTTAACTGACTGGGCCACCCAGGCACCCCCAGTTTTCATATTTTTAAGTGATTTTTGAAAAACACTTTTGATGGCTATATAATGCTTCATTTGGCCACCATATACTTTACAGGGATATAAACAAGTATAAACAAAGAATACTTGATAAGCATATAAACAAAATGTTTTTGTTTTTGATCATCTAAGTAGTTTCCCTTTTCTTTGGCAATTATAAATAATATTCCAGCAAACAATTTTTTCATACAAATTTTTTATTCACATCACTGATTATTTTCTTAAAATAGATTACTATAAGGGGAATATTAGGTTGAAAAAATAGTTACCCAATTATGTTAATTTCTTTAATTAGTACTTAATTAATTAGTACATTAATTTGTACTAATTTCTTAGAGTACAAATTTCTGTTACATTCTGACAGCACTGAGTTTAAAAATACATTGTCTTATTTGATAGTAAAAAGTGGTATGTTTTTACATTTTGATTTTATTGATTACTTGTGAGATTGAACAGTTTTTAAATATTAGACTCTTGTCCTTTTTGATTTGTCTAGTTTAATTTGCTAATTTTTGTTGCATTACTTGACCAGTCTTCAAATGTTTACGTATGGAGGGTATTAGCATTGTCTATTTTGTTTAATTTTCCTGCTTATAAAAACTTAGCTTTTAGTTTTGTGTTTTTGATGTGCAACAGTTTTAGATGTTATATGACCTAATCTATAATTTTTGTGTGTTTGATTTCTCCTATTGCTTTTATGCCCAAGAAATTCTTGTGGTCAGATATTTACTAATGCTTAAGAATATTTTTATTGAGATATAGTTGATATACAACATTATACAAGTTTAAAGTGTACTACATATTGACTTGGTACATTTATGTTGCATTGTGATTGCCATTGTGTTAGCTGATACCTCTGTCATTCACATAATTATAATTTCTTCTAGTTTTGAGATGATGATGTTTTTGAAATCATTTTGTGTATTTACTAACATTACAGTTCAGATGTGAGGAGAAGCTATTTAGTGTACATATAACCTGATACCTTTTGGTATCTTTTTGGTAGTGTGTATTTACCATTTAAAACTCAGTCCTATTCAGATTTTAAATGGTTCCTTTCAATATTATTGCTCAGATTCTCTCACAAAAATGTGTACAGTCTCTTAGACTTCTCCTTCCCACTTTTCTCCCAGGTGTGTCTGGGGGAATTTACTGTGTTGTTGTGGTAGGAAAGGAGGGACGCTCACCTTTGTGCGGTGTTCTGTATGGTGCTCTGGGCTTCTGGGCTCTTTGTGGTGCTGTCCCCTGCCTTGCAGAGAGCGGACACCTTTCTTGCCGCCTTGCTGGAATCTGTAGTTGGTGACGTGTAGTCCTGTCAGGTGACGCTTCCACAGAGTATTTACCATCTCCCGCTTGCTCTTTTGGCCCAAATCCTTAACTGCCTTTGGTTTACTGCGATGCTGTTCCATTCTCATCCTCTTCTGTAGTGTCTCCTAATTGGAGCATCCGGTGGTAGGCTCACCAGCTCTCCAGTTGGTGTCCACACCCCATAGGTGACAAGAAGGGCATCACATTTCTCTTGTAGTTGCTTTACTTTCTCTTTTTCTGTATAACATACTCATTGCCTTTCTCATGAGCCTGAGGTTACCTAATATAAATAAAACTATTTGCCCACTTAAGCATAATAGATATAGTTGGTCACCTGAATTAGATATACCTTGCCTAGTTTATACTTGCAAGATGTTCGTTCGTTCGTTCTTTCTGTCTGTCTGTCTGTCTCTCTATAAGTTTGTTTATTTTGTGGAGGGGCAGAGAAAGAGAGGGAGAGAGAATCCCAAGCAGGCTCTGTGCTGACAGCGCAGAGCTCAGTGTGGGGTTCAAACCCACGAATCATGAGATCATGACCTGAGACAAAATCAAGAGTCAGAGGCTTACCGACTGAGCCACCCAGGTGCCCTTATTTTTAATGTACTATGATGAATAGTCTCATGAGGATATTATATTTAAATGCTTATTGTATTTTGATATCCATAGTCCATTATTGAAATCTTAACGAGAGTTTTGATTAGTGAGTTTATTGCTTTAAATGAAAGAAATCTAACGCTAAAGCAATGAAAAATCAGACAATAATCTCTGTGAATTAGTAATATGGAGCTCATATTTCAGTGGGGGAGGCAGTCAGTAATAAGTGGTTACTCACTGAGAAGGGGACTTTTGATAAATACCTAAAAGGAGAGAGGGAATAAGTAGTGAGAGTGTCATGAGAGAGGGAGAGAATATTCCAAGCAGAACAAACAGCAAGTGCAAAGCTCCTGAAGCGGGAATGTGCCAGGAGTGTTGGTGTCTTCACCAGGAGGCCCGGAGGGCTGGAAAAGAGGGAACCAAGGGAGAGAATAGTTGGTATATGAGAATGTGACAGGGGGCATGTGGTTTGGTTTTATTTTTATTTTTTTATGTTTTTGTTTTTTGTATTGTAAGTTTTATGTTAAGACATTGACATTTTTCCTTTGTTGGCAATTTCTAGTTTCAGGATCTGATTCCATGGCTGTCACGACGGGCACAAGAAGTTATTTATGACTTTTTTAAACGTCGTGCCTTAGGCTCACTTAACGGAGAAAGTAGATTTTGCTTTCAGATTGTTGGAGAATCTTTTCAGATTGTTTTGAGATTCTATAGATCACACACAAAAAAAGGTAAAAAGAAAATAGGGAAGTACTAGTAAGCTGCCAGGCCATGTTTCAAGCTAAAAGCTCTCTGCTCACAAAAGGGCAAATTTAACCATTACTCATTAGGCTGTAAAAATTACAGTTTCACAGATGACCTTAATTTGCAGATGACAACACCTGAATGTGTTGCAGGGAATTTGGAGTCACAGATCAGAGGAGATACTCTTCTTGTCAGACTGCAAATGAATCAGTAGCTTCTTAATAAGGCAGCGAATGAAAGGTTAAAAAGTCCAAGAAACAGATACCATTTAGAGGGATATATGAAAAGGTCCTGTCATTTTCTACTTAAAATAATATTAAGTAATAATTAGATATTACCCATGCTGTTTTTTTTTTAAAGTGTATTTATTTTTATTGAATTCTGTTCTTTCCTGATAAAGTTTCTACACTTGAACTCACTCAAAGGCTAAGGAGGCACTTACAGAAACCAACCCTCCACCCCCATCCCTCCACTGTCCTGTTTTATGATGGCTAGGGAAAAGAGAGATTTATCCATGAGCAAAATCTGGGTGCAATCTGGATTCTGAAGTACCTGTCTCTTTTTGTTACACCCAAGATGTTTAAAAATGAATACATCCTGTTACATCTTTTCCTTTCTCATTTGAGCCACTGTTCACAGATATAAAGTTGAAACTACAAAAATTTATATAACAAAGTGTAGGATATTAAGGTTGGTGAACATTTTATGCTTTTGTTCTCCTACCTTTCGTATAAAAGTGATATACATTATCTCAAGGAACAGAATGGTTGAAATCAGCCCTCCGACAGACAGTTTATCAATTTTGTGTCTGCACAGAGGTAAGAAACCTGCTTGGTTAGTGGGCAGAAGGTCCCCGGTGCTGATGCAGATGGCCGAAGGCCCACAACTCAAACTAGAGTTTGTGAAAGTGGGGATTTTTGCCTTATGTAACTGGGAGGTCTGTTGGGGAGATTTCAGGCATGGTTGAATATAGGGCTTTAGTGTTCTTTTTTCCATTTCTCTTTTTAGCTCTTGTCTCATTTTTCCTCTGTTTGACTTCATTTTTAAAGAAGCTGACTTTGATGTGCTGCCTTAGACATGTAGTACCAGAGAAGGAACAAGTTTTTGTGTAGTTCTTGGGAAAGCCCCAGGAAAGACTTTGAGTAGACTATCCATCCCTTTGTCATTCAGACTGGATTTGGGGTTTGGGAATACTTTAATTGGCCCATACTTGGGTTTGTGCCCAGCCTTGAGAAACAGGAATTAATCCCATTCAAGCTGTTATGCAGAGCACAATTATTTTATGAAAATTTCCTCAAGGCAAAGATTCTGAAGGAGAATCATTTCCATTACAGTTAGAATATTTGGTTTAAATCCTCATTCTGATGCTTTTAGCTGTGTGGTTTTCGGCAAGGCACCGGACCTCTCTTAGTTTCCTCATTTCCTAAATAGAGATAATAACAAATAAAAGGACTCTCATGAGGTCTTTCATTAAGCAAATATTTACTGATTGCCTGCTCTTTGCCACATGTCATGTTAAGAGTAGATACTTTGATGAAAAATAGTCTGATAGGTTCTGAGTCTATTAAAAGATGAAAACAATGCAGAGCAACAGTAATAGAGTGGTAGATGTGACCATATGGTGCTATGGAAGCACTGAGAACAAGTACCTCACTTAGACTGGGGAATCAAAGAAAGAAGCTTCCTAGAAGGAACTGACACTTGAACTGAATCTTAAGGTTAACTAGGCACTAGCCACGGGATGAAGGTAAGGAAAAGCAAACTAGATTTTGGGAACAACAGCAAGGAATACTGAGAAGTTTAGTTCATCGTGGACTTGCAAGCAGTGTGGTGTGTATGGACTGAAAGGCTGAAGTTCAGGCAGGGTGCTGATCTGATGTCCTCAGATGCCCTTGGGAAGAGGTTTAGATTTATACTGAAGGTGATTGGGAGCATTGAAGGATTGTAAGCTGAGGGATAAAATAATTAGATATCTGTAGACATATCGCTTTGGCAACATGTGGGAAACAGTTTTGAAAGGCTTAAAGTTCAAGGGAGAAAGATGAATTACAAGGATGTTGTAATTCAGGCTTAACTTGATGAGAGCCTGGAACAGTGAAGAGGGAGAGGAGTACAGTGTCTATATATTTAGAAGGTGGACTTGATAGCACTTGGGGAATAATTGGTTGAGGGAAGTAATTAAAGATAACTGTCATATCTGCATCACTAGTAATATTTTTTACAATGAGGAGTTGGAGTTGGTCTTTGTAAACATTAGGAATCCTGCTTTGCCTATGTTGAGTTTAAATTGCCTATATTTAGGAAGGGCCCATTTTATTATTCTTTAAAGCCTCAGTGGAGGGTATGGGAAGATTATCTTTGGCTTTGAAGGTTTGTTGGAAGTACATGTGGGGAAGAGGAACTTGGTGTCTGGAGCTTCCCTGAAGTTCACACATCAGAATGCATCCTACAGACAATGACATTGTTGAGGATACAACCTAAGTTTGAGTGACCAATCTGTTCTTTGTTCATGTAGGATTTATATTTCCTTCTCAAAAAGGATTTAGTTATGCTGGTTTGTCATTATTCGATTTGGAAAAATTTCATGGCATTCCCCCATGCCAAGCATGGCCATCCTCAGGTGCGGTGGGTATATTTTGTGTCAAGACAATATTTATATTTGGTTGCTAATGTTTCCAATTCCTGCTCCAATCACTGTACCTAGGTTAGTAAAGTTGCTTTTTCCTAAGATATATGGTATGAGTCATAGTAAGTTAAACAAGGAGAGAGGACTGTTTTGCTAAAGTTACTTGTTCCAATGGGCAGAGACCTGGCTCTTCACGGTCTCCCCTCTTGTTGCCCTGGGAAATAAATCTATGAGACTTGGAAAGAACTTTTTGGAAAGCTATAGCTATCAGTGGAAATTTGAGATGGTGAAACAGAATTTCTTTTTAACATTTATTCATTTTTGAGAGACAGAGGGAGACAGAGCGTGAGCAGGGCAGGGGCAGAGAGAGAGGGAGACACAGAATCCGAAGCAGGCCCCAGGCTCCAAGCTGCAGCACAGAGCCTGACATGGGGCTTGAACTCACAAACAGTGAGATCGTGATCTGAGCTGAAGTCAGACGCTTAACCAACTGAGCCACCCAGGTGCCCCAAATAGATTTTTTGAAGTACCTGAACTGGTTGTATTTCATTATGTTAATTATCAGTAAAATTAGAAATAATCAAGATTTTAGTTTATGAAATAGCTTGTTGAACTTCACAGTTTGTTATATAGGCTGATGACTAATTGCTAATATTGTGTTGGTGTGCTATTAACTTTGAGCTTGTTCAAACTTTTTTTAAATTAATTTTTAAAATTTTCATCACACCATAGTTAATATACAGTGTTATATTAGTTTCAGGTGTACAGTTCAAACTGTCAGTCTCAGTGTTCCTCACTACTTTGTACTGCCCTTTGAAAAAGCATGTTGGAAAGTAGAAGAGTTGAGAAACTGAATGTATTTGTATGAAGCAGTATAAACGGGAAAAGCCTGTAATTTTGTTTTCTGCCACCAGATGGTGCCTGTGTACTGATAAAACAACAATGCAGACTGGGTGAGTTCACACTGGTTAGTATTCCCAGGCTGGTGGTTAACTGACAAATGAGAGGTTAAACTGTACAAAATCATTAATATTTCACCTTTCTTTGTCCTACAAATATGTTGGTTTCATATGCTTCAACCTAAGAGGAAAGTCAGCAAAGTACACAACTTTAAAGCCTCTTGGATAAATGAAATAAATGTGAAGTAGTGAAAAGCAGGAATTCATTCAAGTAGTTAATATATAATTTTGCCTTTTGTACATTATAGCCCTTGGTTTACGGAATATATACTTTTCTCTGTTGTATGCTTTATGTATGTTACAAGTTTTCAAAATGACATTTAAAAGTTTTTTTAAGCTTTTATTTATTGATTTTGAGAGTGAGTGAGCAGGGGAAGGACAGAGAGAGAGAGAGAGAGAGAGAGAGAGAGAGAGAGAACCCCAAGCAGGCTCTGCACTATCAGCACAGAGCGTGACACAGGGCTTGAACCCACAAACCATGAAATCATGACCTGAGACAAAACCAAGAGCCAGACGCCTAACTGACTGAGCCACCCAGGCACCCATCAAAATGGCATTTCTTTTAAAAATGATATTTCTTCATGCGGATACTACTTTATAGGTAGATGAGGAACTGAAAGGCTATAAGACAAAAATTTTCAATATTCTCTATTTTTACATAGGATTACATTAATTAGATTAGAAATGTGTTTTTATGTGGGAGAAATAAATCCAAACTCATACTAAACAAGTGTTAAAAATACATTGTGTTTTAAAACTCTTAGAATGAGTTAGGGAAGAGGATTTGAATAGGTTAAGAAAGCAAAGATGAGGGAGAATGAGCTGAAATATGAAGCCAGGGAATCAGAGAGCAAGGGAAATGATTTCAGGGTAAACGAGAGGTTTAGTCTGGGCCAGAAGCTCTTGTCTTAGGCAGTCATATTTAAAATTAAGAATAGGAACAAGTGAACACTGTAACTCTTTAAAACAAAAATTATAACTTTTAACTCATCTGGTAAGACCAGATATTATACATTTCATTTTATGAAAAAGAAGTACAACTTTTTTCTTTGAAATGAAATATAGAGAGCCTTTCCCCACCCCACATCAGTTTCTTCAAGTAATAGATACAAATAAAATTATTAAAAATGTTGTGGGGCTTATGCTTTTGGCTGTAATGGGGACCAGATTTACCATCTGCGAATAAACACCTAGAAAGCCTAGGGAACCCTCTTACGTTATACATACTGATATGATATGAAGGGATGTTATGGTTAAAGATGTCTATTGATGCTGTGCAAAAAAAGAATAGTTAATATAACAGTGGGTTTAAAATAGAATAAGAAACGTAATCTAAAAGAAGGCAGAAAAGAGGGAGAAAAAAAGGAGTAATTAACACATGGGATAAATAGAAAACAAAGAACAAGATGATAGATTTGAACCCAGCCACATTAATAATTATGTTAAATGCAAATGGTTTAAGTGCTTTAGTTAAAAGATAAAGAAGGTCAGACATAATGAAAGAGCAGGAAATACAACCAATATGATACATAAAGAAATCTACTTTCAGTATAAAGACACAGATTGGTTAAACGGATGGAAGATGATATTTCATGCAAACACTAGGCATAATAAAGCTAGAGTGGCTATATTTATATAAGACAGAGTAGATTTCAGAATAAGAAGTATTAATCAAGAATAAAATTATCAATGATAAAAGATAAAATCATCCAGAAGACCTAACAGTTGTAACTATACATGCATCTATGAGTGGGCTTTAGGGTAACGAAACCGTAAACAAGAAAACGGCACTGGTGTGGACTAAATTGTGTACCCTCCAAATTCATATGTTGAAGCCCTAACCTGAAATTTGGATATAGGGCCTGTGGGAGGTAAATAGCTTCCGAGAGGTCATGAAGGTGTGGCCCTCATGATGAGGTTATTGCTTTTTTAAGAACAGACACCAGACAGCCAGCTGTGTAGCTGCATATCCCCTGCCCTTGCCATGTGAGGACCTAAGTCAGTTGTCTGTAAGCCAGGAAAAGGACTCTCATCAGAAACTGACCACATAAGCACCTTGATCTTGGACTTCCAGCCTCCAGAACTGTGAGAAAATAAAATTTCTGTTGTTTAAGCCCCCCAGTCTGTGGTATTTTGCCATGGCAGACTGAGCTGACTAAGGCAGCTGTACAGCTCAGAACCACTGCTGGTGAGTGTTCTGGGCCTCCCCGTCTAATAACAGCAGAGCGTTACATTCATTCACCAAGAGAGATGATATGCTGTGTTATAAGGCAATTCTCAATAGATTTAAGAGAATTGAAATAATACAAACTGTGTTCTCTGATCACAAAGGGATTGAGTTAGAAATAAATATGATAAAAATATCTGGAAATTCTGTAAGTATTTGGTAATTAAACAACATATTTCTAAATAATGCATGGGTCAGAGGAGAAATCATCAGGAATATTAGAAAAATATTTTGAACTAAATGAAGATGAAAACTAAACTTTGAGATACGATGCAGCTAAAGCAGTGCTTGGAAGGAAATGTATAGTTTTAAATGCTACGTGAGAAAAGAAAAAGTCCAAAATTACTGCTTTAGGCTTCCACCTTGAGAAGCTAGAGCTTGCACTGTCTCTCAAAAAATAAAATAAACATTAAAAAATATGTGAGGATCTTATAGACACAGAAAAAGCATTTGATAAAAGTCAGGCTCATTCATGATAGAGACTCATCAACTAATGAAAAGTAGCTTCCTTAATGTGATAAGGAATATCTCTAAATAACTTCTAGCTGGTGTTATGTTTTGTGACGGAAGACTGAATATTTTACTTGTAAGGTGAGCAAGGCAGTAATGTACATGTTATCCCTTCTAGTTAGCATTGTACTTGAGTTCTAGTAAGTATAATAATAAGAAATAAATGGAGGAGATATTGGATAAGAAGAAATAAAACTGTCACATATGCGAACACCATGATTTTTTTTTTAGAAAATTGTAAGAACTCAGAAAATGAAAAGCTACTGAAATAAATGAGTTGAGCAAGGTCACAGGTCACAAGCTCAATGTACAAAACATCAACAGTATTTCTGTTTCATAGTAGTGAACAATTGAGCATTAAAATAGCATAAAAGCATATCATACTTGTTATTAAATCTAACAAAATATATGCACAAGCTATATACTGAAAACTAAAAAATACTGTTCAGATAAATTAAAGAAGACTTGATATAGTTAAAATGTTAGTTATTCCAAAGCTGCAATGCTATCCCAATCAAAATCCCAGAAGGGGTGTGTGTGTGTGTGTGTGTGTGTGTGTGTGTGTGTGTGTGTGTGTGTAAAATTGTTGATACTAACATTTGTGTGGAGATGCAGAGAACCTGCAGTTGCCAAACAGTTTTGAAAAGGATGGAGAGATTTGGAGAGCTCATACTACTTGACTTCAAGACTTGTTCTAAAGCTACAGTAATCAAGACAGTGAAATATTGGCTTAAGGAATATCAGTGGAACAGAATAGAACAGAGGTTGTCAAACTGGCCCATAGATCAAATCTGGCCTCCTTGTTTTTGTATGGCCTGCAAGCTTAGAAGGGTTTTTACATTTTAATGGTTAGGAAAAAAATTTAAAAATGATATTTCATAGCACATGAAATATAGATGAAATTGAAATTTTAATGTCAGGCTTTATTGGAACACAGATATGATCATTTGTTTATCTATTGTCTGCTGTCATGCTGTAGCAGCAGAGTTGAGTAGATATGACAGAGAGTATATGACTTGCAGAGCCCCAAATATGTACTATCTGGGTCTTTACAGAAGAAAGTTTGCTTGATCCCTGGAATATAGAATCCAGAAATAGACCCACTGATATATATATATATATGAATATATATAAATTTTTTTTTTCCAAAATTAACTTTAACAAAGATGCTAATAAGCAAAGGATACTCTTTCCATCAAATAGTGGTAAAACAATTGGATATCCAGATAGAAAGAAATGATCCTCAACACTTACCTCACACCATGGACAAAAATTAATTAGAAATGGATCATGTAAAAGCTAAAACTGTAAGTTTTTATTACTTTGGACATAGGCAAAGGTTTTATCGAACTTAAAAAGCATGAATCATAATTTACAGAAGAAAATATTTTGCTACTTTAGAGGAAGCTGAAGATTTCTTAGAACACAAAAAACACAAATCATAAAGAAGACAATTAAGTTAAGGTTTACCAAAATTTAAAACTTTTGATACCTGAAAGTCATTGTTTAAAAAACTAGAAAGCAGGACATATACTGAAAGAAAATATTTGTAATACATAGGTTGACACAGGATTTGTATCCAAAATATATAAATGGACATTTAAAACTCAAGACAAACAAATGAGCAAAGTAATTGAATAGACACTTCACTGAAGGAGAGATAAGGATAGCTAATGAGCATTTGAAAAGATGCTTGAAGTCATTAATTTTCAGGGAAATACAACTTAAACTTGTAGTTAAAATTTAAAAAGACTGACAGTACCAAGTGTGGTCAGGCAGCTGGAACTCTCATACATTGTTGCTGGGAAGATAAAACTATATGACCATTTTCTTTCTTATGAAATTAAAGGTGTACTTACCATACCACCCAGCATTTTCACTCTTGGTGTTTACCCAAGAGAAATGAAAATATATGGCCATTTAGGGACTTGTATATAAATATTTGTAGCATCTTTCTTTTTCTTCTTCTTCTTCTTCTTCTTTTTTTTTTTTTTTTTTGCATTTTTCTTTATAATAGCTCTAAGCTAGTAATATCTACCACCAGTTAAATGGTTAAACAAATTATAATGTAACCATGCCATGGAATACTACTCAGTAGTAAAATGTTTGAGTCGATGAATTTGAAAAGCATTATGGTGTATGAAAGAAGCCAGATACATACGTGTATACTGTAAGATTCTATTTTCATGACCTTCTAGAATGGGCAAAACTAATACATAGTGACATAAAATAGTTCATTGCCTGCCTCGATCCAAAGGTGGAGACTTTTTCTACAGGAAGCCTTTTGGGGTGATAGAAATCTTCTGTATCTTGATTTTCGTGATTGTTATACAGGTGTATGTCAAAACTCATTATCTGCGAGCTTAAAATAGGCATTGCATGCAAATTTTACCTCAATAAAGCTGAGTTTTTTTAAAGTTGATGTATTTTTTAAAAATATGTTTTGTAATACTGGGACGACTGGGAGGCACAGTCAGTTAAGCGTCCTACTTCAGCTCAGGTTATAATCTCACAATTCCTGGGTTCGAGTCCCATATTCGGCTCTATGCTGACAGCTCAGAGCCTGGAGACTGCTCTGGATGTCTCCTCTCTCTGCCTCTCCCCTGCTCATGTTCTGTCTCTGCCTCTCAAAGGATGAAGAAACATTAAAAAAAATTTAAAAACTATATTTTGTAATGCTAAATTTTCTTTGAAGCTAAAAGTGTGTCTACGAAAGTGTCAGATTTTTGCCTCTCAAGCATTTCTCCAAAACCATTGTAAATGTTTTACTAGGGGCTAAAATAATATTTACCTCATAGAGTGTTTGAGGATCAAATGGCATGTCTGTAAATTACTTAACTTTTGCTTTTGCTCAATAAATGTTTAATTGTTAGCCTTTATTATATCTACCACCAGTTACATGGTTAAACAAATTATAATGTAACCATGCCATGGAATATAGTTGTAGGGTACAGGCTCTGGAGTTGGAATGATGGGTGTGTGGATTTGAACAGGTTATTCAGTCTTCTAATTCTCAGTTAACTCATCTGTAAATTGGGGAGAATAAATGCTTCCTTATAATGTTTTCAGGATTAAATATGACGATTCCATGACTACACATGGCCTGTTATCTTACTTTACCATAGTGTTTGTAATTCCTTAAAAATAATTTAAAATCAGAGTATTTGCCCTAGGGCATTGTTATTTTGAGAGTTTTAAATTCACTTCTGCCTAATTAAAAGGAATCAGATATGATTCTATTATTATTTCTAAGTATTTACTTGCCAGAAGGAATGATTGATTCTATAATACAGAAATGCATACCTTTGTTTAGCCTTTTTTTTTTTGGAATTTAGTTGATCCTGGAATGATACTGCCATCGCAGCCCAGAAAGTCATTTCTCCCTTGGAAAACTGTGCACATCAGCAGTTAGTAGTTTGAGATTTGAGCATGAGCCTAGAAAATCTGTGCTTTTTATTAATTTTTTGTGGCATTTATACACCTACCTCTTCTACCTTGTAATAGCTTGATAGCCATCCATTTTGCCTTTGATCTTTCAACTTCCTCACTATCATTCCCAGGAATGGTTAGTCTGTGTTTTCTTACCACTGAGTTAGTATTCAAGGAATAATAACTTGTAATAAATTTCCCCTGATACAAATTCAGAACTCCAGACTCCTTTTTCTCCTCTTAGTCAGGCAAGCCCAAGGCTCACCATTTAATTTTGTATGAGAGACTATTTAAATTATCTGGTATGTTTAATAAATTAAAAAAAAAAACCACTTTTTACATGTCACATGTTTAACATTTTTCATATCCCCTTAAAACAAAAACAAAAGTAGATGTAAACAAAGCCAATCCTTAAATTAAAAAAAAAAAAAAAAGACTTTTTATAGTTCTGGATTGATCGTTTTATTTTATTTGGCCACTTAGTTTTGTAATGCTCTTGAGAATCCTTTTTGAGTTCCTAATACTGAATATTTAAAAATTATCCGCTATAAAGGTAAATATAAAGAAAAAAGCACCAATTGGATAATTACTGTAAGTCCTCATCTCCCACAAGTTTATCATGATTCTTTTAGGTAAATGTACTCTGGACTTAAAAGTGATAAACACTATATTCATAATTCTTTATGTGATCTATTGTTCTAGCCATAATTTTTTTAGAATTTCAATAACTTTTTTTCTAGATTAGAGAAATAAGCAGCATCCTCTATTATTTAGACACTAATTTTACCAATCTGTTGTTCATTCTCTGAAAACCAAGTACAGTAGTTAGTCCCCTAAGTGTTTGAAGCAATGCTGTATCACAAATGTTTCTTTTGTGTAGTTCAGCAAAATCTTGCTTTAACAGTGCATATTTACTTGTGTTTAAAAAAATATCTGGACAGAGTGACCGATCAGCTTGTGAAGACCTTGTTAATGTGGCATGTGACATATAGATGAGGAGGCTTTCTATTTTTAGACTTATACAAAGAGAATTTCTACAGGTTGCTAGTCTTAGCTCTGAGAAATTTTGAAACTTCTGTCTTTTCCGCTTTGTCTTGGAGAGTATTTTTATGAATTGAAAAATATGATCTGCCAGGTGTTTTTCTTAATATTCACTTTTTACATATTTTGTTCAACTATTGATTTTTAGCAAAAGGTTTATGAAGTTGTTAATGTTAATTGGATTCAGAAAGAAATTTAAGTATGGTTCTTAATGCGAGTGCTATGACTATCAGTGAGAGTTTGTTACATGTTTATAGAAGCTTCTACAATAGTAGTATTTCTTGGAAATGGAATATTGTATCTAATAAATTCTGGGCGAGATTTTGGGTAAGCATCAAAATAGGCCATGTTCCAAAGTTTGTTTTTATGTTGGTTACTGGAAACTTAGAATGTATTTCTCATAGAGTGTGGTAAACGGTGGCACAGTTCCTGAGATATTCCATAAAAGGTCTTTTTAATTACAGTGAACACATACCTTGTAAATATTTCTAACTTTGCTTTCCAAGGAAGATTTCCCCTCAATGCCACCTGATCAATAGAAGTTAGCCTCTTGCAACTCTAACAGCAACAGGAGAAGCAAAGAAACAAAGGTTTCAGAAGCATCAGAGATGATGAAGAGAAACTGTTTCCCTTTCCACAGTTTTAATTTTCAAATTGTTTATTAAGAGAAGCAAATTTAGTCAGCCCAAGGAAGGGCCCATGCCTTAAGTGCTA
The DNA here is from genome assembly GCF_008692635.1 of Crocuta crocuta. NCBI lineage: Eukaryota > Metazoa > Chordata > Mammalia > Carnivora > Hyaenidae > Crocuta > Crocuta crocuta. The sequence goes on from NW_027527951.1 coordinate 2,840,997, forward strand.
GGCATGCTTTAGAAGAAGGCAGCGGACAGGCAGCTGAAGATGGAAGAAGTGATAGAGGCAGCTTTGGGCATAAGGAGTAAGATGGGCCTTATAGTAGTGGTACAGAATCTGATGCTTAGTGTAATCTGAAGTTGCTAAGAAGTGGAGGTGGCATGCTAGAACAAAAAAAAAATCCTATATTTTGTATGGAAATTTCTAGTTTAAAAATAAAATATACATTGTCCAGATTTGGTTTTACACAGGGATTCCCATTTCTCCAGTCGGTTGCCAAACTTACTGTTTTCTGATTTTTTGACAATGGCCATCCTAATGAGTATGAAGTGGTCCAGCCAGTTTTAATACCACCTCACAGTTATAGATTCTTATCTGGGGACATATTTTTTTTTTCCCTGATTCATTGACACTTGGAATATATTTATTCATTTTGATTCATTCAGTATGTTGGTGTTAATCAGTTAGTGGTTCTTGAGAAGTGACATGCTGGTGAACATGAAGGTGAGTAGGACACTGCCCTTACTCTAGAGCTTACAGCTTGGTAGTGGAAGATACATGATTATAACTGAGAATGACAAATACCATAGTGGGGATTATAGCAGACACCCTGAGAGTACTTCAGAAGGTTACTTATCTTCTTTAACACCAAGATCAGTAATGAGGCACACCATCTCCAAAACTATGTGTCTGAGACTGATTAGCTGATGCAGTTAGAGAAAAGAAAAGAATGAAAGTACAGAGAAAGAAAGAAAGAATATTAAAGCAGAAATGACAAAGAAAAAAATTAGAACAGAGAAAAATTTTAACAAATTATAAGAGACTACTTACAGACCTCTGTACAAATATATTTGAAAACCTAGACGATACAGATTATCTCCTGGGAAATATTGTTCAGCACAATTGGCCCCTTAAAAATAGAAAGCTTGAATGCATCAATATTCACTGAAAAAAATAAAGTTAATAAATGCACACAATAGGACCAGAGCCACATAGTTTCACAGAGGTATTCTGCTACCAAACTATCAAAGGCTAGGTAGTCTTTAACATTAAGTCAATATAGCATTTATAGGCTAGACTAGCCAGATATAGAGACAGAGGAGAATTTCCAAAATTTACTGTATATAAATTTAAAGCAAAAGAGTCACATGAAAAAAAGAAGGAGGGGAGAATTTTTAAATTCTCTTTACAAAACAAGTATAGCATTATTACCTAAACCTGATAAAGATGGTACAGAAAAGAAAAATTAAAACTAATGCCAAATATAAATAATGTAAGAAAAAACAAAGCATGAGCAAATAGAATCTAATATGAAGTAATAACTTTTAGAAAAGCTTTTTTTAATTTTTAATTTTTTTAAATGTTTTTTTCTTCCTTCCTTCCTTCTTTCCTTCCTTCTCTCCTTCCTTCCTTCCTTCCTTCTGCAGTGTGAGCAGGGGAGGGTCAGAGAGACAGGGAGACACAGAATCTGAAGCAGATTTCAGGCTCTGAGCTAGCTGTCAGCACAGAGCCCGACGTGGGGCTCGAACCCACAAACCGTGAGATCATGACCTGAGCTGAAGTCGGACGCTTAGCTGACTGAGCCGCCCAGGCGCCCCTTACTTATTTCTGACAGAGAGAGAGACAGAGACAGTATGAGCAAGGGAGGGTCAGAGAGAGAGAGAGGGAGATCCAGAATCTGAAGCAGGCCCCAGGCTCTAATCTGAAGCAGGCCCCAGGCTCTGAGCTAGCTGTCAGCACAGAACCCTGTGCAGGGCTCGAACCCACGAACCCTGAGATCATGACCTGAGCTGAAGTCGGATGCTTAACTGACTGAGCCACCCAGGCGCCCCTAGAAAAGCTTCCTGAGTTGAATTTAATTCATTGATCCTAATGCTTTCATTGTTACTGATGTATTTCATCTAATCATTGCTTTACATGTATCCTATAGTTTCAGTTATATAGTATTTTCATTATTTTTGCTATGTTATTTCAGTTTATATTTTCCCTTTATGTCAAAGTTCAATAAAGGTTTAATTTTCAAGTAGAGAGCTATTTTTTTCATTTTATAATGTTTAAATTACTTTCTGGTTTATCACCTTGTGATCCAAGACTTTTTTTGGTAATGTTTCTACTTTGTGGCACTTACTCATGCATTCTTTGAGATCTAATGTGGGAATAATGTGAGTATTGCATGTGTACTTGAGGAGAAATATAAAGGATATGAAGATTGATGTATATATGATCTTCCATAAGATGTTATTGCTAGGTCTTCTGTATCTTTACTTTTTTTGCCTACCTCATCTGTCTTGTACCAAGAGTGGTATGTTAAAATGTCTTCATATTTGCATGTCTCTGTCTATATCTACTTGGCGTCTCCTGTAGTCTTTTGCTTTATAAAGGTGGTTGCTGTGTTATTTGGCCCATAGATACTCATAACTGTTATATATTACTTGAGAATTGCAGATTTTTAGCATTATAAAATGTCCTTTACAGTAATGCATTTTAGGTGGAATTCTGCTTTATCTGGTATCAAGCTAACAATCACTGTGTTTTTTATTTCCGTTAACCTCGTATGCCTTTGTCCTTTTATTTTTAGTCTTTCTCTGTTTTTGGTATGCTGTACATATAGCATAGACTTGGGTCTTGCTGTTGCATATAGCATATACTTGTGACAAATCTCATTCTTTTAGGCCCAACTTTGAGAAACAAAGTCAGAGGTTGTTTGTTTGTTTGTTTGTTTTTTTGGCCTCCTGATTTGGGATTGGTTGACAGTATGTACTGTTGGGTGTTTACCGTAAATTGAATGAGCTAAGTCTACTATTCCAAATTTAGGTGACAATACATGTGACGTTCATGGTAAGATAAAAGCACTTTATTAGACAGATATAATACCAGGAAAGGGTATTGAAATTAATGGTATTTTAATTTCTTTTACTCTTTCTGAGTGTATCAAATTGAAGGAGATGCTGCTAGGTGGAAGAAAATTTATATAATTAATAGTCATTTGATGTTGAGAAGCTGAATACTTGTAATAAACATGTAACACATCCTATTTATTGTATGCCAGTAGTTTCTAGTTCTTTGCTTTCAACAAATTAGAAGAGGATCTAGTCAAGTTATTAGTTGTCATGTCACTGAGAGCAATTTCTGATAGTTCTATTCTAGATAGATAGATAGATTCTATTCTGATAGATCTATCTATTGTGATAGATCACAATATAAGTTGTGACACAAATATTTGTTGCTATAACAAAAACTCAGATGATTTACTTCTGCATGTGAATAATGTTTCTCAGTGATTACACCTAGGAAATTTTGAAATAAGAATAAAATTGAGAACCTATCTCATTTTAGTAATAAGAAGTATTCTTTCCTATCCATCTCACTAAGAAGCATATCCCTAAGATTTTACTTTTTGTTTAAAAATTATTCATTGAAATGTGTAATATTTATGTTCTATTAATTATCTGCTAATTAACAATTGTAATAATGTCTCATTCCCCAGATTTTTTTGAACATATATACTTATGATGACAGGAAATACAAATGCCTAAAAATTTTAATTAATGTTCATATTTTTGATGCATAGGATTGTAATAGAATGAGCAATAAAAGACTTCCAGGTATAAACTATAAAATTCCGTGGAGAGAGTGGAATAACATTTAAGCTCAAGAAGGAAAAAAAATGACATATAAAAATCTTGGTATACTGAAGAGAATTTTAGTGTTTTTGAGGGTAGGTGTCAACTTGTTAGGATATTTAGATTCCTTTGGGCACATTTAAAGGAATGACATAACACTTTTAAATTGCCAATATTGCAGTAAACAGAAACTATATTCTTTGCAAGTATTTAAGCTAATGAAAAATTTTAGGTGTGCTAATTAAAATTTTAGATGTAATAAAAATGTGCAAGAATACACATAGTTTTCAAAATTCCTTTGTGGTGCCTGAGCATTGAGTTTGAAGACCGTTACTATAGACTTACTTGAAGAAAAGATGAATTAGAGATGGCTATTGTGGAATGCACAGAAGTGGTGTATATTTTTATCTTGATTTTTACTTGGGTTGGCAAATGTGGTAGTATGATGAAAATGGCTTGATAACTTAAAAAGTTTTGAACACAGGTATGGCAGTCACAGTCTTTTGAGCTCAATCATACCCAAATGTGAAATCTTACTTTTCTTCTATGGCATTGAATAGAATTCTCCCATTTATAAATAATAAAATTGTATTCACAATCAGTATTTCTGATATTATACAGGTAAAAATACTTATCTTGAACCATTAGAGGGCAGCATGAATTTATCTTTGGAAATAGCTTTCAGTGTGTGAATGCCTTGGAGTCACAGGCTTAATGTAAACATCATTTAAATAAACTATGAAGTTTTTTCATTAAAACTAAAATTTCTCATTTGGAATTTTAACTAAAATCTTTCGTTTGGAAAATTTTTAATATACTAAAAATGTGACAGCGATACACTTTTTTCTTTTCTCATCTCCTCTGCATTTAAGAATGTTAGAACTTTTTTATTTGTTTTCTTTTTTTTCTTAGTTTATTGTCAAGTTGGTTTCCATATAACACCCACTGCTCATCCCAACAAGTGCCCTCCTCCATGCCCATCACCTCCCTTCCCCTCTCCCCCAACCCNAGCATCGTCCTCCGTTAACTTCCTCCTAATCCACCTATATGTGCAAGGGAATGTTAGAACTCTTACAAAGTTTGGAAAGTGGCACAGTTATTCTAAGCCTATTAATGTACCTTGATTTTCATCTAAATAATTACTTAAGTCAGTTTTGTAAGATGCTCTATGAAAAAGGGATTTGAAGACAAATTTGGGAAATGATGTACACTTTTTCCCTTTAAAGATTACTTAAAGGGGAGTCTCTGTGGCTCAATTGAGTGTCCGACTTTGGCTCAGGTCGTGATCTCATGGTTCGTGAGTTTGAGCCCCATGTTGGGCTCTGTGCTGACAGCTCAGAGCCTGGAACCTGCTTCAGAGTCTATGTCTCCCTCTTTCTCTGACCCTGACCTGCTCATGCTTTGCTCTCTCTCTCTTCCTCTCAAAAATAAATCAACATTAAAAAAATCCCTTAAAGATTCTTAAAGATGTCTACAGAAAACTGTATGTTTGTGGTTCCCAATCCTGGTTGAACATCAGGTTCTCTTGAAAACATTTAATAATTCTGATGCCAGAGTCAGTCTAGACTAATTAAAATCACAATTTTTGGTTGGGGTATTTGAACACCCATGGTTTAAACAGTTCCCTAGGTAATTCTAATGCCCAGCCATTGGAATACCAATTGAAACACACATTACCCTTTATGAACATCGGTGATTATGTTTTAAGTAGTAACTGGACTTTTGGAAGAGGTCAAGTATTAAAAATGATAGTTAACCACCATCCACGGAATCAGTTCGGCACAGCCAAGTTCTCTAAATTGCTGAGGATTTACCCTTTTTTGGAAGTTAAAACTTTCCTTATTTCAGTAATTGTGGATAGAAACTTTTCTAAAAGTTATAGCATGCATTTTTATATTAAAATGCCACAATTATGAACATAAAAGAGTCAGGTTGACTCAGTATCAGCCTTACAAATGACAAACATTATTATAAGAAGTCTTGTAAGATAAATACATTGTATGTTCTTATGTTAGATACTCCTAGACATCAGTTTCTTGAGTACCAAAGTCTACTTTTGTTACTTCCAAAATCATCCTTGACAATCTTGTCATATTATTTCCTGTTGCATGTCCGCGGATCTTTGTGTAGCATTGCTTGCTCCTCACCTCTTTAAGGCTTATAAACTGCTGTATCTTGAAAACTGATATAGAAGTTAGGCTTGGGAGCAATGTAAGAGTAACAAGGCTTTGAATTAGGCTTCAAGGTGATCCTAAAAGTGTGAAGTATATGAACCTTATTTGGTTCATAGGCTTTTTTAACTTCAGAATTTATTTTTCCCTTCATATATTTCGGATTTCTTCTGCATTTTAGATGGAATGAACTTGCCAGTTAGCTGAATACAGGTATGGTGAATACATATAGATATGTAATCACATAAAATATTTTGGCAATGAACAGAAATAACAATTGCTTTAATAAATTTCACAGATTACTTTCTCATACATTAAAGGAGAAAGGGTTCATTTGTGCATGACTTCCCCCTTCTTTTGACCTTAGTTCTCTTACTCTCTTCTATTTGTTAAAAAAAAAAAAAAAAAGACCCCAAAGCAAAACAAAAACGAGAGAGAGAGAGAGGCTTTCCAAAATGAGAAGGTTCTCATGCATATTCTTAAAAAATTGCCAACTTGGGTAATTTTTTCATGTCATTTCTACAAAGGTGTTCCTTTATTGGCTTGACCTTTTTACTTAGTATTGCTTTTCTTTTCTTATCTGGAATCTTTATGTACTTTCTCTGTGTGTGTGTGTGTGTGTGTGTGTGTGTGTGTGTGTGTGT
>NW_027527951.1:2847513-2925617 GCF_008692635.1 Crocuta crocuta
GTGCGTGTGTGTGTGTGTGTGTGTGTGTGTGTGTGTGTATGTGTGTTTTCATTCCCTTGATCTCCAGAGTCTCTTCTTGAGAACCAAAAAGTGAACTTTATTTGTAGCTTTTTGATTTTTAGATGTAACAATCTCAGTTCACTGGTGTAAGAAAAAGAAATAAAGAAAATAAAAAGAGGTAAGACTACAAGACATTTTTCTTTGGGAAAAAACCCTTTTCCTTATAGTTGTAGATTAAAAGTCAACAGAGATAGACATTGGTTCCTCATAAAATATTTTTTAACATTACTGTCTGAAGTATAAGCAGTAAATCACTCAACAGTAATAGAATAAGCAATCCAATAGAAAATGAGCAAAGGACGTGAAGAGACATTTTGCCAAAATAGATGACAAAAAAATAATGAAAAGATGTTCAACATTCCTAGCCATAAGTCAAATGTAAATTAAGACCATGATGATGTATTACTACTCACCTACCAGCATGATGAAAATTAAAAATAAGGACAACAACAAATGCTGGTAAGGATGAGGAGAAACTAGATCTCTCAGTCATTTTTTGTTGTGATGCTAAATGGCTCAGCTACTCTGGAAAATGGTTTGGCAGTTTCCTATAAAACTAAACATACATTTATTATGTGACCTGGTTATCACACTCCTGAGCATCTGTCCCAGAGAAATGAAAGTTTATGTTCATATGAAAACTATATGCAGATGTTCATATAGTTTTTACATGAACATAAATAAGCACTGCTTTAGCTTCAGCTCACAAATTTTATATGTTTAATTTTCATTCAGTTTAGTGTACTTTTAAAAAATTTCCCTTGATACTTCTTTTTTCACCTATGCATTGTTTCAGAAGTATGTTATCTAGCTTCCAAGTATTTGGAGATTTTTCCATTAATTTCTGTTGTTTGTGTTTATTACTGTTATTATTTCTTTATTTTTAATGTTTATTTTGAGAGAGAGTGTGTGCCCAAGTAGGGGAGGGCAAGAGAGAGGGAAAGAGAATCCCAAGCAGGCTCCTTGCTGTCAGTGCAGACAGTGAGGCTTGAGCCTCACTGAGCCTGATGTGGAGGTTGATCCCATGAATCATGAGATTATGAGCTGAGCTAAAATTAAGAGTTAGACACTTAACTAGCTGAGCCACCCAGGAACCCCCTGTTGTGCATGTTTAGTCTGATTCTATTGTGGTCAGAGAATACATTCTCTGTGCTTTCACTTAATTTAAATTTGTTGTGATTTGTTTTATGGCTCAAGATATGGTCTGTCTTGGTATGTGTTTCATGGGTACTTGAAAGGAATATGTATTTTGCCATTGTTGCTACAGTGTTCTATAGATATTGATTGGATTCTGTTACTAAGTAGTGATGTTAAGTTTGTCTATATCTTTGCTGATTTTCTGTCTGGTTGTTCTATGAGTTGTGAGAAGTATATTGAAGTCTTCAAACAAAATATGGATTTGCCTATTTCTCTTTCAATTCTGTCAGTTTTCCTTTACATATTTTGCAGCTCTGTTAGGTGGAAACTCATTTAGGATTGCTATGTAGCCTTGGTGGACTGACTTTTTTTTATCCTTCTGTTTATGTTCCTTTTTGTTTTTGGCAGTTTTCTTTGCTCCTAAGTCTACCCTGTCTGATATTAAAACAGCCACTGCTGCTTTGTTTTGATTAATGTTTATATGATACATTTCCCCCCTCCTTTTACTCTCTACTTATAATCTTAGGTTTTATGTGGTTTTTTTTTTTAATGTTTATCTATTTTTGAGAGAGAGTGTGAGTGAGGGAGGGGCAAAGAGAGGGAGACAGAATCTGAAGCAGGCTCCAGTCTTTGAGCTGTTAGCACAGACCCTGACATGGGGCTCGAACTCATGAACTACAAGATCATGACCTCAGCCAAAGTCATATGCTTAACCAACTGAGCCATTCAGGCTGAGCCACCCAGGTTCCCGTATGTGAGTTTCTTATAGACAGCAGATATTTGGGTCATGTTTTCAAATTCACTTTGCCAGTCCCTGTCTTTTAGTTGGAATATTTTGACCATTTACATTTAATGTAATGGTACATTAGGGCATCAATCTACAGTTTTTTCAGTTTTCCTTTCTCTGTATTTTTTCCCTGCCTTTCTATAGGTTAATTGTATTTTGTTTTAGAATTCCATTTTGACTTATCAAGTGTTTCAGGGTGTATCTCTTTAAAAAAGCAAATACTTGGTCTAGGTATTACACATATGTAATCTCTCAGTCTGTGATGTTTACATTTTACCAGTAAGAGTAATGGTAGAGACCTTAACCTCCCTTTAAGTCCCTTTATTGTCTTACATTTGTTATGTAATTGTCTTAAATATTTTCTATACATACTTTGAAAGCCCTATCAGCCAATGTTATGATTTTTGCTTCAGTTATCAAATATAATATAGAAGCCACAAGAGGAGAAATGAAATTTCCTGTTTGGCCATAGTTTTCCATCATTCTGTTTTCATTTCAGATGTTCCAAGATCCTATCTTTTTTTTTTTTTTTTCATTTCAAGAACTTTCTCTTTCTGTTCTTTTAGAGTAGGTCCACTGGCAACACATTCTTCTAGTTTTCCTTTTTCTGAGAATACCTGGATTTTTCCTTCTTTCTGAAGGCTAAGTTTATTGGTATAGAATTTTGTATTGACAGTTTTTCCCCCAGCACATGATAAATGTTATGTCACTTTCTTCTGGCCTTCATGGTGTCTGATGTGATATTCATTGTCATTCACATCATTTTTCCCTTATCAGTAAGATATGGTAAGGTGTCATTTCTCTTATGTGGCTTTCAAGATTTTTTTGACTTTAGATTTCAAGAATTTCTCTTTGTAAATTTTTTTGGGTTTATTGGGATTTGCTAAGATCCATGAATCTTTTGAATTGATATAACTTTTGACAAATATGATAAATTTCAGACATTATTTTGGTGGGATTATTTTCAGTCCTTAGATGCTTTTTCTCGTCTTCTGAGACAGAAGTTACACAAATGTTAGATCTTTTGTGATGGCCCCATAGTTCTCTGAGATTTTGTTCATCCTTTTCCTCCTGCATATTTTCTCTTTGTTATTCATATTGGGGAATTCCTATTATTCTATTTTCACATTCATTGATTCTTATCTCTGTCATCTATATCCTACTATTGAGCCCATCCAGTGAATATTTCATTTTGGTTATTGTATTTTTTCAGTTCTAAAATTTCCACTTGAGTTTTTTTTCTGGGACTAGACTTTCTGTTTCTTTGCTGAGACTTTCTATTTTTTCATTTGTTTCAAGTGTTTGTAATTATTTAATGAAATATTTTTATGATGGCTACTGTAAAATACTTGTGAGATAATTCCATCTGTATCGTCTTGATTTGCTAAATGGTGATTGTCTTTTCTCATTAAAGTTGAGATTTTCCTGGTTCTTAGTATGATGAATGATTTTGATAAAATCTAGACATTGTGTGTATTATGAATCTGTAAATCTTATTTTTGTAGGTTCCTTCTGATACTGCAACAGCAGGAGAATGAGGAATCTATCATGTTAATAGTAGGTCTGCAGTTTGCCTTCTTGACACCTTGTAGTTTCATTTGGCCTCTGACACCATTCCACTGGGGAAAAGGAACTTTTCATTAAATCTGGGGGAGGATGGGAGTGGAATCCAGGCTCCTAACTTAACCTTTGCTGACAGATATCCAGATGGGGTTGCAGCTTTGTTTTGTGATGTATTGTTTGAGTGGGCAGTTATTGCATGGAAGCTTTCTGTCCTGCATAATTGCTCTTTTCTTGGTCCTTTTGCTAGAGAGAATAAGTTTGCCTTGACTTTGTTGTTGTTGTTGTTGTTTGTTTTGTTTTGTCTGCACATATTGATGTTTTCAGGTTGCTGGCTTCCCTAGCACCCAACTCAGGATATAATAGGTCAAGGAGAAATCACAGGGAATTCACCAGTCTGTTGTTCCTTTGGTCTCAAGTTCTCTAGCCGGTCTCCTTCCAACTTGCAAATTTTTCTTATGTTTTTTTTTCCTAAATTTTTAAAATGTTTATCTTTGAGAGAGAAAAAGCTGAGTGGGGAAGGGGCAGAGAGAGGGAGACACAGAACTCAAAGCAGGCTCCTAGCTCTAAGCTGTCAGCACAGAGCCTGACACAAGGCTTGAACTCGCAAACCGTAAGGTCATGACCTGAGCCTAAGTCAGGAAGCTTAACTGATTGAGCCATCCAGGTGTCCTTCTTATGTTTATTATATATATAATGTCCTGAAATTTCGTTGCACTTAGCAGTAGGAATGGGGAGAATTATTTCTACTCTGTTTTTGTCCTAGAACCATCCTTATTTCCTCTTTATATGTATAAATTTTGTTTAGAATTTCAGAGTAAAGCATTGTTTATAGTTAATTTGATATTTCAGTAAAGAGATAAAAAGTTTTTTTAAAGAGTGAGATTTGTATTTATTTATTGTTTTATTGTTTTATTGATTTAGAGAGAGGCAGAATGTGTGCGTGGAGGAGAGGAGCAGAAGGGGAGGGAGGGAGAGAGAATCTTAAGCAGGCTGCATGCTTAGTGTGGAGCCTGATGTGGGGCTCAATCTGACAACTCTGGGATCATGACCCAAGCCAAAAATCAGTAGTCAGATGCTCAACCAACTGAGCCACCAAGGTGCCCCTGTATTTGTATTTTATTGTTAGAAAAGATTTCACAAAAGGTTTTTGAATCTGGACTACCAAAAGTGGAAAAGAATATAAGTATCAGAATCTGTGTTTACTGAAAAAAAAAATACAGAAAGTTTAATAAAATGTACATTGCAAAATCTGTGTCCAGTTTTGCATTTTTGCCTTCTGAGCGCTTCACTTTCTTCCTACTTCCTAGGACAAGCACATACAGACCTTTGGCTTAAAGAATTATCTACAATCTTATCTCTCAAAATACTACTACTACTAACATTTTATAGGTGCTTATGGAAGTCACATATTACCCTTTCACTTAAAAATGAACTACAAGAATTTTCCTGTAACTGAATATACTTGCATGGTATTCCATTGAAGTAATACACCATGATGTATTGTTATTTTTGTTGTGGAGTTTGTTGCTAGTCACCATGAAATAACAGGCCGTATGTAGCACAAATAACAAACATGGGGAAGTTACAGAGGTTTCACAAGTTTTTAAACACAATAGTAGTTTAGTGTCTGTAGTTCCCATTTCTTTTTGGAGAGTATAAAAATAAAGCTATTTGGAACATCGATCCTGCTTGGTGTATGGTTCACTTTTAGACTTAACACTGTCAAAGTCTGTAGGGACCTCTTCCTCTCTGACTGCAGCCTCCTAGCCTAAAGCTGAAGCCTTAGGGCTAAACCCTAGGCACATGTACTGTTTGTCTTCAATGGATATTTGACATTTAGGAAGACACCCAGACTTAAATGTTCAACCTCACCCATCCTCTGCCCCCTAGGAATGTTAATTCCATGACTTGGGAATCAGATGCAAGTGATTTCTTTCCTTTGTGTGTGTAATGTATACATGGGAGGCAGTATTCATTGGAGTACTATGTAGATGGGATTAGGCTCTTTGCCAAGTTTACGACACAAAGGATATAGCTTACCTAGTAAGTAGAATGTTTCATTAGAATTTTCTATCTACATGGAGGTGTCTGGCTTTTACCATTAGGTAACTGCCATTTACTGAGATATGGAAGAATGGAAGAGACAGACTTGGAGTGGGAATTAGGACTTCAAAATAAACATGTAAGACATCCAAAGGAGCTGTCAAGTATGTGTTTGATATAGAAGACTGGACCTCAGAGGAGAGATCAAAATTAGGGAGGTAAATGTAGGCGCTGACTGTGTAATCACTGCCCCACAATTCTTTGCTCTACCAGGCCTCTTATTACCTCTCTGATTTCATCTACTCTCCCCGTGATGCCAACTCTGCTTTAGCCACCTTGGCTATATTTTCCAAATGAGTCATCCATACTCATATTTTAGAGTTATAGTTATTTTTTATTCCCTATTTATTAAAGTCTACTGTAATCTTTTCAGTCATGTCCCTTTTATGCCACTCTAGTTAAAAATGCACCCCACCTCCTCACCCTGATATTCCTAGTTTTTTGCCCTGCATTTTCAAAACTCTGTATGCTTAGTGTTTCCTATACCAGCTTTGTGTGGCTGTAGTGTGTAAAATAAAGAGGAGCAGTGATTTAAACTGGAGAGGGTAGGCAAAAGTTAGATCCTCCAGGGGTCTCCTAAAGAGCAGTAGGAGATGCAGTTTTTTAAGCAGGAAATGTGGCCACATGTGCATTGAAAGGCAGTAGAAGGGGAGGAGTGGTTATGGATAGATCCAGTTGGAGACAACTGCATTGGAGTAAAAACAAAAAAGAAACAGGAAAACATTTAATGATGCAGGCACTCTGCTAGGTTGAAGAAATAAGGGTGATAGAGCATGATTCCGTCTCTCTTAAGGAATTGAGTCTAGAAGGTTAGAAAGATGACTTCAATCTAAGTACTCTGAAAGAGGAAGGTTAGAGTATTATGGGAGCATAAAGAGTATATTCGGTCCAGACGGTTCCAATTTTGTTTTTAGATGGTTCAGATTTATAAACCTGAATTTAGTATTTGAACAGCTTTCACAGAATGACTACCTAGAAATAGTCTCATAGTTTTAAAACTTAGAACTTAGCGGGGTATTTACCTAATGTCTACTGATGAGAAAATTTTCCAAAGTGTATTTTAAGGAATTTTAATTTGGGGGAATGTTAATAAGTACTGCTCAAAAAAAGTAATTGAGTAAGCTTTGAGAGGACTAAATTAAATCAAAGGATTTATTTACTGTAGGGCTTCTCAGAACTCATGATCTGCTTATGTACATTATAAATCTTATAGAAATGTATATAATGTATGTCATTTCCCACACTTGTTTGGCCATGGATTCTGTTATGTTAATGAATCCTCTGTGGGTACAGAACAGACTTTAGGAAATGCTAGCTTCATGATTTGCTCAGATCTTAATTAGCTAAAAGTTACCTTAACACAGTTTCCTCGACTCTGTTCTGTGATTTTTCTTAAGACATTTTAGTGTTAAATATAGAATAGCATGAACTATGAAAATTCCAGTATTCTTGTGGCCAAATTTTAATGCTATCTTATATGTGGGGTGAATGAAATTCATAGTTTACATAAACATAGCTAATAATTCTGTATAGCTCAAGGGGCAAATCCTATACAGAATGAGTTCATCTAATTCTGTCTGAAATTTGTGACCCATGAATGTGTAATGAAATAACACTTTACCGTCTCTTTAAAACCTCTTTTTTTGTGTGGCTTCGAAGTATTAAGAATACTTCATTTTAGCTTTCTTAGCTTTAGTTCAGTCATTATTTTGGCAGATAATGCTATTTTAGAACTTCGTATATTGCAAAAATAATAGTATAGTAAAAATGTGACATTATTTATATTCTATTATTAAAAAAAAGCATTTAGAAAGTATTACTCGTAACCACTTTTCTTATACTTCAAGATCAAGGGTTGGCAAACTACAGCCCCGGGGGCCACATCCAACCTGCTGCCTGTTTTTGTATGTTCCACAATCTAAGGTTGTACTTTTAAAAATCATTGAAAAAAATCAGCAGAAGAATAATATCTTGTGACGTGTGAAAATTATATGAAATTTAGATTTCAGTAAGTAGAAATAAAGTTTTCCTGGAGCACAGCCATACTCCTTCATTTATGTACTGTCTACGGCTCCTTTCACACTGTAAGAGCAGTGTTGAGTAGGTGTGACAGAAGCCGTATGGCTTGCAAAGCCTGAAATATTTACTATCTGGCTCTTTTTAGAAAAAGTTTGTAGACCTTGGTCTATATTAATGGGTAATAGAGTTTATGGGGTTATTTTATAAGTTTGAATATATGAAATGTAGAGAGCTGTGTTTTATGTATATCCAATTCTCTAAATAAATGTTTTCTAACAATTTCTATTAATTTTTTCCTGCTGGTTCTCTTCTTCATTTCTTTTTTTCTGGTATAAGATAGGTGTTTTATTTCAGTTTCAATTAATTTCCTTCCTTTTTCTAGTTGATCAGTAAAACAGTTTATAATGTCATATATTGTGATAGGGAGCATGTGGATTTAAGAAGCATTTGTAGAATAATCAGGAATTCGGAATAATTGTATGTTTTCTTCATATACTTGATTTGTGGGGAAAACTTTTATGTTTGAAATTGACTTTGGTTAAAGTTTTTTTTTTTAAAATAATGATTTCAACTGATCGTATAAGTAGCAGAATAATATCCTTATTGGATTTAGCTGACCCAAAGAATCAGTAATTGATTTTTTTCCCTAACACAACTAGAGTGAGTAGACTACCTCACCTCTTTAATTTGAATGTTGCTACTAGTTTAATGTTAAGATTGTATTATATATTCTGTTTGGTCGCTTTCTTCTTGCCTCTTAAGACAATTAATTTCATTTTTTGTTTTCAAATATAGGAATGGTTTTGCAGATGAATTTTTTTTGTAAATTTTATGGTTTGGTAGAAGTAAAAGTAATGTCTGCCTTGTTCAAAGTTATGTAAAATATGAAGTTAAGAAGTAGCTTGAAATATGTAAATATGTCTAAAGTGCTTCAACATGTCCTTTTCAATATAATATTTAGTTTCATTTGTAATACAGAAACTTATTTTCATCCTAAGTTATCTGAGGGGTTTGTAGAGAATAGGTACTAAGGTATGGCTCATTAATCCCTTGCCATTAACACTTCACTTATGAAGAAGAAAACTAGGTGAATGTACCTAGGCTTCCATATTTTTCATTTTAACATCTCATTCCTTTCCCAGATTTTGTTCTTAATAAATTCTCCTTGTTATTACAAATGAAACTAGGATCATGTCCTCCCTTCAAAGAACATAGAAACACAGTCTCCATGATGAAAGAATTCCTGAGTACTCACAAATTGTGATCTTACTCCTTTGTTGGTGTAGGTTTAAAGATAAATTGATTAAAATACAGTATTAAAGTAGATTGGTAAGTGGATTTAAAGCTCAGAGGAACCCAAAACCTACATGGACTAGTAAAATTCGTATAGTATCACATAGAAAAGATTTTCTGTATTAAACTGTACACCAAGATGGATACATTCTACATAATACCACTTGAACTTTGTGTAAAAAGAGTTTGAAATTCCTCTCTTTTCTTTCTTTCTTTTTTTTTTTCCCACTAGAATAACAGTTATAATTCATACCAACTTTAGGAATTAAAAAATATATGTGGCATTGTCTTATGGAAATCATTTATATGTTCAACAAGTACTTTTTGTGTTCTCAGAGGTGGTTAATTTCATTCATTCTCAGAGGGCTGCTGGAAGGGGAGGAATGATGGGCTAAATGGGTGATTGACAGTAAGGAGGGTACTTGCCGGGATGAGCACTGGGTGTTCTATGTAAGTGATGAATCACTAAGTTCTCCTGAAACCATTATTACACTATATGTCAACTAACTTGGATTTAAATTTTAAAAATTGCAATTATATTTGAAGTTACTCTGATGGACTAAATCTTTTTTTAAAAACAGTATTTCAAAGGACTCAGGTCGTATTTTTAATGTATTTAGTTGGCTCAATTAATCAAAAAGTGATTTAAAAAAATTCAGAACCTGCAATACTGTTCTTTCTTGAGATGGAATAGCTGTTACTTGAAAAAAAGAGGAGATCTTTTTCTTTTCATTATTTTTAAATGTCTATTTATTTATTTTCTTTTATAGTGAATGGGCAAATTGGTTTCCATACAACACCCAGTGCTCATCTCTACAAGTGCCCTCCTCCATGCCCATCACCCTATTTCCCCTCTTACCCCTGCATTCAACCCTCAGTTTGTTCTCAGTATTTAAGAGTCTCTTATAGTTTGCCTCCCTCTCTCTCCTTATCTACTTATTTTTGAGAGAGAGTGAGACTCAAATCCGAAGCAGGCTGTCAGCACAGAGCTTGATGAGGGACTTGAACTCAAGAACCGTGAGGTCATGACCTGAGCCAAAGTCAGATACTTAACTGACTGAGCCACACAAGTGCCTTGAGAATCTTTTTCTTTTAGAGATTTGGGAAATGATGAATCAAGGAAAGTTTAAACATTTTCTTATTGTAGAACTTTTCAGAACTTTTATTTTTTAATATTTGTGTATTTTATTTTTTGTATTATTTCTATATAGTACACAATTTTAAAAATTTGAATGTTGTGTCACCCCTGCATTCCAGTACCCATTCTGCCCTTGCTAGTTTCACGTGTATCTATTTTTAGGATATTTCCTGGCTGTATGTATATATTTACTTTAAGAAAGTATCATGCTGTAACAGTCTCTTCAATCTCTCTCTTTTTTAAGTTTTTATTTATTTTAGAGAGAGATTGAGAGCAAGCAGGAGAGGGGCAGAGAGAGAGGGGGAGAGAGAAAATCTCAAGCAGGCTCCCCACTACCAGCATGGAGCCCATTGCAGAGCTCGAACCTATGAATTGTGAGATCATGACCTGAGTAGAAATCAAGAGTTGGATGCTTAACCAAGTGAGCCACCCAAGCACCCTCGATCTCTTTTTTAAATTTGAAATATGCCTTAAAGATCATTCTGTATTAAAAAAATGTTTAATTTTGAGAGAGAGAGAGCATGCAAATGGGAGAGGGGTAGAGTAGAGGGAGACAGAATCCAAAGCAGGCTCCACTGTCATCACAAAGCCACATGTGGCGCTTGAACCCATGAACCATGAGATCATGACCTAGGCTGAAACCAAGAGTCAGACACTTAACCGCCTGAGCCACCCCGGCGCCCCATAGATCATTCCATATTAGTATATAAAGAGCTACATCATCTTTTCCAACTTCAGTATGAAAATTTAGGAACCTATAACAATATAGATCTATTTACTGTAGTTGCCATTTGTTTACATACATTATGAACATCACAATGTCATAATTTTGGCTTAAATAGCCTATGTGTCTTAAAGAAATTAAAGGGAAAAATAGTCTTTCATATATATTCACAAATTTACCATATCTCATGCATTCCTTCCTATCTGAAGATGTAGGTTCCATCTAGCTTAATTCTCTTCAGTCCAAACTTCCTTTAGAATTTCTGGTAGTACAAGTCTTCTTGGCGATGAATTCTTTTAATTTTCATTAACTGAAAATATCTTTATTTTGCCTTCATTTTTGAAGGATATTTTCAGTGAATAAAAAATTCTAAATTGACAGATTTTTTTTTAAACTTCTAACACTTTAGAGATATTCCACTGTCTTATGACTTATGTCTTATGGCCTTTTTTTTCCCTCATGAGAAGTCAACTATTTAATAAGTAAATAAAAATAAATATTTTAACTCACCACAAAAAGCAAAGTCTACCATCATTGGGATTATTGTTCCCTGTATGCAGTGTCATTTTGGTTTTTTTCAGCAATTCAAATATAATGTGCCTACAAAGATTTCTTTTATATTAATCTAGCTCACTGAACTTATTGACTCTGTAAGCATGTCTTGTATGAAGAGTTTTTTTTAGCCTTTATGTCTTTTGGTATTTTTCTGCCTTTTTTTCTTTGACTTCTCTCCATCTGTTAGACTTCTTAATATTATCTCATAGGTCCCTAAGGCTCCATTCATTTTTTTTTCAATCTTTTTCCCTCTCTGATCTTTGGTATCCCTTTCTGTTATTATGCCTAGCTAGTGGATTTAAAATTAGAATATACTTTTCAGTTCTAGAATTTGGATTTAGCCTTTCATTTTATAGTTTCTGTTCTCTGATAAGATTTCCCATTCATTTATTCATTAAGAGCATATATTCTTTTTATATGCTTTATCTTTATATTTTTGAACATAGTATAACTGTATAATGTCTGGGTCATTTCATGGTTGTTTTCTATTGACTGTCTTTTATCATGAGAATGGATCTTTTTTTTTCCTGATTCATATGTTTAGTAATTTTGGATTGTTTTCTGGACATTGTGAATTGGCTAGAAACTGGATTCTGTGGTGTCCCTCTGAAGTACATGCAGCAAAGTTTTTTAAGTAGACAGTTAATTTGGCTGAAGTCTACCAACAAAGTATATACATATTTTTTGGCCAGCTTTTTATCTCTTTCCTGTGTTGTTTAGAGCCCTATGCTTATGTAGTTCAGGCATCAGGTAGAGATTTGGGTAGAGTTTTATACACAGAATTTGGGACTCTTCCTCTCTAGATCTGTTATTTGTAAGATGTTCCCCTTCATTTCCTACTGATCTTGGTTGCTCTGAACCCTTATCTCTGGGCCTTCAGGCTAGTAAGACTTATCTGTTGGCACTTTAGTTGCTCCATAAGCAACAGACTGGAACTTCCCTAAAGTTTAAGCTGTTTAAAAAAAAAAAAAAGAGAGAAACTTAGTATGTGCTGCTCCTTTTTACAATGTTAACCTCCCACCCCAGTATCTACCTGTTTTGTTTACTCTTCAGTGCCTTTGGATGATTATTTTTTGTATTTTGTAGAGAATTTATAGTGTCCCATAAAGGACTGGTCTAATTAGAGCTTACTTGGTCATACTGAAAACAGGATAGCTCCTTACTTTAAGAACTGTTTACTGTTTCCCTGTATACTTACTCTGTATTCATGGACATTTAGTTGTCTCTAATGGTTTTCTGTAACAGTGTTGCAGTATGTATCTTTGCACATACATCTTATTTATTTATTTATTTATTTATTTATCCAAGATTATTTATAAATTCAACTTAGTTAACATATTAGTATAGTATTGGTTTCAGGAGTAGAATTTAGTGATTCATCGCATAACACACCTAGTGCTCATCCCAACAAGTGTCCTCCTTATTGCCCATCACCCATTTAGCCCATCTCCCCATACCAACCCTTCCAGTAACCCTCACTTTGTTCTCTATAGGTAAGAGTCTTCTACAGTTTGCCTCCTTCTCTTTTTATCTCTCTTTTATGCCTGCACCTATGTTCATCTGTTTTGTGTCTTAAATGCTACATATGAGTGAAATCATATGGTATTTGTCTTTCACTGATTAACTTATTTCACTTAGCATAATACTGTCTAGTTCTATTCACCTTGTTGCATATGGCAAGATTTCATTCTTTTTGATGGCTGAATAATATTCCATTGTGTACGTATGTGTGCATATATGTGTGTATATAAACGTATCTATACATACCAAATCCTCTTTATCCATTCATCAGTTGATGGACATTTGAGCTCTTTCCATAATTTAGCTATTGTTGCTAATGCTGCTATAAATATTAGATTCTTTGCACATGCATTTTAGCCATGTATGAGGCATTCTTACAGATACTTCAGATAAATCAATAAATAAAATAGACATTTTTGCCTTGATGAAACTTACATTCTAGTTGGGTGAGATGGACCATAAAAAATAAATATATGGGTGCCTGGGTACCTTAGTCAGTTAATGTCGTCTCTTGGTTTCAGCTTAGGTCATGATCTCACGATTCATGAGATTGAGCCCTGCGTTGAGCTCTGTGCTGACAGTGCAGGGCCTGCTTGGACTTCCCTGTCTCCCTCTCTCCCTCCATCACTCACACTTATCTTTCTCTCTCTCAAAATAAATATATATTAAAAATAAATATAATAAATATGTTTTATAGTAGATTCAAAAGTAAGAAGTGCTGTGGACAAATAGAAAGTAGAGCAGAATAAAAGGATGAAGATTGCAGTTTTAACTGGATCTTACTGAGAAGGTGACATTTGAACAAGACTCTACGGAGGAGAGCAAGTGGGTTTTGAGAATATCGGGGGGGAGAGGCAAGAGATCAGCCACCGCAGAGTCCCTGAGTGGAAACATGTCTGATGATTTGAGGAGCAGGAAGGAGGCTGGTGTGGTTGGAGTGGAGTCAGTGTTGGATGGTGTGATTGAAGTCACTGATATGGTATGGAGCCAGACCTATGTAAAGCTGTATTAGGCCATTGTAAGGATGCCTTTTATTCTGGATGAGATATAGAAGCATTGCAGAGTTTTGAGCAAAACAGAGACATGATCTGACTTACATTTTGAAAGGCTCACTTTGGTGACTAAAAGAACAGTGAGGAGGTTATTATGATAATCGAGACTGGAGATAAACCTATTTTGAATCTTTTGGGGCTTTTTGGCAACATAATTAGGTGAAAAATGATACCTTTTTGTCATTTTAATTGTATTTAATTGTATTCCTTTATGAATCAAGTTGAGCATCTTCTCATATATGTAAAAGTCATTTTTTTCTGTGAGTTGTGAATTTATAATTTTTGCCTATTTTTCTATTGATTTAATAGTCTTTTTCTTACAGATTTGTGTAAGCCAGCTGATTTTACTGTGTAGCCAAGGATGAAAACTATAGATATAGTCTGTCCTCAATATATCATGCAGCTGCCTCAAGGTCATTGATCACACCAAACATTAAAAAGTACTGGAGCCAACCGTAACTAGGTGCACCCACTCTTAGTTCTTCCCCAGTCATATCCAACTTGCATCTGTTTACTTATTTTTTTTAATAAACTAACACAACATTTTTATTTATGTACCGAGCATTTTCTCAACCTTTTAACACGAAGTAGCTAACATTTATGGCAGTATATCCCCAAAGTAATATGCATATCTGGAGTAATTCTAGAGATTTATATAAAACAAATAAGGGATTTTATACTTTAATAGTCATGTATTTGTTAATTGTATGAAGATGACTTGCACATCAAATTTATCTTTTCACAGATAACTGCTGTATCTGCGATTGACTCAAAAAGAATTTCATTTTGCCCATCCTTTTACTTTGAATTCGCCTTGCTTCAGGGCTTGGTTTGCTTTACTCCCATAAACGAAGAGCCTGGTCCTTGCTGGTCCAGTCTTGCGCTCCTCATCGTTTACTCTCACAGTGAGAGGGTTATCGTAACACAGTGTCGCTGTAGTCAGTTTACCTCCATTTACATTCTGGCTCCACCTAGACAAAGTTGCGTGACCCCTCTGTTCTTCAGTTTCCTCAGCTATAAAAATGGAAACTATTAGTACTTACCACTTAGGGCTATTGTGGGGATTAGATGAGTTGCTGTTTGTGCAGTACTGGAATATAGTAAGCTAAGTGTGAGCTCTTATTCCTCTCTCAGTTCACAGCCATTAATTGGACTCCTTTTAGGTGCTGGGTATCATGCCGCCTACAAGACGCAAGGACTCCAGGGAGTTAGACTCGCTTTCCCCCCAGGCCTGAGCAGAGACCAGTCCCTTCACAGCCTTCCTGGGACACCGCCCACAGAATAGTATGCGGATCATTTACTCTTAACTATTTACTTTATTAAAGAACGTACCTGGTCTAATACAAGGTTCACAAATGTTTGCAGGGAGTACTGCCCTTCTTAAACGTGGGAAGTGAAAGAATATCCTTATTTTGATTTTATTAGAATTACATTTTGATAAAACAAGAGTCAAATGACAACTGAGATTATAAGTTTAGCTCTTCATTTCGTTGACTCCATCAGAAGTTCAGCGGCACGGAAGTGCTCAGGTCTGGACGGAATCGTATGCACGTCTGGGATGGTTTTGCCTCCTGAGAGATCCCTGTGGCCTTGCTCTTGCCAGTCTGGGTCGCCCTCCTGCTTTGGCATCCTCAGGGTCTCACCGTCTCACATTACATTGCACATCTGTCTTCTCATCTCAAAGAAGTGTCATCCTCTGTGAATAAGCTTGTAGAGTCCTATTTGCAAGCCTTGCTTTTGTTCTCTTGAGTGACTTTTTTAGGAGAATAACAAAAATAATAAAAATTTGCTCAAGGTGCATTCTTGCTTTACTCCCATGTGGGTCTCAAATTTTCAGAATTCTTTATTTGCTTCCTTAAAATACTTCTGGAACCTTATACACACTAGGTTTGAATGACTTTTTGAGTTTGCTCAACATCCTGTCTTTTTAAGAATATATGGAAGGCTTTCTCCAAATCAATAAAGGTTTTTTTTTACTTTTAGCAGCAAGAGGTTTTTTACTGTATTGAACTTACTAGTTATCTACATGCCTCATTTAAAAAAAAAATAAAACTGTCTTGTGTTCTTACCCTCTCTAAATCCAGATAAGTTCTTTATATTGAGTTTCAGTAGTCTAATGTAATGTAATAAAATAATTTTAATATCATCAAGTATTTTTCACCCTTGTTTGCTTGCACGCCTTCGCTCTTTTCTCTCTTTTTTTTTTTTTTCACCTCTCCTCTCTCTCATTGAGATGAAAATAAGCAACTTCAACTGTTCCACTATTCTCTTTTAACTTTAGGTCAGGTTTAGAATCTTAGGCCATAATGTTTAGGCTGTGTAATTATCTCAGGTATTATTTTCATCATGGCTTATTGCTTTTCTCAGTTCGAGTTTCATGGGAGCTTATTATTCATTGATTAATTTCCCAGGCTTTTTCTTGGCCTCAGTTGGCAGAACCTTGACCCACTTGCTTTCTTTATTTTCTTATTATTTGTTGACATTCTCACATTCTCTGGTCAAGATGCACTTTTTCAAAGATAAATGAGTTACTAGACTCCTACACTGTGGTTGACTGACAGGTCATAAAATAGTCTGCAGAGGTAGAACATAACCCCAAAAGTAAATAAGTGTCCTTTAAGACATAAAGAGAATTTAAAAATTATAGTTAACATTATTCATTATTTTACATTTAATTTATCTAAAGATTTATTTAGTTGTTTTTTACTGGTTTTCTCTTTTTTAAATGTTTATTTATTTATTGGGGGGGGCAGAGCTCACGTGCACACACCTGCACAAGTGCACGCAGAGCAGAGAGGAGAGATAGAATCCAAAGCAGGCTCCCCGCTTTCAAGGTAGAGCCTGATGCGGGGCTCAAACTCACAAACCGGGAGATTATGACCTGAGCTGAGATCAAGAGTCTGACACTTAACTGACTGAGCCACCCAGGAGCCCCTTACTGGTTTTCATAATATCTGAACTTATCAAGGTATTTTCTGAACAGTGCCTGATATTTTGAAGTGCATTGGCTTTCTGAGTGATTGATGAACTAAATGTTGGTTTTCCTAGGGAGCATGAAGTGGTTTCTCTGGGGTGGTATGAGCACTGACCACAAAGGTCACCAAGCATGGCAATTGAAAGGCTAGAGATCTGCTAGCATTACTGTGGCCCTTTCCTGGACTTCTCCCAAGCAGACATAGTAGTGGAGCTAATGGCGTGGTCCCTAGGTTTGAGGAGCTAGTAACAAAGTCCCTAGGTTCTTTACGGGGAATAACAAAAAGTACAAGAGGTGCTGAAACATTGCAGAAACATTGTGGGATGTTTAAGAAGGATGATGGGTTAGTTGCCAAGGAAGAAGGAAGGCAAACAATTATGATTTCCTACTATGATCTGATGTAGTGTATAACTTGTCTAGGTTTACATGGCCAGTGAAGGACTGAGCTGTCCCTCCAACCCAGGATTATATGTTTTCCAAGCTTATGGTTTTTTTGCTATGCTGTGTTAACTCATGTAAACATCTCTTTCTGGGAATAATAGGGTATCATGACAGACTTATTTTTAAGAATATTCTTAAGAGCTATTTTGCTCACAGGAAAGAATTTACAGTGTGAGTAAAATGCATTCTCTAATTTATATTAAGAAGAATCATAGTCAGAGATCAGAACTGTTAGCCTTTCATAACTAAGTATTAATCAGCCTGTTTCCTTGCATGGTGGTCAGACTGCATGTCACTGTCATGTTGTTACCAGTATTGTCTTGTGGCCATGCTTTTGTCTCAGGTACAAGTATTTTGCCTCAGGCAAAGATAAAGTAGTTTTGGTATTCTTAGCTTAGTGCATATCCTGAAATAAGACAGTTCACACTGACTTATTGATAAAAAGAATACCTAGATTATCTGCAGCAATACAGGGAAGGAGAGCATAGATAATTACAATCCAGATAATATTCCCCAGAGAATTTGTGCAGAAAAAAATTAATTTAAATTACTTTAAATTATTTAGCATTACCTCAAAGTAATTGTAGTTAAAAAAAAGGTAGAGAAGGGGCGCCTGGGTGGCTTAGTCGGTTAAGCGTCCAACTTTCGCTTAGGTCATGATCTCACGATTNCTTTTATTTTAGTACAAGTTACTTTTTATACTGCAAAAGGATCCAGGTAATTGATCAGGTCCTTTTTCCCATTTCTTTGAAAAGTAGTATTAAGTCAGACAATGGTATTGGCTCCAAATGATCTGTATAATTCCAATTAATCATACGGCATGGATTATAATAAAATGTCAAGTGTATTACCAATAGCAGAAGATATTTTTAAAATCCTTAAAAGATTATTATCAATAACTTGAGATTACTTGTATTGCTCGAATCTATCTGATAGCATATTTCTATGTGGCAATTCTAGCTAATAATATTTCTACTCTCAGCTTCTATGGAAGTCACCCAAAATTCTGCATTTTTAAAAAATGATTGTGTGAATATGAAACAAATGGCTATCCATTTGTTTAATCCATATGTTTAATTTTAATTGCAGGTGAGAGGATAAAATGTATTTTATAAAATAATTGATTAAGTGTATCTGTTCCTTGGCATTTAGAGGTTTAATTATGAATTTTATGATGTGTCAGAGCCAACATTTTCTTATAGAAATACAAGTCAAGATTTAATATTGGGCAACAGTGGGAAAGTGGGATTTAGTATGAAAATATTTGCTTTATGTAAACCTTTTTATGAATGTAGCTAATGCATAAGTGAAGTCAAGCTGTAAAAACAATTAGCTGGGAAAATGCCAAGTTAAGTTTTTTATATTCCAATGAATATCTGTTAACTACACATTATTATTATTAAACTATATGCAAATGTACAACTAGATTTCCTTAGATTCAGGTAAAATAGACTAAGTACCAGAAGTATGCAATAAGTATAATTACCATTTACATCTCCAAACAAAGCACATTAATCTTTCTGCGGCCCCGCTGATGTAATGTCTCCTCACTTTTGGGAGTATTTGAAGTGGGCAAGCATCCAAAGTTGATAGTGAATTCTGATCAGCAAAGGCACTGGACTAGATGTCTGGGCTGGACATTGTAACAAAGCAAACCATTTCGAAAGCTCTTGGAAGATTCTATACAGTCATCCCTTGGAATCTCTTATTCTAGACATTATAAAAAAATAATTTATTCAGAAAGGGTGTGAAACTTCTCCTAAAAATGTAACCTTATTTGTGGGTTTTTTTTTTTTCCATTTAAACTTCTGAAAAGCATATTCATTGGGGCTTAATTAATCAGGAAACCGAGGATTTAAAATATTTTCTGGAACCATTTTGTTGTTGAAAGGACTTGAGAGATTCATTACACTAGTTTTCAAAGAACATTCTCAGACAGCCCTTAATCAAAGATGATCTATTGATAGAATTGGATAATGAGAATCTTCTTACAAGTCAAAGAAAAAATAAGCCATATTTTCTACAATTTTCTCCAGGAAGGTTTTTTTTTACCATTTGATCTCCTACACCCATAATTTCCTTAAATTTAGGACTCTGCCATTAGACTACTAGCATGTAGTATTTAGTGGATACATATTAAAAACTTGAAATTGTAGTTCTTTAAAACATTTTACTAATGTTTTTGTAGTGCAGAGAGCACTTCAAATGCACACACATATATATATCTAACTGAAAATACACAGATATACTATGCTATTTCATGAAAAATACAATAATTTCTTTCTAGTTTGCCATTTGAATAAGGTTGAGAAAGTTGATACAGACAAAATCTTTCATATCACTGATGAATCTTAGAGAAACTAAATCCTTTTTCTCAAAGTGCTTATAGATAGTATTTGGAACTTAAGTCCAGTTGATCTAACTGTAAATCTAAAGATATTTTCCTCTAACCACACCATCTCTCAGTGTTTATTTATTCCCAAGTTTATAAAAGGAACTTGATAAACATTTTTAATCATATTTTTTTAAATGTTCAGTAATCTTTATTACGTTCAAATTAAAAAGCTTCTAGCAGATTAAAGTAACCTGTAGAATACTCTTAACTAAGGTATAATGCCTAAAACATTTCCCAAGGTATGTTTCATAGAATACACATGATAATTCACTAAACAGGGGGTTTTGTTACCAAAAATATTTAGGAACATTATATAGTTCTCTCTTGAAGCACTGCAGTACAAACAACATAAAGCCTATGAGAAAGCAAATTCATTAATATTATATCTATATTAATAGACAAGTAGTAATAGATACAAGATACATGAAAATTAATTATGTATTCAACACAAGAAGTTAGAAAAGGAATAACAAAGTAAGTCTGCAGGAGGAAAATGAATGCATCAGTAGATTAGAGAAACAGAAGACTAATAGAAAAAACATGCAGAATCCCAGATCTTGTTCTTAGGAAGAACCAATAAAATACTTAAATGTGTAATCTAATCAAGGTGAGCAAGTGTGAATGCAGAGCACAAATATGCAGGATGTAGTCTGACGATGGGGGAAGCCTGATGCCTAGGAAATGACAGGTCTCATAAAGGACTGTTTCTTTCAACTCATGGAAGACTATTTCAGAATCAGTCTAAACTGGGTGATTTTTGTAGGAAAATATAAACTGCCAAAAAAGATCCATTGTTGTAGAAGTAGAAGTAAAAGAACAAGTAGCCAAATAGCCAGTTACCATTACCTCCCCCTGCCACCATGAAGAAAAGCACTTGGGCTAGATGGTATCACAGAGAAATTTTGTTGAATTTTTGAAAAAATAGGAAACACATTATTTTGGGCAGTCAAAACTAGCCTAACTGTCTAGCTTCACAATGCCAGCTAAGACAAAACAAAACACAACAAGAAAGGCTAGAACTTCAGATCAATATTCTTTGTAAAAGAATTGAATTGCCTAATTGAAATATTGGCGAACAGAATTTGGCAGTTTATTGAACGAAGAACCACTGCAACAACCAAGTGGGATTTATTGCAGGAATGCAAAAATTATTTCACTATTAGAAATGTGGTAATAAAATTCACTTTATTAAGAGATGAAAAGGAAAAATTATTAACTACACAGAGGCTGAAAAGGTACTTGAAAATTCATTCTTGACTTTGAAAAAAATGTGATGAATATTGAATACTTCAACATTGTAAACTGTATACTCTGTTGATACACACACACACACACACACACACACACACACACTCCCCTCCTATCCCAATCAAACCCAGTAGCCAGCCATATGCATAATGAGGGCATACTAGTCACATTTCCAATAAAGTGAGAAACAAGACAAGAGCATCCATTATCAATCACTATTTAATATTCTTTAAAAGGTATGGCTCAATGTAATTAGGGGGAAAAATAAAATTTGGAAAGGAATAGGAAAATTACCTTTTTTGGCAGAAAAAATATAATTTTTTATTTGGAAAATTAAAAGAGAATCAACTAAAAACTTATTAGAAGCAGCAAGAGAATTCAGCAAGGGAGATGAGTGACCAAGTTAGTATCCAGGAATCAAAGCCTTCACATTCATAGTGGGAAGGGAAGATGACCCATGGATCATTAGCATGTATAAAATCAATGAGGCTGTTTGGCAATAATGTAGACTCCTGTACTCTACCAAAGAGTCTGATTCAGTCAGCCTTGAATCTGGATTTTAACAGTGTTCTAGACCCCAACAGGAGGACTCTGATGGTCTTTGTGGGGGACCCACACTTTGAGAAATGCTACCTTGGGGAACGTACCCCCATTCCTGTGCCATCACTCCTAACTTGCTGTTAGCGTCCACATTGCTGTGTGTAGTACCATTTATTTACGTGTCTCAGATGGTATGCTGCAGTACCCAGAGGAATACAGTGGCAGCACACTGTAGAAGAGGAGCTCCTCCAACCTCTACCAGGTTGCTCCTCCAAGGACCCTTCTGTACAGTTACAATGCGGAAGCGCTTTCACAGCTGCTCTGCTTGTCAGTCACTCATGGGAGGCACGCCTTGGTGGTTCTGCTACAAGCCATCTATCCAGTGGGATGGCAGGAAATGGGGGGAGGGGCACGGGGTGCACTGTTAACCTGTGCTTCCGGAAGAGACATGAGCAGAGCCTCCAGGGGCGTTGCAGCCATTACTAACTTGCAGATTCCGTGGGGCTGTGTTTTACTGGAGTTTCTCACTCGTCTCTCGTCACTTAATCCCCATGTTCTCTAGTATCTCCCAACTTGAACACTGCTTCTCAAAACTAACTGGTTAAGTTCATCTCCTCTGACTTTGTACTTGTACCAAAGAAGCTACAGAAGAACAACTGTGCTGACTGGACCCATCTGAAAATAGGAACCACAGTCCTTAAGTGGACCTTTAGCACTGCCTGCAGCCCTACTGTGTTCTCCTAGGCATGTCAGCCTCCTGTTTTCAGAGATGAGTTACCTAGATGGTTGAGTGGCCTGCCAGCTGCTCTCTGCTCTTGGACAAACAGCAGCTAGAGACTTAATCTAAGTAATAAGTCAGACCATATCACTTCCCTGCTTAAAACCCTCCCTGACCCCTTCAATCACATGTGGAATTGAATTCTAATTTACCTGCCTGGCTGCTTCTCAGACCTAGTTTCCTACTGCTCACCTCTTGACTTACTGCTTTCCAGGTACAAGCACACATGCTGTTTTTAAAATAGCTGTATGTTACCTCCGCAGGGCCTTGGCACTTGCTATCTTATTTGCTTGGAACATTTTTTTTTTTCCCTCCAGGCATTCATATGCCTGGAATTCTCACTTCATTCACCTCTTCATTCAAATGTCACTTCCGAAAGTCTCTCTTATTAATCTGTTCTCTTACTCTACTTTTCTTCTAACCCATCTTATCAGTCAATACTGTTTTATTTTTGATTGTCTCCTGAGGGCTGCCTACCATCTATAGGGACTAAAGCAGCCCCTGGCATGAATTAGGCCCTTACTAAATGTTTGTTACTTGCTAGGAGTTGGCCAGGGCTGGAAGTAGGAGGAGGTGAAATCACCTAGGAAGACTGTCTTGTCTTGAGAAGATTGAACCCTAGGGAGAGTTAACATTTTTTTAAAAACTTTTTTATTGAGGTAAAATTCACAGTAACGTAAACTTTATCATTTTTACTGTTTTAAGGTAGATAGTTCTGTATGCTGTGAATTAGTACATTCACATTGTTGTACAACCATCACCACTGTCTACTTTCAGGACGTTTCATCACCCCTAAAGAAAACTCATACCTGTTAACAGTTATTCCCCGTTTTCTTTCTTCACAGCTGCCGACAACCACTAATCTACTTTTGTCTCTGGATTTGCCTATTCTGGACATTTCATCTAAACAGAATTATGTAATATGTAGTCTTTTGTGTCTAGCTTTCATTTAGCATGTTTTTAAAGTCCATCTGCATTGTATCCATGAATCAGTACTCCAGTACTGCATTTAGTTTAGTGATTCATTGATTGATGGACTTTTGGTTTATTTCCACTTTTTGGCTATTATGGGTAATGCTGTGAACGTTTGTGTATGTTTTTGTTTTTGTTTCGAGAGAGAGGGCGCAAGTGAGCGAGGGGCAGAGAGAGGAGAGAGAGAGAGAGAGAGAGAGAGAGGGAGAGAAGCGGGACTCACCCAAAGCAGGGCTATTGCTCCCCTAAGATGGAGCTCTAGCTCACCCAATGCAGGGCTCAAACTCATGAACCGCAAGATCATGACCTGAGCTAAAGTCAGATGCTTAACCAACTGAGCCACCCAGTTGCCCCTGTTTCAATGCATTTTAAAATTTCTGGTTTTTAAAATTTTTTTAATGTTTATTTATTTTGTAGAGACAGAGAGAGACCGAGCATGAGCGGGGGAGGAGGAGACAGAGAGGGAGACACAGAACCTGAAGCAGGATCCAGGCTCTGAGCTGTCAGCACAGAGCCTGATGTGGGGTTCGAACTCACAGATTGTGAGATCATGACCAGAGCTGAAGTCAGACGCTTAACCAACTGAGCCATTCAGGCGCCCCTAAATTTCAGTTTATGTATATCCAGGACTGAAATTGCTGGGTCAAATGGTAATTTGTTTAAATTTTTAAGGAACTGCCAAACTTTTCCACAGTGGCTGCCTGACTATAGCCATCCTAGTGGGTGTGAAGTAGTATGTTATTGTGGTTTTGGTTTGCATTTCCCTAATGGAACATCAACATTCAAGCATGAGCTTCAAAAACATTAAGAGAGGAGACAAAGAATGAGAGAGAGTAATAAGACTGCAGCCAACATGGTTTCCTGGATTTACTGTGTTCTCAAGAATTCTTCTTGGTAACCAATGTGACCATTGGTCTCTTAGGTCTAGTTTGACTTAAGTTTCCTTAAATGCCATGTCTGGCAGGACTTCTCCATAGTTTATAGTTAGAACCTCTGCAGTTTATGGTGGTCATTTTATCTAGTTCATTCAGAGACAGGATCGTGTGGAGACTAAGATCATGGGGTCTGGAGTGAGATTGCTTGGGTTTAAATGTTAGCTCAAGATCGGGNTATCTCTTCCTCATTTCCTTATGTATAAAATGAAGTTGGGGTTGTTATGGTGACTGAGATTAGTATGTATAGTGCTTGGAAGAGTGCCTGACACACTGACTGCTTTGTATATTTTTGTTGTAATCATAATGGTGATGATGGTGATGATGATTTATCTAGATATTCATTTAGGGAAGGGCAAAAGTAGGTTTATGCTGGGTCCAAGTGTAGGATTTAGAGTGTTGATTGTATATTTACAAAATGGGGCTCTTTGATAACTGCTATGCTTTCCATAGTCTTATTGTGGTACTAGTATCAGTAACACAGTATACATTATTTACTCTTGTGGATTACTCTGTGTTCCACAAGTCACTCTGCTAGTTTATTAAATTTGCATTTGGAACACAGATTTACCTTTATTTGGATGGGGACTAGACTTATTTCAGTTAATTTTTTTTTTTTTTTGGCTTATACTCCAGTACAACCATCTTATTTAAAAAAAAATTGAAATTATGAAAGAGAACATCATTTGTAATTCCATCACTTCAAAGCATCCTATCCCAGTTTTTAGCACATATCTTTTTGTATTTTCCCCTAGGCATTTTAAACATAACTATAATAATTCTACAAATAGAATAGACTATCCTTACCCTCCTTTAAAGCTTATTTTCAGCTGCCCTGTGAATCTCCTTTAATAGGTCCTAATTTTTGAAATTCCTCAAGACTTTAACATTTAGATCC
The DNA here is from genome assembly GCF_008692635.1 of Crocuta crocuta. Lineage (NCBI taxonomy): Eukaryota > Metazoa > Chordata > Mammalia > Carnivora > Hyaenidae > Crocuta > Crocuta crocuta. Next base: position 2,872,644 of record NW_027527951.1, read on the forward strand.
CATAAAAGATATATTTTCAAAATTTATAGATGTGAATAGAGAAAGAACCCTCTCCTATCTAGACATTTTATATACATACAAGCTTGAAAGTGTGCCAAGGACTATTTTATAGCTTTCTGATAAAACCTATTATTTTTCTATAGCAAGTAAAAGAATGCTTAGCAGTGCCAAAATGCGTACAAAGAGTCAAAATAATCAACATGTCATTTGAATTCTAAGTTTTGGCTGTTAGAGGTCTTTAAACATAAATTCTGCAAATATTTTACAGATAAGTAAACTGAGATAGAAAGATTAAGTGACATTTCTGTTTTCAGTCAATGTTAGAAATAAACACAGAAATCAAAAGCCTCTCCTTATTAGATGAGAAGATAACATGTTCATATATTTCAAGACATAAACCTGTAGAGGAGATATGAACACTTAAGCTGGGTTGAGATTTATGAATAATGCTATCAAATAAAATGAGGCAGTTATTTTTCAGTTTTTAAAAGTTCTCATGTTTTTGGAATATGTCTTTCTCACCTTGTAAAAATGATACTTAGGAGAGTAGACATGTTAGAGAATAAAGCAGTCACTGGATGGTAGGAGAGGACACAGCTTTTAGTTGTTGAGACTCCTACAAGATGAGTCTACAAAGAGGGCATTAATGAAGTAACTGTAGGGAGGAAGGCAAGGATATGTGGTATGGAAACTTCTTATAACAGAGATCAGATAAAAGTATAAGAATAAATTATGTATATTCTTATAAGAGTACTTATAGAAGAATGTAAAATCTTCCCTTAACTCAAAAATCAAAACAAAATGTGTGAGGAATGTCAAACAGTGTTAATTCAAAGGAACCAAATATACATCTTGTCTTTACTGCTGTATTGACTTGTGATGTCTTGAAGATAGGCCAAATCTAAAGACTTTTTTTGGGATCTAAAGAAAGGGAACCTTTTATTTTATTTGAAATTTTATTTGTTTATTTTTTATAAGACTTCCAGCAGATAGAAGGCAAAGAGGCATGGGGGAAAGGCCTTACAAGCAGCCTTTATAAAACTTAGACTATTAGCGGTGTAACACATGATGCCCATTATTCTGACCTTTCAGTCTTGATGGGTTACTCAGTTGTGTCTCTATTTTGATCCTTATTGGCTTGACATACTAGAGAAACAAACCTAGGATTTTATTATGGAGCTCTGTTTGTTTCAGTGGCTGTTGACCTTAGGTTTACTTTATTTATTTAAAAAAATTTTTTTAAATGTTTTTTATTTATTTCTGAGAGAGAGAGAGAGAAGGGAGAGAGACAGAGAGAGAGCATGAGCAGAGGATGGTCAGAGAGAGAGGGAGATACAGAATCTGAAGCAGGCTCCAGGCTCTGAGCTAGCTGTCAGCACAGAGCCCGATGCGGGACTTGAACCCACAAACCATGTGATCATGACCTGAGCTGAAGTCGGACACTTAACAAACTGAGCCACCCAGGTGCCTCTGAACCTTAGGTTTAGAAAGAATTCTTGTATTAGGTTCTCTAGCTTACCAAGAACATAACCAATTTCATAAACAAATGTGAACACAAAAATAGAAGAGGATAAAGTAGATTTTTGGAAACGACTTAAGAGTTTCCTGAGTCCTGAGCTTTGAAGTTAGACTTCAGTTTGACTCCTCACAGCCATGTTGGGAACATTTGTTAGCTCTTGTGGTGATCAATGGGAATGTCTGTCTCACCTAGCTGCTGTGAGGTTAAATGAGAGAGTTATATAGGAAAACCTAACGATGATGCTACAGGAGTGTGTGTGGTTGTTTGCTTGCGTGGAGTTTGAAGTAATCAAGTCACATAAGCTGTATTGTTAGCTATGGTGTTAGTGTAGCAGCAGTGGTTCTCAGACTCTTAGTATGAAAGATTCACTAGGGAATCTTGCTAAAGTGAAGATTCTTGTTCCATCCCCAGAGACTGATTCAGCAGATCAGGATTGGAGCACAGGAATGGACATTTTTAACAGGCACTGAGGATAATTCTGATGAGTGGGATCACACTTGGCAAAATATATTTTGGAGGCTGTAGATAGAAGCCATTTGACCCTGAAACTTTAATAGCCTGGACAAGTGAGTTTTCATGGCTCCTCTTTTAACAGTAATCACTATGCAGATAAAAACATTGATCAGAAAATTCTAATTGAGAGAAATCATTCAAGAATAGCAATGTATGATTTCATAAACATCTATTAATTTTTAGAAATGTGTACGTCACTTGTTAAATGTACTTTACCAAGAATGAGCTTAATGTTTGAAATAAATAAATAGAAAAGAAATTCTACTTAGAACATAACAAGTTTCAATGTTAATAAACTCTGAATGTTCCTTTAGTAAAGGAAACAAATATTTCGAGACCAAGACCTAACATACAACAAAACTTTCTGCATTACCTCTACCATAGTTCAGTCTGGGTGCCATTACTGAGCACGTTCCAGTTCGTTTTAATTGTCATGGTGATAGGAGGAGATGTGATATGTAAGGTAATCCAACTGTGCAGGGTAGAGTATTAAGAATCATTTCTTTTTAAAAATTTTTTTTAATGTTTTTATTTTATTTCTGAGAGAGAGGGAGAGAGAGAGAGACAGCGTGAGCAAGGGAGGGTCAGAGAGAGAGGGAGACACAGATCTGAAACAGGCTCCAGGCTCTGAGCTGTCAGCACAGAGCCCGATACAGGGCTTGAACCCATGAACTGTGAGATCATGACCTGAGCTGAAGTCGGATGCTTAACCAACTGAGCCACCTAGGCGCCCCTTAAGAATCATTTCTAAGTAAAAGGATGGAATGAAACTAGAACAAAACAAGGCAGGCATTTCATCTTGGTATTTCCTGTTGTTAGTGCTAGAATAGTTTACTTTTTATGTTAAAATACAGCAAACCTGATTTCTCCTCTGAAAGTTACACAATATAATATGCATATACATATGTATCCACATGCATACACATAGACATATATAGAGCCATATTTGATGGCCACAAAGGAAGAGGCCCCAAGGGCTCTTTAGTGTGCAATTAATATTTTGGTCAGAAAATCAGCAGATTGTTTCAGTATGGTTATGTGTTATGACATCATATTCCAGTAAAGTCATAATGAACAGAAATTTTGTTTGTCTCTGTGGCAAACCGAAATGAGTTTTGTAATTGTCAGCAGGCCTTAGTGATTATAGTGGCGCCCACTCCCTCTACTGTAGTTAAAGGTCTGTTAGCATTCCAGTTGTGGACCTCTGTTTTCAGAAGTGTATAATTAATTGTAAACATTTGCTCTATGGTGAAAGCTTGCCATGTAAGATCTCAGTACAGGAGTCAATTTCTGATTTCAGGTTGTCTGTTTTAAAGTTTTATAGTGGAACTAGTTAAAAATACGTATGAAATGCTGTGTAGGTGGAAAACTGAATTTTGTGGTGTACAAAATGAAGATAACCTGCATTTATTTTATTAGTCTTTTAAGATATATGCATTAAGGGTATCTAAAAATAATAGGAAAATGCACTTCAGGAATTCAGTAGGCGATTGTGCACCTTGGTACACTAGTTCTTGTAATCAAAGAGCAAAACAGATTGTGGTTTTTAATGCTTTTTGTCTTTGCATATTTAAAGTATTTTACTATAAGTGATTTTTTTCTTCCTTTAACTTTTTTGTACTTGCCAGTTCAAAATGAGAGCATATAATGAAAACACATTTAAAATACTTTATCTTAAAACAAAATAATAGAAAACCGTGGGCCAAGAAAATTGACTTTAAGAATTTAAAACCTCCACCATTTCTTTTTTTTTTTCCTTATGGTGNTACTAGGTATTCTGCATATTACTTTAGTTACTATCTGTTTTACCCAGTACGATGTGTTTTTGTTTATTGTCATATTCTCTTGTCATATAGAAAGTCCTCCACAAATAATTATTGAATTAATTTATTGCATATCCTTTAATTTTTTCTTCCTAATTTCTTCTAGGTTTGTTCTTTCTTCATTTGGCCCTTTTCTTGCCTCACATCTGCATCACTGGTGCTTTCTAGTGTGACTCCTCACCTCAGTTTTGTTAAATGCAAGCCTGCTAACATTTTTCACTTAAAATATGTTTTGTTATAATACTGCTTATCTGCTTAAGAAGTGGTTACCTCCCCATTCTTTTCTTATGTTCAGTCTGATATTATTACTTGGAAAAGTACTTACTCCTTTGGAATGGAGTAGTAAGTCCATCTCTCTGGCCCTCCCATGTCTAGTCATAACTGTCTTCTGCTGAAGTCATGGTAATCTGTGTCCTGTCCCCTGAATGGGCTCGCTTCTCTCCTGCCTCTGTTGTGACTCTCCACCTTCAGCACCAGACCATTTGGCTTGCTTCTGTCGAAATCTGACTGAAAACTTCTTACTGGAAGTCTTCTGTGATATAATTGAATGAAGTTTACTATATTAATTTATGCTTCATATTGTTTTCTCTGATATGTTTTTCATGGAGATATATAGCTATAGATACCATGACTCATGTTTTATCTTTTATAAATACATTTGTGAGGTTAAAATTTTACTGGGATTAATAAGAGGGTATATAGTACATTATATGGTTGGTATCATTTTCAAGAAAACAAATCTTGGGGCACCTGGGTGGCTCAGTCATTTAAGTGTCCANAACAAATCTTATTAATGATTATAGAATGATTTTTATTGAACAAATATTAATGTTTTTATTTTCTTATTTTAGGTATCATTGCCCAATGCCCAAGATCTTTTATGTTCAGCTGACTGTAGGAAACAATGAGTTTTTTGGGGAAGGAAAGACTCGACAAGCTGCCAGACACAATGCTGCAATGAAAGCCCTTCAAGCACTGCAGAATGAACCTATTCCAGAAAAGTCACCTCAGGTATGTTACTGCTCCATGTGACAGCCACTTCCTTACCATTCCCCAGTGAGATTATTGACAAGACAAATACATGAATTTTTATAAATAAAGGAAGTCATCTTTTCTGATAGGAAAGAATACTAGAATGATGGCCTGCTGTGATCTGCTTCTCAGATTACCTGTGTACTATTACTAGGCTCATATGGTGCTGCTAAGATGACCTGACCTTTGAGAACTTTGGTTCACCTATGGAGTTCCCTTCTCCGGCAACACAGGATTTGGGGATATGAACAAGGATGGGAAATAGCATTCATTACCTTACATTTAATGCTGCGTTTATTGAGCATAGACTACACTGTGTTAATGTAGAATCAAGGAGTTTAAAGGGGAAGAGATTTGTGTGAATTTTTTTCAGTCCCACTTTATTTTACAGACCAGGATATTGAGGCTGATCTTGAGTAATTTCACCCATTCCCATGGCTTTGGCGACTCTCTCTGTTGATTTCAAAGCAGTATCTCCAGCTCAGACATGTCTTATAAGTCACCTTCTTACTGAGCTGTCCACTTAGTTACTGCAGAGTGTGCTCTTCACCCCTACAGATGCCCTGCCCTCAAACCTCTCGTCCTCCCCCTTTGAGATTCATCTTAGTTAATGGCCAGTGTAGGTGTTTTCTCCTTGTACACTTTCACTATGACTCTAACCTCAGTGCTTATCTGTTTTCACGCCATGTCATAAGTTTCCTGACAGCAGGAATACGGTCTCTTGGTCTTTTTATCTCTAGTACTTACCCTGTGTTCAGCATATATGAGGCCCTCCGGAAGTATGTGTTAAAGAGGTGAATAACTAAATTGGTACCAGAACCAGACATAGAGCTCCAAAATCCTGGTTTACATCCTGTACTCCTTCTCTAATTTAGTGTTTACAGAATATTAAATAGCATTAGAATATCAAGGATATTCTAATGGATGGAGGATACAGATCTCTAAAGAGAAGTGAGTCTGGGGACATGGTATAAACTCAAATTAGTATATGGTTGAGTAAAATTTTTTCACACTCAGCATTTATTCTTCTACTTTAAGGGAAACAAAAACCCCTAAAAATTAAATCACAAAAAGCCTCACAGCAAAGCCTACAACTACTGTGGTTACATAGGAATCCACAAGATACAGTCTCTGGTTTCTTGTTACTTATTGTGTTTTAGATAGGCCCTCTTGGTTGTAGAATATATGTACAGTTTGCTGCAAAGTGGGGATTCATTGTCCTCCTGTGTTTTGTGATTTAGAATGGCGAATCAGGAAAAGAAATGGATGATGACAAAGATGCAAATAAATCTGAGATCAGCTTAGTGTTTGAAATTGCTCTGAAGCGAAATATGCCTGTCAGTTTTGAGGTATGTGCTCAGTAGAGATCTTTCATTTCTTTTCCCCTGCTTCTCACTATTTAAAGTAAAAAAACAAATAAATTAACTGGCATACTAGTATCTTGGGTGGGTTTGTGTGCTTCTTATGTTCAGACTGTATCACGAAATCATAGAGGCCCTGGAGAAAGTAGAACTTACTATAATATCACGGATTCCTGCTAATCTCTTTGGCTTTTCTGTATTAAACTTCCGGTGTATATGATATTTCAGTTTTCATCATAAAATTTATCATCTGAGTATAAGATAATTTGTAATATGCTATAGGGTTTGGTGTTTTTAGTAGGATCAAATTGAAAGTATTCAAGTTAATATTTTGTGACACGTAAATATTGATATCTAAATTCTTCTAAATTTGTGGAACCAAAATAGGTTTAAATTTAACTTTTACTAGTAAGTCACAAAGAAGTAATTAGCAGCTCTCGACATTACCACCAGATAAAAATGTCACAAAATATTTATAAAAATCATGTGAAATATGAAAGGGAAAAATATTAAATTACTGTAATACTTTCTTTATTAAGAAGTCACTAATTTTGTAACTCAAATATCTAGAAAATAGGCAAAACCCAGGAAATAAGCTAAAACAGTTATAGGGTACCTTCCTTCAAATAGTGTGGCATTCAGTTACTAGAAAGCTCCCACATTTTATTCACTGTGAAGATCAACTGACCTCGACTGAGAACCTATCTTCTTAGACACAGTCCTCATGAAAGTTACGTCATCTGATTTCTCAGCCTCTAGCAGACTGAAAACAGCAGGAAGAGGAAGCCACGGATAGGACGTCCTTGCAGACCTGTCGGTCCTTGCAAGAAATGAGAGGGAAAATACGGAAAACATATCAAAAGTAATTACATATACTCAAAATTTGTTGGAGCACGGGCCTTTTAAAGGCTACAATGAATAGGATGCTTCCTTGGAAGCATCAGTACCTTATAGTATAGAATATTCGGTGTTCATCATGATCTAATATGAACAATAAAAAGGTCAAATATTTAGTATTCTCTGTTAAGTCAGTAAAATATGTACTTTTTTAAATTTTTAAATTTTTATTTTTATTTATTTATTTTTAAAAAATTTTTTAATGTTTTATTTATTTCTAGGAGAGAGAGAGAGAGACAGCGTGAGCAGGGGAGGGTCAGAGAGAGAGGGAGTCACAGACTGAAACAGGCTCCATGCTCTGAGCTGGCGGTCAGCACAGAGCCCGACGCGGGGCTCGAACCCACGAACCGCGAGATCATGACCTAAGCGAAAGTCGGACGCTTAACTGACTAAGCCACCCAGGCGCCCCACTTTTTTTTTTTTTTTTTTAATTGAGGAGGCTGTCCTCAAATCAATAATCAAAGTTATTAAAATAAACAATTTGGTGTTTCAACTAGTAAACTTACATTACATGGAAAGTATGCTTATCATAAGTTTCTTACCCCAGTAACGTTGGATTATTGAGATACTGTGGTGTTTTCCTTTTCTTTTCCTAATTGGTGTTATTAGAAGACAAAATTTGATGGTAAAGTTACATGGTAATCTGTTTAACTAAATAGGGAATCTTTTATAAAAGATCAGAATTTTGAAGGAAACTAAAGTTTTTAGCATTTGGGTTTTGGAAAACATCTTCCCTCCAAAAACTGGTGTAGTTTAATGAGCACATTAATATAGGGTTTAGGAATATTCATAGCTGACAGATTCATAATCCATTACTCTAGAAAAATAGGTATTTTTTATGGTATGTCTACTTACCTTTTTAAGATCATGTCACAGAGAGTAAACATTCCTTCCTATAAAACAGCCTTTGAGGTCTCCATCTAAAAGAGGTTATTTTCACCCATAAGTTATTTTTGAGAGGCTTCACATGCAGAATGCTTTATGGGTTAGAGAACTCCAGTAAGAAATAGTCCGTGGACTTCAATAACTTACTCTTACAGAGGAGAAATTAGATATTTACACAGTTATATACAAATTATTATTCTGGATGGTGTGTGTACCTAATCTAGTACAGTATGTTTTATGTTCTTAATTTTCTGTTCCATACGAAACTGGGTCACCACAATTAGAATTGCCTATTTTAAGCTAGTAAAACACACATTTTGACTGTGAATTGAATGTATTTATTTAGATTTTTGTTCTTTCAACTTCAGTTTATGAAGCAGCATAAGTATCATAAATGAATAGTCCCTATATAATATCTATATAGCTTTATTAAAGAAATCTATAATTTTGGCATATTATTTTATAATTTCCATTTTGATTATGATATGAATATTAAAAAAGATTCATGCGATGATAACACTACTTAGGAGCCTGTATTAAATATTTTACTTATATTTAATAGGTCATTAAAGAAAGTGGACCACCACATATGAAAAGCTTTGTTACCCGGGTGTCAGTGGGAGAGTTCTCCGCAGAAGGTGAGGGGAATAGCAAAAAACTCTCCAAGAAGCGCGCTGCAACCACCGTGCTACAGGAGCTGAAGAAACTTCCGCCTCTTCCTGTGGTTGAAAAGCCAAAATTATTTTTTAAAAAACGCCCTAAAACAATAGTAAAGGTAAGTGTGTGCTTGTGAACATTAGTCAGTTTTATTACATAAATATTATGGTAACTATAGATAAAAGTTTTTCCTTAGGGCAGGCACCTAAGCCTAGGGATTATATATAGTCCCAGTGTTGAGGGTGGCCCTGGACTATAAATTAGTAACAGTCTGTTTGTTTTAAAATTCTTTTTGATGTTTTTTCATTTATTTTGAGAGTGAGAGAGTGCATGCGTGACCAGGGGAGGGGCAGAGAGAGAGGGAGAGAGAAAGAGAGAATCCCAGGCACACTCCACACTGTCACTGTGAAGCCTGATGCGGGACTCAAACTCAAAAACCGTGAGATCATGACCTGAGCCAAAATCAAGAATCGATACTTAACAACTGAGCCACCCTGGTGCCCCTGGTTTGCTTTTGGACACTTGTATGCCTGTGTATGTTCATCAAAAGATAACACCTTCCATGTTTCTAGTTTTATGGTTTAAAAAATACCTTCCATTCATGATCACCTTGTGATTCTCATCAGGGCTGTGTAAGGTAGATGACGGTACCCCTCCTTTTACAGTGAGGTTTTGTGAAACGTGCATGTTCAAAGAATTTGCTTGCTGTTATTCACCAGGCATGTAGAGCACCCTGAACGACTCTGGTCTCCCACCCAGTGTTCTTTCTGCGCGCAGCACTGTAATAGAGTAACTGGTTGGGGTATCATGAAATGGTAATAGGTTACAGAGTAATAATCGTGTGAGTAATACTAATGCTGATGACCGTGGCAGCAGCTGGTAAATATAAAGCACTGTGTGCGCCCAGCTTTGTCTCAGCACTTCATGTGCTTGGTCACATTTGATCCTCGCAGCTGCCCTGCGAGGTAAATGGTACTGTTTTGTTTCTATTCTTTCAGGCCTGTAGAGCTTGCCAAAGAAGAAAACAGAGCACACACTTTCTCAGAATGCTGCGACTCTTTCTTTTACTGGAGCAGGTTTCTTTGTTTACACTAACAACAACAACCCAAAAAGGAATGAGCTGAATCGGCACTGGGTACAGGACACTGCCTATGAGTGCACACTATGTGTGATACGAATGAGCTAGAATTCTGTTCACAGAGAGAGCCTTCAGTTGCCAGCATGCCACTTGCCAGCGCAGTGTCCCTTATCTAGCAGACTTCTGGGCTAGCTCTATGAATCAAGGCTTACAAAAATGAAGTACAGTTAACCCTTGAAGGACACAGGTTGGAACCACATGGGTCCATTTATATGCAGATTTTTCTATAAATATAGTACTATACATGTAATTTCTTTTCCTTGTAATTTTCTTTTTCTTCTTTTTCCTTATGATTTTCTTAATAACATTTTCCTTCTTACCTTAGTGTAAGAGTACACTGTATAATACATAGAACATCTGTGAATGATGCCTTCATACACTGTCTCTGTTATTAGTAAGCCTTCTGGTCAACCATTGGCTAGTTAGTAGTTAAGTAGTTAACTGTTAGTAGTTAAGTCTTGGGGGAATCAAAACAAAAAAAAGAGTTATACATGGATTTTTGACTGGGGCATTGCCACCCCCCCACATTGTTCAGGGGTCAACTGTACCTTTTATCTGTGATGAACCTCTTTTGTTTAGATGTGCAGCAGTACATCTGTGGTATTTTTATAGGCTTTCTGCTGTTTGTACCTTTGCTTACTTTAAAAATACATGCATACATATTCACATAAATAACTACATAAACATGTTTCTTAATGAGTACTATCATTATTTCACTGACAAGGTGTAGCTTATGCATTCCTTGAAATAGCATTCTACATGGTGTGTAAAGTAGACTAAAAATAAATGCCAAATAGATCCACTCAAGAGTTATAGTGGTTCTGATGGCTGGCTTTTTATTCATATGCTCTAACCACATGGTTAGGGAGTAGGATATGCCTTTAAGAACATAACATTTGGATTTAGTTTTGAGTGTGAATCCTGTGACCTGGGCAAGTTACCTAACTTTTCTAATCTTACATTTCCTTTTTAATAAAGTGGGAATAATAATTGAACTAGCTTCATAGGATTGTTATGTATTAACTTAAGTAATACACAGAATGCATTAGTAATTACTAAGTATTTATTAACAATACAAATAATCAGTGCTCAATAAAGATGAACTATTGTTCCTCTCTATCTAGCTGTTTTTTCACATTTTAGATGTATGTGAATATATCCATGGTCTGTTTTCTGAAATATTTTTTTAGAATTTTTATTACTGAGGTATAGTAGAAATACAGTGAAATACTAGTGTCTGGAGTACAATATATTGACTCTACAGTTCTGCTCACCACAATAAGTGTAGTTGCTATTTGTCACCATTCATTATTATAATATTATTGACTGTATTCTCTGTGCTGTACTTTTTATCCCTGTAATTTATTTATTTTGTAACTAGAAGTTTGTACCTCTTAATCCCATTCCCCTATTTCACCCCTCCCCCTGTCAACCACTAGTTTGTTCTATGTATTAGTGAGTCTGTTTCTGTTTTTTTGTTTAAATCTTCTTATGATTAAAATCTATAGCTCTTCCATGATGGAAGAACAGTTCTCTACATCAGAATGGCAACATAAAACTGGTCACACTAATTTCCATCACATTTATTAAACTAAATCTAATCTTAGTAAGTTATGAATACTGAGCCATTAGGCTAGAAAAGATCTATATATTTTTATGTAGGACATAAATATAACCCTTGTTGCTTTTAACTATAGTCATTAAAAGCAAGGTTATTGTTTAAATGTTATTCCGGGGTCGGGGGGGGGAGCATTTTAAATTCTCAGAATTATTTGCTGCTACTTCTAGTATATAAGTACATTATTCCAGAACTTTCTTCCTATCCACCATTCAGATCTCAGCATACCCTTGATTTCTTCAGGGAAGCCTCCTGTGTTCTCCTCCACTCCCAGAATAGGTTAGCCTCCTACATTTTTCCTCACATACATCACACTTGGAATTACTTGTACCATGTCTGTCTTATGTTAAAATAAAGCCTATAGACATCTTCTGAAATGTAAGGTTATTTTAAGAAAGCAGCATACATACAGTGAGTTGGAATCTAGATAATTTTAAGTATGATCACACCTTATGGTGGGCCAATAAATGGGTCAGGTTGGAATAATATCTTGGTTTTCAGCATTTTCATCTCTTCCTTTTATGTCTTATGCATGTAGGCTCCACAGTTCCTTATTATGCAATAGAAGTGAGAATAAACTATTGATGATTTACCTTAATTTTATTTAAAATAATAAAACATCACATTATTTTTCTTTTTTTTAATTTTTTTAATGTTTTATTTATTTCTGAGAGAGAGAGAGAGAGAGAGAGAGAGGCAGCGTGAGCAGGGGAGGGTCAGAGAGAGAGGGAGACACAGAATCCGAGGACAGGCTCCAGACTCTGAGCTGTCAGCACAGAGCCCGACACGGGGCTCGAACCCACAAACCGTGAGATCATGACCTGAGCCAAAGTCGGACTCTTAATCAACTGAGCCACCCAGGTGCCCCTATTTTATTTAATTTTCTTAATCATGCTGTGGTGTAGTTGATGATCCCATTTTATAGAAGGGGTCTTAATGTTTAAGAAACTTATCATATAACAGTTGGGTTCCAGGTCCAGTCATGTCTGGACCATTTCCAGTGCCCTTTTGAAACTGGTTAATTGTGAACTCCTCTTGGATTTTAAGATTAACTCTACAGAGTTATTACCTTGTTAAAATGTTAGACTGTTCTGATTACATCTTTGGATTTATATTTTGCTTTTTAATGTGGCTCTCTTCTATAAGATGAGACTTTAGAGACGTGTTTCTGATGTTGGAGATAAAATTGTCTGGATACAACTGTCACAAGACTGCCTATACTAGTTTATGAAAAGATAACACAAGACTTGATATCCAAGGAATAAGTTAATTGTCAAAGATGCTAGTAGTTAATTTCAGTCAAGGGAAGAAACCAGCCATTCTTAATGTTCTCAGACTCCATTATTATCTAATTGGATTTATGCATCTGGTTTTTTGTCATTGGAATCCATATCAACAACAGTGTTTTGGAACTTAAAATCATTTTTATAAAAGAGGCAAATTAAATAAGAGTAAAGACAGTGTACCCAGTGGAAGTACATACTTATTTGAATGTCTTCAGGAACTAGGCATACTTTTAGTGCTAAAAGCTAGTGCTAAAAGCAAAAGCTTCCCTTTACCTTTTGTTGATATCCCACTCTTAGGCTTATAACTTATTGTCTGTATTTATCAGTCCTTCGTTTATAATTCATTTAGTTTTCATTTGTTCGTTCCTTTTTTTTTTTTTTTTGCTATTAAATAGTGGTAGAAAACAGTATTTTATCAAAAGCTAAAATTTTCCCTTTCTCTCCTCTTCCTCCACCCACCTGTCGCAGTACTGAAGTTCTCAATCTTTTTCTTCTTGCCTCTAGGCTGCTCTTCATACCTCATACTTCTAGGATTTCAATTCAGTCTCTAGACAGATGATTCCCAGATACTCTTCTGTGCTGTATGCTACCTATTGGACAGCTTCACTTCTTATTTATTTCACAGGCACATCAAACTCATCATAAACTCCTTCTCCTCCAGCATTCCTTATCACAGTGCCTGGCATCACCATCCCGCTGCTGAAACAGAATCCTGGGAGTCATTTTTACTTTTCTCTTAACCATTATATCCAATCAATCATCAAGTCCTCTTGAATCTATCACTTAAGTATTTCTTAAGTTGGTTCATTTATTTCCATCTCTCTGCCACCTTTTTGGTTCAGCTCAGAATCCTCTCTTGCCGGCACTGCAGGCAGGTTTCTGATTGGCCTTCCTACAAGTACTTTTGACATCCTGTCAACTGATCTTTTAAAAAGTGTTATCTTTTAGAGACACCAGTCAGATTATGTCATGTCTCTGCTTGAAATCTTTTAGTAATTTCCCATTGCTCTTGGATAAAGTCCAGAATCCTAAACATTATTTAAAAGAGCCTGCAGGATCTGACCCACAGCACCAAACTAGGGGTGATCGAGAGCCACCAGTTAGGAGGAGTAGCTCCAACTATATATAAGTTTCGTGGCACGTACACAGTCAGTAACATAGTGATTACCCTTGTCTCTAATACTTGTTTTAGAATAAATTTTCACAGGTAGAAATAAAGTTCTGCCCATGTGATAAATACAAAGCATCATTTCTAGAAATAATATATGAAGAAGGTTCATATGCACAGAGAATATTTGATTCACAAAGATTTTTTTTTTGTTTTTAAACCTTTTAGAAGGCATTAAAGCAGCTATATATCAGTTTTTTAAAAAAAACATTTTAAAAGCTTTATTCATAAACATTACCCATATAGCATTAAAAATAGAATACCTTCTAAATGGCTTATATACTATTTGTATGTAAGTTAAAAAGCATATTAAGTTAAATGAAGACCTGCCGCCCAACTTGAATATAGAACATTTTTAAATGAGATTGAAGCTGTGTGTGGGCCCCTCCTCTGTTACATCCAGATACCACCTCACATAGTTAATCACAATATTAGTTTTATATTTAACATTTCCTTACCTTATAATTTTACTGTATGTTTGTTTTACTGAAAAAAATGCGTTTGGTTAGCTAGCTTTTATAACAGCCTTATTGAAGTATAATGGACATATAATGAACTGTACATATTTAAAACATACTATTTGATATGTTTTGCTATATGTGTACATCTGTGAAACCATGACCATAATCAGGATAATGAGTCTATCTGTTGTTCCCAAAGGTTTCCTCGTGCCCCTTTTAATCCCTCTACCCTCCATTCCCAAGCAACTACCTTTTTTTTGGCTGGCTTCTTTCACTTNCGTTGTTCCCAAAGGTTTCCTCGTGCCCCTTTGTAATCCCTCCACCCTCCATTCCCAAGCAACTACCTTTTTTTTGGCTGGCTTCTTTCACTTAGCAGAATCATTTTGAGATTCATCCATGTTGTTGCATGTAACAGTTATTGATTTTGGGTTGTTTTTTTTAATTAAAAAAGCTTTTTAAAATGTTTATATTTGAGAGACAGAGAGAATGTGCGTGCGCGCACAAGGAAGGGGCATAGAGAGAGGGAGACAGAATCCAAAGCAGGCTCTGTGCAGTCACTTTAAAGCCCTTCACAGGGTTTGAACCCAGGAACCATGAAATCATGACCTGAGCCGAAGTTGGAAGCTCAACCAACTGAGCCACCCAGGCGCCCCTGATTCTGTTTTAATGTTAAGTAGTATTCTGTGGTATGGTTATACCATCCTTTGTTTATCCAGTCACCTTCTAGTGGATATTTGGGATGTTTTTCATTGGGGCTATAAATAGAGCTGCTATGAACATGTGTGTATGTCTTATGGGCACAAGCTTTACTTTTCTTTTTTGGGTAAATGCTTGGTAGTGAGTGGCATGGTCATTTAGTCGGTATCTATTCAACCTTTTAAGAGACTGCCAGTTGTTTTTTAAAGTGAGTATACCATTTTACATTTTCTTCAGCCATCATTCTAGTTGCTACACATCGTCTCTAATACATAATACAGTCTTCAGTTTCAGTTGTACAAATACATGCATACTGATACTTCATTGTGGTTTTAATTTACTCCAGTGACTAATGATATTGAGCATTGTTTATGTGTTTGGTAGCAAATGAGGCTTGATGAGGTGTTCAAATTTTTTGCCCACTTAAAAAATTAAGTAATAACTTTAATAATAAAAATAATAAAATGTAAATATGATAAATTTATTACTGAATTTTGAGAGTTCTTCATACATTCTAGATACAAGTTCTTTTTTTCAGTGAGAATTCTTTATGTTTTCATTGAATCATAAATGACATGAAATACCTATTAGTTTCAGGTGTACATCATAGTGATTGAATATTTTATACATTATGAAATGATCCCCATTAAGCCTGGTTACCATCTGTTACCATACAAAGTTGCTACAATATCATTGACTACATTCCCTATGCTATACCTTATGTCCCTGTGACTTATTTATTTTATAACTAGAGTTTGTGCGTCTTAATCCCCTGCACGTATTTCACTCCTCTCCACATACAAGTTCTTTATCAAATATGTGGTTTGCAGATATTTTCTCCAAGCCTGTGACTTGTCCTTTTCAAAGAAGAGAAGTTATTAATTTTGAAGAAGTCCAATTTATTATTTTTTATGGAATAGGATTTCAGTGTTGTATCTAAGGAATTGTCATCTAATCATGTCACAAAAATTTTCCCTATATTTTCTTCTGGAAATTTTATAGTTTAGGTATTACATTTAAGTCTGTGAACCATTTGAGTTAATTTTTGTAATTGTATGAGGTACGGAGTAAATTTTGTGGGTTTTTTTTTTTTTACATATGAATATTCAGTTGTTGAAGTACCAGTGGTTGAGAAGACTACCCTTTCTCCAATGAATTGCTTTTCTACCTTTGTCAGAAATTACCGTATATATGTATGGGTCTATTTCTGGATGTTGTTGTGTTTGTTGATCTCTTTGTCTATCTTTATGCCAGTGCTACACATACTGTCTTGATTATCATAGCTTTGTAATAAATCTTGAAATCAGGTAGTCTGAATCTTTCAACTTTCTTCTTTTTTTCAAAGTTGTTTTGGTTAACTGTCCTTTGCATTTCCACATTAACGTTAGCATTAATTTATTAAGTATTATAAGGAAAAGTATGGTGGGATTTTGATTGTGACTGCAGTGAATTGATAGATCAGTTTGAAGAGACTTGACATTTTAAGATATTGAGTCTTCTGATCCATGAACATATGCCTGTCCATTTATTCAGATCTTGGTTAATTTCAGCAGTGTTTTGCGATTTTAGTGGGCTTTACATAAATTATACTGTATTCTCTGTGCTTGCTTTTCTTGTCTTAAATTTTTTTCCTGAAATTCACTCATTTTGAAGCATGCAGCTGTCCTTAATTCATTCTCACTGCTCTATGCCACTCCACTGTGTTAACGTGCCATAATGTATTATTTTATTGATGAATGTTTAGGCTATTTTCAGATTTTTGCTATTTCAAGTAATGCAGCGATAGATATTCCTGTACATATGAGCTGGCACATACAGGAAACCGTTTTCTAAGGGTATATATAATTCTGTGAATAGGCTACTGGTTTTAGACATTGCCAGATTGTTTTCCAGTTTATATTATCAGCAGCGTATAAGGATTTTTTTAAAGTTTATTTATTTTGAGAGAAAGACCGAGGGAGCGAGTGGGGGAGGAGCAGAGAGAGAGAATCGCAAGTAGGTTTCATGCTATTATCACAGAGCCTGATGCAGGGCACAAATTCACAAACTGTGAGATCATGACATGAGCTGAAACCAAGAGTCAGATGCTTAACCAGCTGAGCCACACAGGTTCCCCTAAGGGTTTTGTTTTTTCTTTTTAAGTTTATTCATTGGCTTTTTTAGTAATCTCTACACCCAATGTGGGGCTAGAACTCAGGACCCTGAGAACAAGATTCACTCTTCCAGTTGAGCCAGTCAGGCACTCCAGCAGTGCATAAGTTTTTGTTACTCCCTGTCCTCATCAGTTTGGGCTGTCAGACTTCTTAATTTTTGCCAGATGGATGAGTGTGAAATAATCTGACTGGTTTTAATATGCATTTTCTGAGTTGTTGTTGTTGTTGTTGTTGTTGTTTGAGAGAGAGAGACAGGAGAGAGCGTATGTGTGTGCAAGAGCGGTGGTGGGGCAAAGGGAGAGGGAGAGAGAGAATCTCAAACAGGCTCCATGCCCAGCACAGAGCCCGACATGTGGCTCAATCTCATGACCCTGGAAACATGGCCTGAGCTGAAATCAAGAGTTGGATACTTAAACAACTGAATCACCTAGGCACCCCCATTTTCTGAGTCTTAATGAGAGTGATTATCCTTTCATATTTTTTTCTTCTGTTAAATATCTATTTTGCCCATTTTTCTTTTATATTGTCTTAGTACTTTTTAGGAGTTTTAAAAAAATGTATATTGGATACTGGATACATCTTTTTTTTAGTTATATGTATTGCAGATATCTCTTTCCAGTTCATGGCTTGTCTTCTTACTTTCTTATTGGTGTTTTTGATGAACAGAAGTTGTGACACAGACTTAACCCAACTTATCAATAATGCCTTTGAGCCCTAAATCCCATAAAAGTCTTCGTTTCAGATCTGTTCTATAATTTACATTTATAAATCTTCATCAGTGACTCTCCAGTTACACTATCTTCCCCAGTCATGGTTTTGCAGAGGATGCGGGGAGAACCACTGTTTCTTAAAGGATCTGATAACAAGTGTTACAAGCGTAGTTTGAAATTTTCTCAAATTATTTTTTAGGCTGGACCAGAGTATGGTCAAGGAATGAACCCCATTAGCCGCCTGGCTCAAATCCAACAGGCCAAAAAGGAGAAGGAGCCAGATTATGTTTTGCTTTCAGAAAGAGGAATGCCTCGACGTCGGGAATTTGTGATGCAGGTATTTCTAACTTCTATATTAGAAAAAAAATTTTGTAACTACTGAAAAAAATTAGAAACGCCCAGACTGGAATAGAGATAATGGGGGAAAGGCAAACTAGGAACTAATAACATTGCTTCCTTCCAGGCCCACCTACCACTTGCCTGAAACATTCAAGTGTCAAGGACATGTTCGAATAGACAGTCTGGGCTTTTGAAGGGACTGTGAGCTCACACAGGTTATTTACCACAGAGTGTATAATTCAGAATTCCTATCTCTAGCTTATGCTATACTTTGCAGTCAGGGGCTGTTAACTACTGGGGATAGGATACAGATGGAATTAGAAACATAATTTAGAAGATAGATGTAGTAGATGCAACAGGGTCAAGAGCATGAGCTTTCGGGTTATCAGGAAAATTAGGAGAAGAAAGCTAGCTGGTGAGGGCTGAGGGATGCAGAATTGCTGAGAGGCTTCAGATTGAGGTGCATGCCTAAAATGCCCTCCTTTTATTTATTTATTAAAAAATTGTTTTTAACGTTTATTTTTATTTTTGAGAGAGAGCATGAGTGCTTGAGTCCAAGTGGGGGAGGGGCAGAGAAAGGAAGACAGGCTCTGAAGCAGACTCCATGCTGTGAACGCTGAGCTCACTGTGGGGCTCAAACTCATGAACGATGAGATCATGACCTGGACTGAAATCAGGAATTGATCGCTTAACTGACTGAGCCACCCAGGTACCCCTCTCCCTTGAAAATTTTACCCATTCATCTTCATTTGCCAACTCAAGCCCTAGTAGTGAAGAAACCTTTAATTCTTCTTATGTAGTTTTCAAGTATACCCAAAAGTGGATATATTTAATAGTTTCTACAAACAATAATATAATGAAATAGGAATAGCATATGAGGAATATGTCCAGCATCCAAACACAACAATTAAGATTTTTGCCCCACTTACTTCTGCTATCAATTTTTCTTTCCTCCTTCCCTCCCTTTCTTCTTTTCTTGAAGTATTTCAAAGCTAATATCTTGCCACATATCATTTTAGCCTATGTACTTAGTGTATATCTCTAAAAAATATGGAAGTTTTTCTCTTATATTCTTACATTAGGCATGATTCATATTCATTAGAATCATCTAATACCCAGTCTATAGTGAAATTCTCCTTACTGTCCCCAAACTGTTTTTGTTATAATTGTCTTGTCAAAGCAGCTTTCTCCAATTAGACCCATAGATCTCACTTTTAATTAATCCAGTTAAAACCAACAGGTGTCTGTTAAGTGCTGACCATGTGGCTGATATTTTGGCACTAATAACATAGTATCTCATAGTATCTCATATTGGTTAACTTTTCATGCATATCTAAATTTTACCTTCTTTCCCAATTTATAATCTCCATATTTCTTTATCTCAGAGTACCTAATATAGTATATGTATATAGTATTACCTTAAGAAACCTTTGGTGTATGATTGAGAGCTAGTATCTTGGGCTTTTGTTGGAGATGTAAACTTATGATGGGAACCTCAATATCCAAAGAGGGGGGAATGCTGCTTTGGTGTAAGCACATTACTGTCTAGATGTCATTAGGACCCAGAACAGTTTTATTCTAGTATTTTTACTTTGTAAAATATGGGCACCATTTTTCTTTTTACATGCTTAGCTTTAAAGAATTCTAGGAAGTATTTTTTGAACTCCAAAACCTGAGGAGGGGAAAATCACCTAAAATTTAGACCTGTGTTAGAAATAAAAACTGGCTTTGACTTTATTAAACAATTTTTTTTTCCTGTGGAGCATATTGAGTACCCCTTTTGAAAAAGGAATTTAGAATGTTTTAGGCCAGCTTCCATTTTATGGGTATTCATAAACATTCTAGTCAAATGGGAACATTTGGCTGTGCTTTTAAATGTTTTCACACTGAATTCATATTGTTTTTCCCCCTTCTGGGAGCCCCAAAGGATTCATTATAGTATTGCAGCAAGTTTATCAAAGTACAGGCTTTTGTATAAACTACTTAAGCCACGTTATCATTTGTTATAATTGAATGTGGAAGTAAAATATCCAGAGCTAATATGCTCATATTTATCTATCACTAAAACTTTTTAAAAAAGGTAAGTTTGTGTGTTTTAAAGTAGATGCAGTTACTTGTATTGATTACTAGACAGAATCTCTGATGACATAATTGGGGTGTTTATTTCTAGAGCATATTTCTTAGAGCTTTATATTTTTTTTAGAAAGAGGTGTTTTAAATTTTCAAAGAGAAAATAATGACAACCACACCAAATTGTATATCAGCACATTCTATTATTATATAGTGGATGCGTTAATTTTTCTACCTCTCATTAAGATCTTCAGGTTTTTAAAAAATACAAAGCAAATTTCGTAAGTTTTATTTGTATTTTTACCTTAATGTTAACTTATTTATTTTGAGAGAGAGAGCAGGGGAGGGGCAGGGAGAGAAAACCCAAGCAGGCTCTGCTCTGTCAGCATGGAGCCCAGTGTGGGGCTTGATCCTGAACGGTGAGATCATGACTTGAACTGAAACCAAGAATTGGACACTTAACTGACTGCGCCACCCAGGGCCCCTATCTGTATTTTTTTTTTTAAGAGAGAAGGCACAAGTGAATGAGGGGCAGAGAGAGAGAGAGAGAGAGAGAGAGAGAGAGAAGGCAGCAGGCTTACCAGAAGTGGAGCTCATGTTAGTTTTACCTCAGGTGGGGTTTGAGCTCACCTAATGCAGGGCTCATGCTCCCCCTCAAGTGGGACTGGAGCTCCCCTGAAGCAGGGTTCAAACTCAGGAACCCATGAGATCACAACCTGAACCGAAGTCAGATGCTTAACTAACTGAGCCACCCAGGTACCCCCATCAAATTTATTTGTGACTCACTGAAAGTGAATCAATTAAGTCTTTGGTAAATGCTATTTTAGAACTATTTTTTACTTTTTTTGAGGTCTTATTTAAATGATTTATTTAAAGATAAAAAACAGGCAGTCTTAAAGTTATTGCATAGCAAAATAATTGAACTTCTTTGTAGATAAATTAACATTTTAATGTAAAAATAGTATTTGTAATAATTAAAAAATACTGTGACTTTTCAAGGAAGATGGCTTATGAAGTTTACTTACATACTTGCTTACTTACATACTTACTTGCTTCTATAATTATATATTTTTTTAATGTTCACTGTGTTTGTTAGCAGGGAATCAGAGTCCTTCAGCACAGTCCTGTTTTTTGATACTAGCAAATAACTCTGGGATGATTACCTGCAACCTTTTGAACCTTGCCACCATATCAACTTGTGTGAGGCAGGGGGTGGGAGAATGGGAAAGACCAATCTGGAAGTACCTGTTCTAGAAGTAAGTCTTGAAGGTGGCAGAATAGGTCAGATGGAAAGCTAGCAGATACAGGTTCAACATGAATGCTGAGTCAGGAATAGCCTTACCCAGGAGCAGGAGACTAGAGTCAAAGAGCATCGTCAAAGGCCTAGGTAGATAAATGAGATTTAGAGATGAAGCAGCAAAAGAATTGAATGAGAGCTAGTGAGGTGTATGTAGCATGTCAAAACAGCTGGAACATTTTTTTTTGCTGCTGACTGATCTTGCTTTCATTTACTTTGGCAAGTCTTTTGACCCTCAGAGCAGTAGAGGAAGCTTCTGACGTAGCTGGCCTACTCTGTTAGCCAGCAAGCATTCCAGCAAAAACACGGGCTGGTGAATCTGGAACTGACCAAACACTGGAAAAAATAACAGGTAGCAGAGGCCTGGCTTTAGCCAGGGACTCCAGCACCTTATAGCTAGAGCCTGCTACGCTCAGGTCAGATGCAGGCCAGTACAGCTGTGGGAGATAGCATGTGTTCACTCAGCTCCAGGGACCTGCCATGGACAGTATTTGATCAGTGCTTCTGAGGGAAGTCCATAGACTGCTGATTTGTCATAATGTGCTGGCTTCTAGTTTCAGAAGAAGGAGCAATGAAATGTTTCAAAGACAGTGCACAGATTTGAACTGTAACATTTGTAAGAGTTGCTATAGAAATTCCGTAATGAATACATTTTCAATGTTTCCTATAAACAAGAACTGTGTCATTTAGTTCATCTTGACTTTGTCATATAATTTGCACATTGTATTTAAGGGTTTTTTTTTTTTTTTTTTTTTACCCTCTGTGTTAGAATTACTTGGTTCACTGAAGCTTAAACATAGTGATGGAAATGGTAACACAAATCAAACTTAAATAATGGTGGAAGAATAAATGGCAAGCAGTACCCAAGTGTGGACGCCAGATGGGAACTGATATGTTCTGAGACAAGTGAAATAGCCAGTTATGCTTTCACCCAAGAGCCAAAAAAGAAAACTATGGGTAGAAGTGTCATGTTTTATATCTGAAAGCTGGATTAGTTGCACAATTCATTGCCAGTTCACAGTGTAATGTAATTGTGAAATTTTATTAAAGTGGCATGCAACTATTTAATTTTTTTTAAAACAAAGCATAGTGACATCAAATTTTCATTTATAAGCTACCTGTTCAGTTTTCTTGCTCATTTTTCTACTAGCTTTAAAAAAATTGATTTTGGGGTGCCTGAGTGGCTCAGTTGGTTAAGCATCCAACTTCGGCTTAGGTCATGATCTCATGGATCATAAGTTTGATCCAAGTATATGTCTCTCTGCTGTCAGTGCAGGGCCTGCTTTGGATCCTATCTCCTCTCTCTGTTCCTCTCCTACTCATGCTTGCTCACTCTCTCTCAAAAATGAACATTAAAAAATAAATAACTTTTAAAAATTGATTTATTGGAGTCTACTATATATTCTGGAATGTATGTCTTTTTCAGTATGTGGCCTTTCAAATACCTCTTTTTGTGTTGTGACTTTCTTTTTTTCCCCAATTTTAGTGATATTCTTTTGAGGAACAGAAGTAATTATTTTTTTAAGTTTATTTGTCTGTTTGGGCGGTGGGGGGTAGAGGAAGAGAGAGAGGGAGAGAGAGAATCCCAAGCAGGCTCTGTCAGTACAGACCTGAAGCTGGGCTTGATCTCATCACCATGCAATCATGACCTGAGCCAAAATCAAGAGTTGTGTGCTTAACCAAGTGAGCCACTCAGACACCCCCAGAAGTAACTAATTTTAATGCAGACAAGTTTATCTGTCTTTTCCCTTATGTTAACATTATAAGTGTAGACATCCAGAAGACTAATGCCCCCACCTTGTTTTCCCTCAAGAGGATCTTGAATGTTGTTAGCACTTTGCATTTCCATATAAGTTTTGGAATCAGCTTGTCAAGTATTGTAAAAATCATGTGTGGGGTTTTGATGATAATTCATTGAATTTATAGGTCAATTTAAAGAGAATTGATATCATGTTGAGTATTCAGTACATGAGTGGTATATCTCTACTAGGTTTACCTTAATTTTTTTCAGTGTTTATTATATTCTATATAAAGTTTGTTTTAAAAAAATTTTTCTTAGTGTCTTTATTTTGAGAGACAGAGGCAGAGAGCGAGTGAGGGAGGGGCAGAGGGAGAGGGAGACACAGAATTTGAAGTAGGCCCCAGGTTCCAAGCTGTCAGCACAGAACCTGACCAGGGCTCGAACCCACGGACTGTGAGATCATGACCTGAGCCGAAGTTGGACACTTAACCCACTGAGCCACCTAGGCCCCCTATATAAAGTTTTTAAATATCATAGGTATTTGATTTTCACTCAGTGTAAATGGTATCTTTTAATAATTTTCTACTAGATTGTTGATGGGATATAACAGTGCAGTTGGCTTAGGGCTCCTGGGGTGGCTCAGTTCATGATCTCACAGTTTGTGGGTTTGAGCCCGTGTCAGGCTCTACACTGACAGCTCAGAGCCTGGAGCCTGCTTCAGATTCTGTGTCTCCCTCTTTCTTTGTCCCTCCCCCTACTTGGGCTCTCTTGCTCTCTCAAAAATAAATAAATAAACATTAAAAAAAACTGCAGTTGGCTTTTGTATACTACAATATACATAGAAAACTTTACACTCTTATAAATTCTTATAATTTAGCTATAGATATTCTTGGATTTCCTATATAAATATATATCCAAATAATGACTGTTTTTATACTTCTAAATCTCTGGTTTCTTTCTTATCTTATTTCTCTAAGATTTGTTGTAAAGTGTTAAATACTAGTAGAAATAGAGGGCATCATTGTCTTGTTTCTAATTTCAAAATTTCAAAAGTAAGTATAATGTTTGCTGGGGTTTGCTATAGGCTTTTTGCAAAGTACTCTATCATATTTAGGAAGTTCCCTGTTTTCCTTAGTTTGCTAGGAGTTTTTATTATGAATGTATGGTGAGTTTTATCACATGCTTTTGCTCCATTTATTAGGATGAACTTATGTTTTGTCTCCTCAACATGTTAATATAGCAGATTCCATTGATTTTGTTTGAGTTTCGAATGTTAAACCAGTCTTGCATTTCTGGAATAAACCTAACTTTGTCGTGATTTTTCTTTTTATTTTATTGCTTTGTTCAATATACTATTATACAGTTTAAACTTTAGCAGTTATATTTGGGAATGATATTGGTCTGTAACTTTTCTTTCTTAAATTGTTCTTGTTGGGTGTTAGAGTCAAACTGATACCTCATTGAATAGGAGACTGACTTCTCTTTTTCTTTCCTTATGTGGAATTTGGTAAGGTTAGCCTTATTCTTTCTTAAATAAGAACATGCTGGAGAAGCTGTCAGGAATTTTCTTCGTGGAAACATTTTTAATTATTGTTTGATTTTTTTTTTCTTATAGTAGTTATAGAGCTATACAATTCTGGATTTATTCTGTGCCAGTTTTGGTAATTTGTATTTTTCAGGAATTTTTCTACTTTCTCTAAATATTTGAAAGTTTTTAGCTAAAATACTCAATATCCCTTATTATTTTTTAATTCTACAGAAGCTATAGTAATCTCCCATTTTCATTCTTAATTTGTGCCTTCTCTTGCTTTTTCTTGATCAATCTTAACTTTGGTTTATCATTTTATTAGTCTTTTCAGAGAACCAACTTTTGCCTTCTTTGAATTTCTTTCTTGTATTTTTTTCTTTTTCCTTAATTTCCCTCCTTGTCTCTATTCCATTTTCTTTGGATTTGTTTTGCTCTCATAACTTTTTGAGCTGGATGTTTAGGTCATTACTTTCCTGCCTTTCCCTAAGCTTTTATGGCTATATATTTTCTTTTAGACCCTTCTTTAGCTATATCCTTCAGGTTTTGATAATTGTATTTCCATTATTATTTATTTAAAATATTTCCCAATTTTTATTGGGATTTCTTCTTTGCTCATAGATAATTCAGACTGCATTGTTTCATTTCCAAAGTTGTGCTTATCTTCTTTCTTGTTTGCTGCTTTGATCATTTATGGAGACCAGTGTATAAGTCAAATCCCACTGTAGTATATTTTTTATTTCTCCTTGTAATGCTATACTTTTTGCTTTCTTTAGTTTTTAAAAATTATTTATTTTTTTCCTTTTTCCTTTCCAATATACTTTTTATATTTACATTAGCTCTTGGCACATGCATCATAGAAAATGTCTATGTGGATAGGAGATGGCTCATGTATATTTAAATACACGTATATACATATATACATATATATATATGTATGTATGCATCAGTTATTTGCAAATGGTAATTGTGGAATAGTTCTTATGACAAAAAGCTTCTGTTTGACCAGTTATGATTTATTATACACTGTAGTTTACATTTTCTTGTTTACATACATTTTCTTGTTTAATTTTCAGAACAATACAGTGACATAGATGTATTACTCTTCTTTTACTGATGAGAAAACTGAGGCTTAGAAATGTTGAGTAATTGAATCAGTTCATACAGTTAAGAAGTAGTAGAATTGAATTTCACGCCCAGTTCTGACCTGGAAATCTTTTGTTCTTAACCACAATATCGTATTAACCTTTGTACATTAATTTTTCTCAGGAACTATTTAACATAAACCTTTGTAAAGTTGGGATGCAATGTAAACGTTGTTTTGAATGGCACCACCATGAATTTTAGTCTTTTAGTATATTAATTTAAATTAATAATGCTAAATGGATTCTTAACCAACATAAACTCTGTTATAATGTGAATTTTATTTTTCTGCTTATATAAATATTTTTGTTTAAAAAATTAAATAACATGGAACTATGTAAGGAAATAAAAATCATTTAAGATTCTGTCACCCTGGAATAAATCCCCATTGCCTTTTTGAGGACCACATTGTCATACTTTTTTCTACATGTATTTTCACTTGAATATATCATTGCATATAATTGAGGTAGTATCTTAATTGCTGTTTTTATTTTGGGCTGAACTTTATATTTGTGAATGCTAGAGAGCATAACACGTTGCTTTTTGGTGGTAAGGAGTTCCCGTTTACCAAAGCAATTACCATCTATTTCTTACTTTAATCTTACCAGGTCAAAGTAGGCAATGAAGTTGCTACTGGAACAGGACCTAACAAAAAGATAGCCAAAAAAAATGCTGCAGAAGCAATGCTGTTACAGCTTGGTTATAAAGCATCCACTAGTCTTCAAGATCAACTTGACAAGGTGAGAGCTAAGTTTACATTTGCACATACCTGCCCTGTGAGAATATCAAAGTGATGAGCAAATCGTATGTTTTCTAATGCTAATTACTGTGTTATCTAGTGGTAAGGTAAAAGTCAAAGTTTTTTTTCCTCAAGGCAGTACTCTGTATCATTAAAGTTAAATTCTTCAAGTACAAAGTAACATCTGTTTACAGGGTGTTTCATATGAATATTAAGATTAAATATTAACCATAATCTTATAATTGGCTTATACTAAAAATTGTATATATTTTTTTGTATCATTGTATATTTTATATAATACCAACTGAATAATTTCTAGCTTATTGACTAGTGGCTTTTGCCAGATAGCCACAGTTTTAATTTGTGCTTTTTAAAGAACACAGACTGTTAGCCTTCATTTCTGGAATACAGCTGCAAATACTGGAAATAAAGATCCTGAGTTGTCCCTTTAGGGCAGGAACTCTACTGGACAGGCGCTCTATAAACTAATTTTTCTATTTACTTTAAATTTAAAGGTAAACTCAGGGGGTGTTTATTTTCTGCCAAGACTTATGTTCATGGTCCCCTATTTCTTCTGCAGCAGTTAATGACATCATTAACACGTGCCTTGTTGCAAGAGAAGCAGTGAACCCCAAATTCAGGGCTTGGCAGATGATTTGACAGGAACTGGCTTAATTTCATTTTGTATTGCCATTTTATCTGTGTACATGTAGAATTTATTTTTATTAATATTTTAATAAATGAAAACTCATAAAACTAGCTTAATAATTATTTCTATCAAAAATAGTGTGCTTTTTTCCATGCCATTTTCTCATGTAAGGACTCTGTTTTTAGAGATGTTTTCAGTTTCTACAGGAGTACATTTCTGAAATTCAGAGTGAAAACAAAATCATCTATTAAAAAACATTTAGATATACTTTTCTTTTTAAGACAGCTGTGAATACGTAGGCAATTATTTTGAGTGATTAAGAATTATTTGTCTGTGTGGTATCACTAGAGATTTCAATTCTGTTTTTATAACCTGGCTAGTCAATGCTTTTTCTTCTTTTAAAAGTATTTGTAACATGAAACCCAACATGTGTTCAAGATTCCGTAGTTCTTATATTATGTATATGTTGTTTTAACTTAACACATTTATATTGACTTAAAACTAGTGAGTGATTTATAAAAATACATCAAAATAAATCTCATTGACATGTATTCGTGTGCATTACTTGTGAGAATAAAACAAAAGTCAGCATTAATTTTATTAATTTGAGAAACATTTTTATATACCTACTGTATTATTGGTCAGAAACATCCCAACAGGGTGTGTGTGTGTGTGTGTGTGTGTGTGTGCGCGCGCATATGTGTATGTATGTGTGTATGTGCATATACATATTCATACATCACTCACAGAGATTTATTTTAAGGAATTGGCCCATGCAATTGTAGAGGCTTGGCCACAGTCTGAGGGAGAGGTCAGCTGGCTAGCGAATCAGGAGTTAAGTTTGAATCCAAAGGCATTCTGCTGGAGATTTCCCTCTTGCTTCAGGGGAGGTCCACTTTTTCTTCTAGTTAGTTCTTCAACTGATTAGGCCCACCCACATTATAGAGAGAAATCTACTCTACTGAAAGTTCAGTGATTTAAATGTAAACCTCTTCCAAAAACATCCTTACAGAGCACCCAGAATAATGTTTGATCAAATATCTAGGCACCAAAGTCCAGACAAGTTGACACATAAAATTTCCCATTGCACTCAGCTAAAAGCAAAACTGAAACCTGGTCCCTACACTCAAGAAACCAACCCTGTCAGTGTTAACAGGGAGGAGCTTTACTCATATAACAAAAATTATAGTATTCTACCTTACAGAACAAGAAGATGAATCTGCAAAGTCAGGAATAGCTGAGACCATAGTTGTTATGTGAGTTAAAGAGCTTGAGGAATTATTAAGATTCGAATATGAAAGTGACATGATATGGTATGCATTCTTCAGAAGACAGTTGTGTAAGTAATGGAGTGAACGTATTTGAGCAGGGTAAGACTGAAGGCAGAGGAGCCAGTTAGGAAGCTAGCAGAGCTGTTCAGGTAAAAGATGCTCAGGGTCCGGACTCAGGCAGGCAGTGGTGGTAGAAAAGAGAGGATGAAGATACCAGAGGTATTTCTGAAGTGTAAGTGATATGTTTTCAGTAGCAGATAATATGCATGGGGGATACCAGAATCAGAGAAGGAAAGGAAACCTGTAAAAGGGAGGAGACAGTGACTTTAAGAAGTAGGTGGCGGGCATATGCTGCAGGGAGATCAGATAAGGAAAGGACTGAATACACTGA
The DNA here is from genome assembly GCF_008692635.1 of Crocuta crocuta. Taxonomy (NCBI): domain Eukaryota; kingdom Metazoa; phylum Chordata; class Mammalia; order Carnivora; family Hyaenidae; genus Crocuta; species Crocuta crocuta. The sequence continues at coordinate 2,901,726 of NW_027527951.1, forward strand.
TTTGTCAGTAAAAAGATCTGCAGTGAATGTGGCAGAAGCAATTTCAAAACCTGCAGAAACAGTTTTTTAAAAGTTTTTTATTTTTAAAAATAAACAAGATATGTACATGGGTAAAAGAATTCATATAGCAGGAAAGAATAAGTAGTCTTACTTTACCCTGAGACCCTTGGCTCTTAATCTTTCTTTTGAATACATCTCCCACAATGAGTTAATATTTGTACAGCATTTAGGATACTCAATCACTGTCTGAAACTAAAACACTGTCTGAAATACAGTGAATGCTATATAAGAATTTGATAAATAGAAATAAATATCCTTATAGAGATATTCTATGTGTATATACTAATATATTCTCACTTTATTAAAAAATTCAGATTTATTGAGGTGCAGTTCAATGAATTTTGACATGTGTGTGTTTACATGTATGTACACATTCACTGGCTACCACCATAATTAAGATTTATAATATTTCTGTTACCCCAAAAAAGTTCCCATTTGTAATCTCTTCTCCTCTCCTTAGCCCTGGCAAGCACTGATCTAATTTCTGTCTCTATAATTTTGCATTTACTGAATGCCATATAAATTGGATCATACATTAGGAAGCCTTTTGTGTCTGGCTTCATAGTTCTGAGATTCATCCATGTTGTTTGCATTTATCATTAGTTTGTTCTTTTTTATTGTTATTCTTTACCAACATTTGGGCTCTTTCCAGTTTGAGGCTCATGTATATAAGTGTTTATAAGCGTGTATTTGTCTAGTATATTCTTCATGTACATATTTGTATAATAAGAACATGTTACAATTTTGTTCAGAAACTGTGAAGTCGTTTTCCAGAAAGGCTGTCCCATTTTGTATTCCCAGCGGAGTGTTTGAGAGCTCCAGTTCCTTCACATCTTTTCCAGCTCTTGGTATTGTTGGTTTTGATAGCTTTGATCGTACTAGTAGGCATATAGCGTTATCTCATAGGAACTTAATTTGCATTGCTCCAAAAACTAATAATGCTGAGTATCCTATCATGTATTTGTTTACCATTCATATCTCTTCCTTGAAATGTCTATTCAAAGTTTTATCTTTTTAAAAATTGGATAGGTAGGTTTTCTTACTGAGTTGTAAGAGTTCTGTACATATTTTGGATGTAACTCCTTTATCCCCTGCCTTCTCCTTCCCTTCTTTCCTGTCCTCTCCTTTCCTCCTTCTCCACATAGGTTATCTGGTTGTTCTCGCATCAGCTGTTTTAAAGATTAATGCTTTTTCCATCAAATTCCCTTAGGAACTTTGCTGAAAATTGGTTAACCACGTATTTGTGGGTCTGCTTCTAGATTCTCTATGCTGTTCCATGAATCCATATGTCTGTTCTAAAGCTATTACAACTGTATTTGGACTGTAGCTTTTTAGGTAAGGTTGGAAATCAACTAAAGAACTCTTTCTTTGCTCTGTTTTTAAAAAATTGTTTTGGCTAGTCTAGAGCCTTTGCATTTTCATAGAAATTTTAGAATCAGTTTCTACCAAGAAAAAAAAAAAGCCGGTGAGGAAGTTTTCTTTGAAATTGTGTTGAATATGTGGATGCGTGTCACACAAATTGATATCTTAATATTGAGTCTTCCAGGCCATGAATATGATCTATGTATAGGAAATAGCCCCATACATACAGGGTTTGTTACTGTCCATGGTATCAGGCATCCCCTGGCGACCTTGGAATGCATCCCCTGTGGATAAGGGGCACAGTTGTTCTTAGAAAGATCTTGTTTCATTGTCGTGTGACGTGTGTAGCTTTTGATGTCATTTCTGCTCTAATTCTTACCTGCTTTTTCTTTGTCAGATATTTTTTTCCCTTTGAAAGCTGTCAAAATTTTCCTTTTTCATTAGTTCTCAGCAGTTTGACTATGATGTATCTAAATATGATCTTTTTTTCTTTTGCCCGTCTCCCTTGTGCCCTGTCCTTCCTCCTTCTCTCTTCCCTTTCTCCTCTTTTTCTTCCTCCTCTTCGTTTCTTCTCCTTTTTGTATTTTTCCTGCTTAGTGGTCTCTGAACATGGTATCTGTGTGTTTTGTTATAATTCAGTTACTTTGTCAAATTCTCAGCTATTATCATTTCAGATATCTCTTATTCTTTGTTTCTTCTCTTCTGCGGAGTTTCCAGTTACACATTTGTTAGACCGTTGGTATTGTTTTATAGTTCCAGTGTTTTTTGTTCCTTTTAATTTTTCACTTTTTCCCCCGCCGTGCTTCAGTTTGAGTAATCTCTGCTGATTTATCTGCAGTTTTACTGATCATTTCTTCAGCTGTATTCATCTGTTACTGACGACATCCGCATTCGTTTCATCTAGGACTCTCCCCCAGGATTTCCATTTGCTTTTGCTCTGTAGTTTCTATCTCTCTGCTGAAAATTCCCATATGTTTATACATGTTGTCTCTTACATTATATCTTCTAACCTGATAGTCATAGATATTGTAAAGTTTATTTCTTGTCATTCTAGCATCCGGGTCCTCTCTGGGTCCCATTTTGTTGACTTCTTTATCTTCTGACAATGGGTTATTCTTGTAATTTTGGATGTCTCGTAATTTTTGAATAAATAATGTACATTATTGAGAAATTCATGGACGCTGAATTAGTATTTATGTTGAGAAATGGGCATGTCTCTTCTGTCAGACTGTTAGTGGGGAGGGTGGCATCAATCTTGTCAGTAGTCGAGCTCATTTTGAGTTTTGTTGCTGCTGTCATCACTACTGACTTCAAGTTCCTTCAGCAGTGGTACGCTGTCATCTGTACTTTGTGTGAGGTGAGGTTTGGGGTGGGTTTTTCCTCAGTTTTTCTGCACCACCCTTACATTTCAGCAGTCCTTCTGCACTGTGCCAAGGGGTAAGGACCATCTGCATACTCTGCAGTCACCTGTTGTTGCTTATTACTTGATTATTAAGGTGGTGGGTATGGGGACATAGTTCTTGATTTTCTTCCCCAGGCTCATTCTCAGGCAGATTTTGTGTGGCTGGGTCTTGGAGGTGGGTTTTTATCAGTGTTCCTGCTTCCTACCCCACGGTAGCCACACTTGACTTTGGATGCTCCTGGGTGCAAGAGAGTGTCCTGTCCCCTTGTCAGCATTTTCAGGCCTCTGCTTTATACTGGTGCAGGATCTTGCTCTCAGGAGGGTTTTCTACCCCTTTCCCCAAGGGCAGGTAGATTTTGCTTCTACTCCTTTTCCAGAAGCAATGAGTCTTTGCCTAAGCCTCTGGGGGCAACAGAATTTCTTGTCTCTACCCCAGAGGCAGTTGAGATTTGTTTCTTCCCTTTCTCTAGTGGCTTGAGCTTTTTGCTTTGTATAAAAGAAAGTCTAGAGAAGTCTGTAAAACTCCAGTGGCAGCCACTCACCAGCTGCATACCTGCTCCACTGAGTGAGGCTCTCTCTGGTTTCCAGTTGTTCCTCGGCTTGTCTTCCTGAGTGCTCAGGAGAGGCCCATGGACAAGAGCTTCTGCCAGAAGATCCTGGTTTTTCTAAACTACTATGCTAGCCCACACTCAGTCTTTTAGAATTTATTGGCATTTCATGTACTTTCTTCTCACCTGCATTTACAGCATTCATCTCTTCCTTCTGTGCTCGCCGGTGTTGGAACACTTTGTGAGACTTGCCTCTCCCCAGAGGGGTTTGTCACTCTAGAGTTCACTTCACTTACATGCTTTACCATCTCAGATTGCTGGTTCAAGTCAAGTTATGATTTTTTACATTCTCTGGTGCTTTCTCATTGATATGTTTCTACATTCTAAGGAAAAGTGGAACATTCTTTACACCTTTTCAAGGTATACTGTTCTTACATCTTGCTTTTCTTTTCCACTCAGATCTTGAAATTTCACTTGTATCTTGGAGTTTGTTCTATAACAACACATAACTGACATATGCTTCATTCTTTTTTTTTTTTTTTTTTTTTTAAGAGAGAGTTGGTGCAAGTCGGGGAGACGGGCAGAGGGAGAGAGAAAATCTCAAGCAGGCCCCACAACCAGCGCAGAGCCCATGACCTGAGCCAAAATCAAGAGTTGGATGCTTAACTGACTGAGCCACCAGACACCTCCTTCACTCTTTTTTATATTTGACTATTATATCGGTCGAAGTAGTACTCATATATGCATAAAAAGTCAAGATTTATTCAAGATTTGTAGTATAAGGGCTCAGGATATATAATAAAAAACCATGCTATTCTGCCCTGCTACTGGCCATTTCTGCTTCTCTTTTCCTGAGGCCACCACGTACCACCTGCTTCAGCTGTTTGTTCTATTATTTTTATGTTGTCGGTCGCTCATATTGCTATTTCTAAATTTTTCATTTTTAGATAGTATTTGAGTTCTTCCTATGAAAAATGAAGACTTAACTCTCATTCAAATATTTCACATGTATACTTCTCTGCACCTTTCTAACTTAACCTCAGACTCTCTGCCAAGTAAACACATCATGTAATTTTTTAGTTGTTTTTTTTTTTTTTTTTAAATCTTGGAGCTCTTTATCCTCCTCTTCTAATTTGGACTGATTGATTGATAGGTCTGCTGCAGAGCTACTCTTTCGGTTCTTCTCTCCACTGTTATTTTGAAAATTTTTTTGCCTCTCTCCCTTGTTGAGTTGCCTATTTTCTGGATGGTTTCTCTTGTTCTTAATTTACTTATTTTGATGGAGCACATACTTTAGTAGCTTCCCGATAGAAGATAACTTGAGAAGGAAATATTTTTTGAGATCTTGTAAGTCTGAAATCTCTCTTATTTCCCACACAATTAATAGTTTTTCTGAATTGGAAATAATTTTTTCACAGTATTTTGAAGGCATCACACCGATGGTTTCCACCTCCCAGGACTACTTTTGAAACTCCATAGCCTTCAGCCTATATATGAAACTTTTATGTTTTTCCCCTTCTTTATGCTTTTCTGACTTTTTTCTTTTCCTAGGGGTTCTGAAATTCGTGGATGATTGACTTGATATGTATGTTCTTTGGTAAATTGTGCTGGGCATTTGGATTTCTTTTAATCCTTTTATTATTGTTTTTTGACAAATGTCCCCAGGGATAAGGGACCAGGGGAGGGGGCTGGAGGGGAAGCGAGGCCTGAGCTCCACCACATTTGGATTTCAATCTAGGGATTCATATTCCTTAAGTGGGAAATTTCTTATTATATTATTTCCTTGATAATTTCTTTCCTTCCATTTTGCTTTTGTTGCTTTCTGGGATGCCTGCTAGTTGTATGGATAGTCTTCTGATCCTTCCTTACCTGCTTTTGTTCTGTTTTCTAGGAGATTTCTGTAACTGTGTCTTCCAGTCCTTCTTTGAAATTACTTACTTTGACTATTGTATTTTTGACTTCCTAGAGCTCTTCTTCATTTTCAGAATATTCCTTTTTTAGAGTATCCTAGTCTTGTTTAGTGAGTATAATATTTCTTTTATGGCTCTGGAAACGTTGAAAATTTTGAACCTTTTTTGGAAGTTTTATTCTAGTCGCTGTGTTACTTCTGCCATTCCTTGTAGGTCAGGAGCCTGGTCTTAGTTGGCTTCTCACTCTTCAGACTGGTTTTAGCCTATTCACATCTGCTAGGTCAGTTACAACCTGTGTTTCTGTTTCTCAGGTTCCAGATTTTGGTAGGCTTTTCTCTTCTGCTATTGACGTCTTTCATACTCTGTTTGGGGGCTAGGTGGGCAGAAGACAGGGAGAGAGAGTTTATGGAATATTGGGTTATCAATTTAGAGATGTTTAGGGAGAGAGAGAGATTACTCCTTCTGTTCATTCTGTTATGTTTAAGCAGAAACCTTATGAAGGGAGTTTTATTAGAGTGTTGGGGTAGAAGTCAAAGAGCAATAGGCTTGAGATTTAGTTGAAGGTAAAAAATTAGATATAGGGAATATAATCTAATATTTAACTTTGGTTATAAGTAGGATGAAAGGAGGAATGAAATGCTAAATTTATTATTACCAACTTCAGTTGAGCCTCTTCTGCCTGAGAATCTGCATTCTTCTAATCTGTCTGCTCTTCCTCTCCCTTGGGTGTCTCATTCCTTACTACACTTTCCTCAAACTTCTAGTGTCCCTCAGTGATCTCGTGTTGTAGAGCACAGAGAATGTGGAACTGGGGTCTCCCCAGGTCTTCTATCAACATCCAACTGCATTTACGAACATTTACTCTTCCTCTGTCCTTTCACAGCGGTAATCTATTTGCTAGAATTGTATTTCATGCTGATATGTGGAGTTGATTTATCCATTTGAACGTTGACATCTGATAATTTAAATATAAAATGCTGATTATAATAGGAATATATCTCCTCCTCTTGGAGTACTTTATATCAATAATACCAGCGCCACACAAAGAGAACATAACCAGTTAAAGACACTTATTAATTTGACTAAAATACTACTACAAAATATCTTTATTTCTATCCAAAACAGAGATCAAATCATTTGACAGAAGTTAGGATATTACAGGTTTTACTTAAAGTTTGGACTTAGTTTTCAATATTCTGTGTATGTCAGTAACAATATTGCATGACCCTTGTCACAGAACTTGTAGAGAACAGACACAGTGATATTTCTGTTTTTAATTTGACCTCACAAGCAGCTCTTTTAGTCACTTCAGTAATTGTGATGATTATTATTGTTTACTGTTTGAATAAGAATTGTTTACTTTTTAACCATCTAGATAGAGCCCATGTTGTATATAATACATGTACTGAATATGGGACTCTCTTGGTTACTTAAGTCGTAAAATTAGATGAACAGATAAAAGCAGGAGACATATGAATAGATTCTCCTGTAGAAAAGGAAGAAATGATACCGTTCATACTAGTTACTTTTGTGTCCACAGTCCTGGGGTTAGAGAGGGAGAGAATAAGCAGAATAGTTATGTGAGAGACTTTTGCGCTTGCTCTAATTGATTAGTTAACTTTTTTTCTTTTTGAATAAATCTGTTTCTCTGGATTTAAACAATTGACTTAATCTTTCAGACAGGAGAAAACAAAGGATGGAGTGGTCCAAAGCCTGGGTTTCCTGAACCAACAAATAACAGTAAGTTTTCATTTTCATGTTAACTACACTTGGTTAACACTTGGTCCATCACTGGTTCAGTTATTAGTCTGGCGCTGGGTATTTATTGGATCTGTTTGGGTTGGAGATGTTGCGGGGAAGACAAGGAAGTTGTGGTGTTTGCTTTCCTGGAATTGACAGAAGACATAAGCACTGAAGTTCTTAACATGGTTTAGTCATTGCAGACCTACTACCATTTACTCCACACGGTAATGATCTAATTTTTAAGTTGTTTCATTGCAACATTGTTATCAAAGAATCAAAACATAAAGCAATTATCTGTAAGTCCATTATACTCTAAATCAACTGTTTCAAGTTTCAGTTCTTTTTAGGTTCACACACATTTTTATATAATTATAATATACATGAAAGTTTGTACTGTTTTCATTTAACATAGTAATAAGCATTTTTCACATTGTACTGAGTTGTTAGAATTTTTAGTATTTTATTAAATTTACAATAAAATCATGAGCAGTTTCATTCCAATTATGGTGTTGTCAACACATAAAAATCTACTCCAGTTTATTTCTTTTTTCAAAGGTACATGACCAAGCTGTGGAAGCACCTTTAGCTTCCTTTAACTTCCTCCCACCTCTCCCAAAAAGTATCTGTTTTCACTGATGTGACCATTTTACTGTAAATCAGTAAAAACAAAATAGCCAGCCTGTGAAGACTGAAGTCCTCAGTGAAGCCAAATTTATCTCCTTTCTAACTCTTTCTCTTCCTTACAACCTCTGGAAGCTGACTAAGCTTAAATATGTAAATTGTCATAATGAACGGTATTCTTTGATATTAACAGCTTATCTCTTGATATATAATGAAATTAGCAACAAACTTTTATCAAAGCACTCTTATGAGAATTGAATCTTGGATCATCAAAACTAGCCTCTTGAAAAGAATATTTCAGTGAGGTAATTGTATTCATGAGTTACTTTCTGGGAATAATTTAAATAATTTAATATGACTCTGAGCATTTGGCCTATATGTGTATGTGTGTGTGCAATATATATATATGAATGATGAATGTGATAGGCTTAGCACATAGTTCAAAGAAAAAAATGGAATGAGTTCAAGATTCTCTGAGAGTTTGTATTTAATTCCTTTGATGTTTGAATATACAGGTGTATAATTATTTGGTACAGGATTGTATAAGAAGTATTAAATTGATTTTAGTTTTATATAAAGTACTTAGCATGGTATCCATTACTAGTAAGCACATAGTGATTGTTGATTTTCTTCTATGCCTTCTCCCTCCCTTTTAAAATAAAAATTACTTAATTCTTTGTAGGCTTATCAAGAATTCCATGCTTACACTTTTTATCTGTCAGATGTTTTTTCATATACCAGCTGACCAATGTATATGTAGTTTATATTTGAGTAGTTACTTTGGGCACTAGATATTTTTTTTCAAAGAATATAAACATTATACATTTGAATATGGAAGTCAGATAGTTATTAACTTGATAGTTTTAACATGAAATCACATGGTAGATAGCCTGCAGACTCCATCATTTAAGAGTGACGTTTTGGCTCTTAGCTTTATGTGTTTGTTAATTTTTTTTTTTAAACATGCAAGGGGTTTTGGGACTTACTTGCAAGTAGGGGGAAGAGATGGCACAAAGAGGCCAGTGAGTTTTAGTGATCAGAAATGTGTAAGAATGCGTAAAAGATTTGCTTTAGACATAATGTTAGAAGTGATAATGCTGTTCGGAGTGAGTGTAAAACTTAACCGAACTGTTCACACTTTAGAACTTTCTTTGGTTTCCAGTAGTTCAAATTGAGTATTTGAAAGAAGATATGATCCCTCCGCCCTTCCAAATTCTGAGAGGTGAGAAAGCCAATACCAGGGTCCTTCCCTCTGATCACTGAGTGGTCCCTGCTGCAGGTTGCCACTGAGGAGGAGGCAGCTGGAACTGCTTTGCTGCCTGAGGGCTGGTGCTGATGGTGCCCCGTGTCCTCTGAAATACATTAGGAAGAGGTTAGTTTCTTAGCAACTGATCATTCAGGTGATAAATCCATTACCTGAAAATTAATTTAAATTTGTATATTATGGTAATATTTATGTTAAATTCTTTTTCTACTTAATTCCTTAAGTTGATATTCTGCCCTAAGTGGTTTCTGTCCCTGGAAGAATGCCCGTGTTGAGTTTTGCAGGCAAAGGTCAGAGCAGGCATCTCTTTGGATGGTACGTGTGGGGGAGGACAGGAATTTGAGGTTGTCAGTGCTGCCTGCCCCACTGGCATATTTTCTAACTTTGAGTAACTTCACATCTTTTAATTCAATGTGCATACCAGTTTATAATGCAAAGTGTCTCTAATAATCTAACATTTGTAAAATGGTTAACCATTCTTGAATAACATCTGAAAAGGTAACATTACTTTGTAAAAAACAGAATGTTATCATAAAGTGACTCTTTACAGTGTTTTCTTTATTAAACTCTACATTACTTTACAAATTGTAGTTAGCCAAGTATTATTTGGATAAATATTAATGAAATTCACTTGGAACCATAGTGTATAAAAATTAAAAGCAGGGAATGCAGAATTGGAAAGGAGAAAGAAGATAATTTTAACCTGGCACAGCTAGCACCTAACTATAAGTAGACAAAAAAAGTTAATGTGCATGTGCATTTAATTTTTGAAGTGGAAGATATTTTTTTTAAGATTACAGTCATAAGAAACTGCTAACAATTACAACAAAAAATAGTTTAAATGGTTTTGCAAGTGATTGTGATTGCATAGCCCGGCTCCTGGCTTGATTGCCTGCAGATTTAAAATATGGACCTAATTTTTGCATGCTTCTCAGGCTTTCTTCATTGTATTGAATTGCAGCAAAAGGTAGACTGTGCTAAGTGTGTTTTTACCCTTTGGATCACTGTCATAGTCATGTTGAAGTGCAAGAACACATAACTTTGTAATGTGAGGTTTGTGTTAAATTTAGCGTGGGGCAATTTTATGCTTGGCATACACATAAAAAGCTAGATTTTTACAGATGAATGACTAACAGGTTTTTTTTTTTTTAAGATCATGCATTTTAAAGATCTACTGACAGCTCATGGAAAACTTTGTAAAATATTTAGATACAGTTCAGTTGATAATATCTTTTATTTTGTATTCACATTCCATGTTTCTTATTAATACAGAGTTTTACTTAAAAACAGGTTCATTGTTTCTTAAAGGTGAACTCTAGCTTAATTCAAAATTGGACTAAGCTCAAAGGTATTCACTGGTATGTGCTGAATCCACCCACTAAAAGATTATTTGGAGGCATTTTTCACATAAGTATTTTTCCGTTAACCTTTTAAAAAGTTTTATTTAGCCCCTGTGAAATACGCTGGCTCTTCTAGGTTCATTAAAGATGACCCAGGACAAATACTTTTGGGATAGGGTAGAATTCTTATTGACCTTTACGGTATTATAGTTGACTTGCCATTTTTTGGGGGTCACTTTTGTGTCCCATCCATATATTATTAAACTCTGTGTATACGTCCTGAAACCAATAGACTACAACATCCCAGTGACATGGCTTAAGATAGATTGTAGGCTTGTTTCCCGTATGCTGTGTGCTCTACTTAGAACCTCTGCTTTTTTGTGTGGGTATGGGTGAGGGTTGTACTTTTAAGATAACAGATTAATAGAGTCTTTAAGTGTTTTGGTAGAGTTCCTTGAACAATCTGTTTTTGTGCCTCCCCTAACAAAACCACTTTGTAATGAGACAGCTAAATTCGTTGGAGCCAGTTGGATTTAAATATTAAACTAAGCGGGGAGCCTGGGTGGCTTAGTGGGTTAAGCGGCTGACTTTCGCTTAGGTCATGATCTCGCAGTTCGTGGGTTTGAGCCCCGCATCGGGCTCTGTGCTGACTGTCAGCTCAGAGTCTGGAGCCTGTTTCAGTCTGTGACTCCCTCTCTCTCTGACCCTCCCCTGCTCACCCTGTCTCTCTCTCTCCTAGAAATAAATAAAAATATTAAAAAAAAATATTAAACTAAGCGATTAAGTTCCTTGTTTATTTGGACATAAATACTGTGTTGGAAATTTGAGAGTGTAGCTGACTTACAGCTATCTACTTTTAAAAGATTGTTGGGTTATTTGCACCCTGGTTGATTATCTGTGAATAAAGTCTTGTCCCATACAGAGAGGGCTATTTACCTGGAGCAGTTGTGGGCAACAAGACAGATACATCCTCATTACTGCACCTGCTGAGATGGCAGGAGTGCTTTTCCTTCCCTGGGCAAAGGAAGAAAGATCCAAATGTTCCAGAAAGATACATTGGTGGCTATGTTGGACTTTGCTGAGTGGTGAGAAGCTATAGCCCTTTTTGTAACTGGGAATGGGATTCTCTTGTCTTGCCCATTGAATCTCAGGAGAGGAGAGGCAGCATTAAGCTCGCCTCTGTTGTAGTCACACAAGAGGAGTTTGTAGTTAAGGGCCCATACACTTTAGGAAAAGGAAGGTAAGTCTTTAGTCAGATGAACAAAGACAGTATATTTTTCTGAAATATTCTCAGGAAAGATTGAATTTACATTTTCATGAATTTAAAAACTTGTTTGACTCATTTTTACCCAAAAAGATTGAAATACATGGTTTTTTAAAAAAGGAAACCATATGAGCAGTTTATTTTTTTCTTTTATAGTTTATTGTCCAGTTGGTTTCCATATAACATCCAGTGCTCATCCCAACAAGTGCCCTCCTTCGTGCCTGTCACCCCTTTTCCCCTCTCCCACCACCCCAGCAACCCTCAGTTTCTCAGTATTTAAGAGTCTCTTATGGTTTGCCTCCCTCCCCCTCCTTAACTGTTTTTCCCCCTCCCCTCCCCCATGGTCCTCTATTAAGTTTCCATATGAGCAATTTAAAGATGCATTTATTGATTGCAGAATGAGAGTATTTCTTAAGTATAAGAGTAAAGGATGAAAGCATGAAGAAGAAAGAGAAGGAGTTAGGTACATAAAAACTAAAAATGAATTCATGAAGCAGCACAGGAAAATGAAAAGACAAATATATAGCATAAATAACAGAATATATAGCAAGAAGATAAATATAGACAAAGGACACATATAGTTTANGTCCAGTTGGTTTCCATATAACATCCAGTGCTCATCCCAACAAGTGCCCTCCTTCGTGCCTGTCACCCCTTTTCCCCTCTCCCACCACCCCAGCAACCCTCAGTTTCTCAGTATTTAAGAGTCTCTTATGGTTTGCCTCCCTCCCCCTCCTTAACTGTTTTTCCCCCTCCCCTCCCCCATGGTCCTCTATTAAGTTTCCATATGAGCAATTTAAAGATGCATTTATTGATTGCAGAATGAGAGTATTTCTTAAGTATAAGAGTAAAGGATGAAAGCATGAAGAAGAAAGAGAAGGAGTTAGGTACATAAAAACTAAAAATGAATTCATGAAGCAGCACAGGAAAATGAAAAGACAAATGATATATAGCATAAATAACAGAATATATAGCAAGAAGATAAATATAGACAAAGGACACATATAGTTTAATAATAATAAAGTAAGAAGTAAATACCCCAATAGGAAAATGGCCAAAAGACTTAAGGAGACATTTAAAAAGAACAGATATTAAATCATGAAAAATTGCTCAGTAATCAGGAAAGTGCAGATTAAAATAAATGTTATGTAATTTCTGGTCCATAAAAATTGGCAAGGAGGGGCGCCTGGATGGCTCGGTTGATTAAGCATCCGACGCTTGATTTTGGCTCAAGTCATGATCTCATAGTTTGTGAGTTCGAGCCCCACATCAGACTCTGTGTTGACAGTGTGGAGCCTGCTTGGGATTCTCTTTCTTTCCCTGTCTCTGCCCCTTCCCTGCTCGTGGTCTCTCTCTCTCTCAAAATAAACAAATAAACAAAAAAATTGGCAAGGATTTAAGAATGATAAATCTAAACGTTAGGGAAACAGGCTCTCAGATACTGCTAGTAGGATTGTGAATTAGCACGGACTTTCTGAAACAAGAATACAAAGATTAGGCACATTTCTTTCCAAAGCTTAACTATAAGATATGGAAAAATGGAGATTTTTTCCATAATAAATATATACTGGCTTTATAATCAGAAAAAATATATAGTTAAAACACTCACAAACGTTGGCTTAAATTGTACAATCTGGCTGAGTTTAAGCACATAGTGTAAGCAGGTAGGGTAGCAGTTATCTACAAACTGAAGTCCCTTGGGGAACCTTATATGACCTTTTTTTGAAAGAAGAGATAATTTGTAGTTTTTTAAAGTGTAACTGAAATTTTAAGTATGGAGGTTTGTTCTGGAAATCTGAAATATATGCTCTTTATTCTCAGAACTCTGTGGGGATTGAAAGGTTTCTAAGTCTAGCATTTTTGTAACTGGAAGAGAACAGAGTAATGACATATAGATGAAAGTCACCCAGAGATTAAAAATTGAAGTGTTAACTACTTAATTGATTTTCTCTGTTATCGAAGAATCTCTCCAATAATAAGAAGAAAATAAAGTTAATGCTCAAAATTACTTATTCATCAGCTTGTCCCAAAAGATAGAGTTTTCAGAATCCAGTGCAGTATTACAGTTTGCTAAGAAATGTTAAGCTTGTGTGTTACCATCTTTAGGGGAAAAATACAACTTGATGCATAAAGTATTTAGCACATTTATGCAGATGATAATAAAATAAACACTCATGAACCCACTACTCAATTTAAGAATCAGCACATTATGAATACCATTATGTTTCCATTCTCCTCTTTCACGGCCCTTGGCCTCCCACGTGTCTCCGCAGCGGGGCGTCACTCTCTGGATTTTGTATGTAGCACCTCACCCTGTACTGCATACTTTACCAAATAAGTATGAATCCTTAACAGTGATTGTTTAAATCCAAAAGACTTAATTGTTTAATCCAAAGATTTAGAAAGAAAATGACTGTATATTTATTTTCTACAACTTTTTTCTCCCACTTGTAAGATTATATTTGTTACATTATTGTATCTCAGCCATTGTGTGTGTGTTTTGAGCCATGTTGAGATATTTTCAGGGTTTTATTGCTATAAACAGTATTCCTAGGAATATCTTTGAACCTGTCTCTTGGTGCGTGTGGGTAAGAGTTTTGGGGAACACACCTGGCAGTGCAATTTGTGTATTGCAGGCTACGTGTAAGTTCAGATTTACAGAAATACTAGTGTTTTGTAATGGAATAACCCGAGAGCCCCTCAAACTATCTAGCCCTCCACACTGCTACTAACAGACATTTAAAACCTTCTACCTTTCATTTTCAGTGGTGAATTTAGTTGGAGTTTAGTTCAAATTCAATTATATCATTAATCTTATTTTTCTTTTTTTATTTTTACTAAAAACAAATAATGTACAAAAAGTGAAAAGTCTTCCCCTACTTTTTTCCTAATTAGTACAGCTTTTACCCTGTTCCCCAAGCAAGTTAACTTATGATTGGCTAGTTTCTTTTGTATTGTTCCAGAATTTTTTTATACATAGAAAAGCAAATTCAAGTGCATATTATTTTATCCCCTAGGATTCCAGACACACTATTCTACAATTTTCTCTTTTTACTTCATATGTCCTGAAGAACCTTCCATATTGATATGTATGGCCCTTTATTATTATTTAACTGGTTTCTAACCAGTGGGCATTTAGATTATTTACATTATTTTTCTATTATAAATTATCCTGCTGGGTAAAACCTCATACACATATCATTTTACATGTGTGTTAGTATATTTGTTGGATAAATTCCTACAAGTGGAATTACTGAGTCAAAGAACATGTACATGTATAATTTTGATAGATGTAGCCAGATTATACTCAGTAGAGACTTAACAATTTACATTCCTACCAGCAGTATATGAGATTTCCTGTTTCCCCACAGCTTTAGAAACACAGTGTGCTGTCAAACTTCTGGATCTGTGCCAATCTGTTGCAATATGGTATTCAGTGTAGTTTTATTTTGCATTTCTCTTATTGTGAATGAGATTAACTGTATTTTTGTATATCGCTGAGCCATTTCTATACTTTTTATGTCAGTGGCATAGTCCTGTCTATTGCTCATTTTAAAGTTAGATTGTTGGTCTTTTATTCTTTCTTATTTGATAAGAGAGTATATGTGTATGTGCCTTTATAATATGACTTGCCACTATTTTTCAAGTTCTCTTTGTTTATGGTGAAATTTTCTTTTAAATTTGGGTTTTTTTTTTTTAGTATATTTGAATGGTCTTTCTTTTATAGTCATATAGCATTTGTAATCTTGACATAGTTAATAATGCTTTTGCCACTGTGAGATTATAAAAAATACTCTCATGTTATCTTCTGAAACTTTCATAGTTTCATTTTTTTTGGTCTTTAAATCTTTGATTCATCTGGGATTTATACTGTAAGTATGGCTTCAACTCTAATCCCCACTGCATTGAAACTTTACTGTTATCATACACTAAGATTCTGTTTTTAAATTTTTATGCTTATTTTTTGAGAGACAGAAAGACAAAGCACAAGCAGGGAGGGGCAGAGAGAGAGGGAGACACAGAATCTGAAGCAGGCTCCAGGCTTTGAGCTGTCAGCACAGAGCCCGACATGGGGCTTGAACCCATGATCTGCAAGATCGTGAACTGAGCCAAAGCCGGACGCTTAACCGACTGAACCACCCAGGTGCCCCAGGATTCTGTATTTAGTTTTATTCTGGACTTCCATTCTTTTCTATTCATCTTCTATTTAGTCATACACCAGTTTTAATCATTGAGTCTTTTTTGTGTTTTAACATGAATAAATTGAAAGCTCTGTTTAAAACAAATGTGAATGAAGAATTGCTCAGCCCATGATCTTTCTATTACATACTACGTGGAGTACAAGTAATTGAAAAGATAAAAATCCCCTTGACATGAGAAGTGAGAGGAGTAGAGGTAGGACTAAGCACACTGAAAAGAAACAACAAGCAACTGTATGGTTGAGGGCTGTTCGGTTTAAGATTCGGTAAGGCAGTGATGACTTCTGCATGTAATGGATGTAGTGTTTATTCTTTCATTTATTCAGAAAGTACTTATTCACTTCATTGTATTAGTTTTTATATTACTTGTGATTGCAATAAAATTTGGTAAAGTTGAAACTGCTTCTTGGAAAGCTATCAGTCTGAAAGATAATAGTCATGGTTAACCACCCCCACCCCTGCCCACCCTGTTCAATAAGAAAAGGAGGGAAAACAAAAAATAAGTGTAATCTGACGGAGGGGGAATCAATTATTTTGATCCAAAAAGTGAAGCATGAGAGCACAGTACCTGATATTGTTGGTTTCATTTGAACAAATGAAAAAAATGTAGTACTTTTGCTTTTCCCTCACTGTGTTGATTGTCTTAGAGACCATTTGGACCTGTGGTTCTCAGCTTGGTGTTGCTGGACTCGATTTATAATAGGTGTCATTATTGGTATTTCAACAACCTAACAGAAATATTGCATTCGTTCTTGGTAGATTTATTGCTTTGAGTTAGAAATATATCTCTGAATTCATATCTCAAGTTGTTCTGACTCTCAGATTGGCAGTCTTTGGTAGAAGAAACAGGAATATGATTTATTATTACTAAATAAATGCAGTCTGTCTGAAAGGCAGATCCAGGAGATATGGTGTGCATAGAAGAAAAACAACGCAAGCAATCCTAAGTGTGAAAAGGTTGGAGAATGTCCAACCTCTGATTTTACAAATAGAATAATTGAGGTTCGGGTGATTTTTTTTTTAATTTGCCTGAGGGACAGTAAGTTAGTTAGAGGTAGTAAAGACTTGAACTTGTGTCTTTTGATTCTAAGGTCCGTGTTTGCCACTACACAACATATTTATATCCATATATATCACTTGCTGATATTAAGGAAAAACTGAATAAATGTTTTTTCCCCTAAGAAAGTCCACTAAAATTAAGTATACATTTTCTTGAAAGAATGTTTTGTATATCATTTACCAGAATCTTTTTTAAAAAACGTTTAGGATGTTTCATAACATGGAAATTGTCCAAACTATTGTTTCAGATACCAGTTTGATATTTGGGTGGATCGTGTAAAAACACTAAAATGGCTGAGAAAGCATGTGAAATGTTTGTTTTAACAATGGAACAGCCATCTGCATTACATGATTTTTCTTAAGACTTAAAAAACTTAGTAATAGTCCATTTTTAAAAACACTCAACAGGCTTTTTGGGTGATGTTATTCAAGTGTATTGTTTTATTCCAAGCTTTCTGGTTTGTGTTAAGATGATTCATAGGCTTTTAGAGCTGAAAGAGATTTTCAAGTTCCTCGAGTCTGATTCATTTTACAAATCAAGAAAGCAAGGTAAAAAGGCTATCTGCTGCTGCAACTCGGACTCAGATAGGGAGGCTTCAGTCTAGTACATTTACCACTCTTCTGTTATCTTTTCTTTGTTATACTTTGTGCTAATACAAAATGTCGGACATTTTTTTAATTTGCTATTTTTTTTAAAAAATATTTTTTAAAAGCAGTTTTAGATTTACAGCAAAATTCAGAGGACGGTACAGAGATTTCTCATGTATCCCCCGTCCTCACACAGGCATAGCCTCCCCCATTATCACCGTCACTCACCAGAATGGGTTCATATTTTTCTTTTTTTACAAAGGATGAGTCTACATTGACATATCATAATCACTCAAGTCTGTAGTTTACCTTATTAGGGTTCATTCTTGGTGTTGCACATTTTATAGGTTTGGACAGATGTGTAATGGTATATATATATCCATCAGTATAATATAATACAGACTATTTTCACAGGCCTAGAAATCCTCTGTGCTCTGCCTGTTCATCTCTTCCTCTGTCCCCAACCATGACAACCACTGATGTTTTCATTGTTTCTGTAGTTTTTTTTCCTTTTCCAGAGTATCATGCAGTTGGAATCATAGATACATATTCTTTTAAGATTGGCTTCTTTCACATAGTAATAAGCATTTAGTATTCTTTCATGTCTTTCCAAGGCTTGATAGCTCATTTCTTTTTAGTACTGAATAGTATTCTTTTGTCTGGGTGGATCACCGTTTATCCATTCACCTACTGAGGGACATCTTGGTTGCTTCCAAGTTTAGGCAATTATGAATGAAGCTGCTATAAACATCTGTGTGCAGATTTTTGTCTGGACATAGTTTCTAACTCCTTTGAATAAATATCAAGAAGCACAATTGCTGGACTGCGTAGTTAAGTGTACTGTCTTCCAGAGTGGCTGGCTGTGCCATTTTTGCATTCGCACCAGCACTGAATAGGAGTTCGTGTACCTCTGTGTCTTCGTCAGCATTTGGCAGTGGCGTCGGTATGTTGGATTTTGGTTATTTCAGTAGGTATGTAGTAGTAGCTCATTTTTATTTGCATTTCCTTTGGGACATATGAGGCGGAGCATCTTTTCTTATGGTTATTTGCCATATGTTTATCTTCTTTTTTTTTTTCTTTTTGCATCTGTATGTTCTCCTTGGTGAGGTGTCTGTTGAGGTGTTTGGCCCGTTTTTAACTGGGTTGTTATCTTATTATTGCATTTTTAGAGTTCTTTGTATATCTTGGATAATAAGTCCTTTATCAAATGTATCATTTGCAAATACTTTCTCCCAGTCTGTGACTTACTTTATACTTCTTATACTGTTGTCTTTTTTTAGAGTAGAAAATTTAATGTTAATGAAGTCTAGCTTATCAATTGTTTTTTTCATGGCTCTTGTCTTAATGTTACATCTACAAAGCATTACCATACCCAAGCTCATCTAGGTTTCCTCATAATCTCTTCTGGAAGTTTTGTAGTTTTGGGTTGTACATTTAGGTCTACTGGTTTTATGAAAGGAATAAGGTCTGCGTCTAGATTAATTTTTGTGTGCATGGATGTCCAGTCATTCATTCCAGTATAAGTTGTTGAAGAGACTGTCTTTGCCCCATAGTATTGCCTTTGTTGCTTTGTCAGAGATCAATAGCTATATTTATGGGGTTGTATTTCTGGATTCTCTCTTTTCCTTCGATCTGTTTGTTCTTTCATCAATACTACGTTATCATGATTACTGTAGCTTTATAGTGTTGAAGTTGGGTAGCATCAGTCCTCCAACTTTGTTCTTTACCTTTAGTATTGTGTTGACTATTCTGGGGACTTGTGTCTCTCCATGTAAACTTTAGAATCAGTTTGTCAGTACTTATAAAATAACTTGCTAAGATTTTAATTGTGATAGCATGGAATCTATAGTTCAAGTTGGGAAGAACTGACATCTTGACAATTGAGTCTTCTATCTGTGAACATGGAATATCTTTCCATTTATTTAGGTCTTTGATTTTCTTCATCAGAGTTTTGTACTTTTCCTCATATAGATGTTCTACATATTTTGTTAGACGTATACATAAGTATCTCCTTTTTTGGTGCTAATGTAAATGGTATTGTGTTTTTAACCTCAAATTCCACTTGTTCATTATTGGTACATAGGACATTTACTATTTTTAAATTAAATTTCATTTTTTTATTGTGGTTAAAAAAATGTTATACATGAAACCTGCCCTTTCAACAAATTTTTAAATGCATAGTATAGTATTGTTAACTGTAGGCACAATGTTGTACAACAAATTCCCTAGAACTTTTTCATCATGCGTGACTGAAATTCTGTACTTACTGAAGAGCAACTCCCCATTTTCCCTTCTTCCCAGTCCTTGGCAACCACCATTCTACTTTCTGTTTTCTGTGAGTTTGACTATTTTAGATACCTCATATATGTGGAATCATGTAGTATTTGTCTTTCTGTGACTGGCTTATATCACTTAGCATAATGTTCTCAGTGTTTATCCATGTTATTATATATGACAGGATTTCTTTCTTTTTACAGCTGAATAATATTCTACCATATGTATATACCACTCTTCTTTATCCATTCACCCACTGGTATATGTTAGATTATTTCTACTTATTTGCTGTTGTGAATAAAGCTGCAGTGAACACAAAGTGCAAATATCTCTTTAAGATCTTGTTTTCAGTTCTTTTGGGTAAACACACAGAAGTGTGATTGCTATTTCTCATGTGGTAGTTCTTTTTATAATTTTTGAGTTATCTCCATACTGATTTTCCACAGTGGCTTCACTATTTTACATTCCCACTAACATTGCACAAGGGCTCAAATTTCTCTACATCCTTATCAACACTTCCTTTTTTTTTTTTTTTTTTTTTTTTTTAGTAATGGTCATCCTACCAGGTGTGAGGTCATTCTTCATTAAAGTTTTGTTTTGCATTTCCTTGATCATTAGCGATGTCAAGCATCTTTTCATATACGTGTTGACCATGTCTTATTTGGAGAAATATCTGTTCAAGTCCTTTCTTTGCACATTTTTAAACCAAATTATTAATATATTTGCTGTTGAGTTGTAGGAGTTCTTTGTATGTTTTGAGTATTACCCCTTTATAAGATATATGGTTTGCAGATATTTTCTCCCATTCCATAAGTTGACTTTTCACTCTGTTGATTGTTTCCTTTTCTATATAGAAACTTTTTCATTTGATATAATCCCATTTGGTCTATTTTTGCCTATGCTTTTGATATCAAATCTGAGAAATCATTGCCTAAACCAATGTTATGAAACTCCCCTACATTTTCTTCTAGGAGTTTTATAGTGTGGGGTCTTATGTTTAAATCTTTAATCCATTTTGAGTTGACTTTTTTGTATATGGTATAAAATACATTTCATTTCCTTGCTTGCAGAGATCCAGTTTGCCCAACACCATTTGTTGAAAAGGCTGTCTTGTCCCCATTGTAGTCTTGACACCATTGTCGAAGATCACCTGACCATATGTGTGAGAATTTATTTCTGGGCTTTGTATTCCGTTCCCTTGGTCTATATGTCTATCTTTATGCCAAAACCTCAGTGTTTCGATTACTATAGCTTTGTAATATTTCAAAATCAGTAAGCATGGTGCCTTCAGGTTAATTCTTCTTTCTCAACACTGACTTGCCTCTCATAGGTCTTTTGCACTTCCATGTGAATTTTAGAATATTTTTTTCTGTAAAAAATGCCAGCAGTATTTAGATAAGGATTGCATCAAATCTGTAGATTGTTTGGGTTGTATGGACACTTTAATAATATTAAATTTCACAATCCATGAGCATAGGATCTTTTTACATTTATTTAATGAAAAAAAAAGTCTTCTTTAATCCTTTTAGCAGTGCTTTATAATTTCCAGTGTACAAATATTCATCTTCTTTGTTAAGAGAATTCTAAATATTTTATTCTTTTTGATGCTGTTGTAAATGGATTGTTTTCATAATGTCCTTTTCAGATAGCTTGTTGTTAGTGTATAGAAATCCAACTGATTTTTGTGTGTTGACTTTATGTCCTGTTAATTGCTGTGTTTACATATTAGATGATAACAGTTGGATTGTGGAATCTCATGTTTTCTGCATGTACGATCATACATTCTATGGACAGAGATAATTTTACTTCTTCCTTTGTACTTTGAATGCTTTCTATTTCTTTTTCTTGCCTAATTGCTCTGGTTGGGACTTCTAGTGCTTATTGAATAGAGGTGTCAAAAATGGGGATCCTTGCCTATTCTTAGATGAAAAGCTAGACTATTTTTGTGAAGTCTGTTTCTCTTGCAGTATGAAGTTGCTGATGTCACCTCTCAGAAGGAGCAGTCTTTAATATGTGCATGGTCACATGGGATGATAGTGGATTTAGTAGGGCTCTATTTTGCCCTTTTTCTGATCTCTGTTAAAAAGTCTTACACATCTGTTGATTTAACACTTAGCTTCTGGATTCCACTAATTGCTGTCATATAGTCCTATGGTTTTCTTGGGACATAAATTGCACCCAGTCTTATCCAGTTAAATTCGGATCCCTTTTCAGAATAATTTCTGAGGCCAGTATCTCAGGTTTTGACCCTAGCTCTTCTTGGCTATCTCTTTTCCTGGTTCTTTCTGGGAAACTGGTAGGTTTACAGTGTAGCTTCCTGCTGTTTTCATGAAGTTAGCAGACTCTTGTGAATTTTTAACCTCCAAAATCTCCAATGTTTCATGAGTGCCCTTAGGCCTAAACTTACCCACAATTCATTTCAAATAAACTAATTTCCTTTGGGGGAGCTTTAGAGCTCTGTTTTTATGGACACCCTCACCCCTTGAGCTGGATTTGAGTCACTGCCTTCCATTGGGAATGCGGATAGTGGTCACTTCTCTGAGAGTGACACTCTTCATAAATGATCAGCGTGTTGGACAGGGAAGGTAGTTTCTGTTGTTCTTGGCTTGCCTTTCCTGACATGAACCTCCCTCTATGAGCAAGCTGAGGAGAGCGATGTCAGTTCCCAAGTGTTCTCAGCCTGCTGTGCTTATGTAGAGCCTTCACTGTGTGAGTGGTGGCTGCATGGAAGAAGAGATTGCCCGACTTCATGGCCACATGAGGAATTTAGCTTTTTCAACTTGGAGCTGGGGATATGAGATATTCTGATAGTCTGCCCTTCCTGGTGAAATGCCATATTCCTTGACAGGAGATTGAGGAGAGACAGAGCACCCCCCTTCCCCACCATCTTCTTTGCTGCATATGGGAGAGGAAGTGGGTCATGGCTCAGTGCCACAGACTCTTGTTCTTACTGAGATTTGTTAGATTTTTCTTGATTAAATGTATAATGACTTCTGATGCAAAACCTGGAGTTAGGCTAAATGTCACAGTTTAAAGGCATAGTTCTCTACAAGATTGCCCCCACTTTAGATACCAGGTGCTAGTAGGGGATTTATAGGCCACTCTCACTTCTGACCAACTATTTATAAATTTAAAGCTTCTCATGACTCTTTAGATTTAATAATTCACTAGAATGACTCACAGAATCCAGGAAAGCCTTATACAAGATTATAGAATTGTTATAACAAAAAGGACAAATCAGACCCAGCCAAAAGGAGAGACATATAGGGTGAGATCTGGGAGGCTCCCAAACACAAAGATTCCAGTGTCCTTTTCCCATGAGTCAGGATGCATCTTTTCNACACACACGCGATGGGTAATATGCAGGGTATTGCCAACCAGGGGGGCTCACTCAAGTTTCCAGAGTTGTCTAGAATTTTTATGAGCTTTCATTTTATAGGCATAATTGAATCATTCATTGGCCATGAGTTTGATACCAGTCTCCAGCTCTCTCTCTTTCTCAGAAATTTGGCTGATATCATTTGATTCAAAGCTCCAGGCATCTAATCACATGTCTTCCTGACATGGCCATCACCCATCTTGAATCATTTGGTTAGCATAAACTCTGATGTGGTCCAAGGGCCTGTCAGGAAATTCCAAGGATTTAGAGAGTACCTCCTAAGAACTGAGGACAGAGTCCAGCCAAATGGGAAAATGTCTTATTTGCTGTATGTACTTGGAACAATTTCTAGAGATTTAAATTTTTTTTATTATTAATACTCTTCAGTTATGGTTGTTTGATGGAAGGTGGATTAACAGATCTCCTATGTCATCTTTTGAAATAGAATGTCTTGTTCTTTTTTGATTAATACTTATAAAATATACCTTATTTTCCTTATCCTTTTACTTTTAACTTGCCTATATCATAATATTTGAAATGAGTTTCATTTAGACAGCATGTAGTTGGGTCATAATTTTTAATCTACTCTGCCAGGCTCCTTTTAACTCATGTATTTAGGTCATTTACATTTAATGTAATCGTTGGTATGGTAGGGTTTATGTGTGCCATTTTATTTCTTTTTATCTATTTGTTGTTGTTTTCTTTTTCTTGCCTTCTGTGGGTTACTAGATCATTCTTTAGAATTCTACTTTGATTATCTATACTTTTTTTGAATTTATCTTATTGTGTAGCCATTTTAGTACTTGCCTTAGTGCTTAGTGCTTGCTCACTTTATATATACATATACATATATATATATATATATATAACTTATAATGT
>NW_027527951.1:2925720-3032910 GCF_008692635.1 Crocuta crocuta
TACATATACATATTTATATATATATATATAACTAATAATGTGTCAGTTTATGGATACTGTCATTTTACACTTTAGAGTGAAGTATAGAAATCTTACCTCTCTTTATCCCTTTACCTTTCTTGTTTATAATTGTCTTAGGTATTTCCTCTATATACATTTATGTAAGTATGTATGTATGTATTTAGCAAGGTCAGTGGTCAGGGTGGAGCTTGAACTCATGATCCTGAGATCGAGAGCCACATGCTCTACTGACTGAGCCAGCCAGGGGGCCTCCTCTATATACATTTAGACTAATTTATACATTTAGTATAATTTTTGCTTTGTCTGGAAAACATAATTCAAAAAAACCTCAAGCAGAGAAAGAAATTCTATTACATTTACCCACATTATTTATTTACCATGTTTTTTTTTCTTCTTATGTTCTGTGGTTCCTTCTTTTTTTTTTTTTTTTGTTTTTTTTGTTTCCTTTCTGCTAAAGGACTTGGTGTATCTATTCTTGTAGCATGGGTTTACTGGTAAAAATCATCTTAGTTTTCCTATATCTGAGAATGCTTCACTATCCCCTTCATTCCTAAAGTATATTTTTGCTGGGTATAGGATTCTGGGTTAGCAGTACTTCCACCCCCTTTCCCCCCAGCACTTAATAAATATTGTGCTAGTTTCTTTTGATGCCCATGGTTTGGGATAAGAATCCACTGTCCTTTGATTGTTTTTCTCTGAGGTTGAATTTCACTTTTTCTCTAACTGCTTTCAAGATTCTTTTTCTTTTTCTTCAGTTTTTGGAAGTTTAATTATGATGTGTTTTGTTGTGGGTTTCTTTTTATTTATCCTACTTGGGTTTCATAGAGCATTTTGAACGTGTATAGTTTATGTCCCTTGCCAGTTTGGGGCATTTTCAGCCATTATTTCTTCAGTACTTTTTTAGCACCACCTTCTTTCTCCTTTCCTTCTGGAACAGCAGTAGCACAGATTTTAGTTCTTTTGTTGTAGTCTCACTGATCCTTGAGGTGTTCATTTTTTTCTAGTATTTTTTTTCCCCTCTGTTGTTCATATGAGGTAATTTATATCTTTTTTTTAACGTCTACTTCACTAATTCTTTCCTCTGTTCACTCCATTCTGCTGTTGGAACCATCCACTGAGATTTTTATTTCAGTTAGTGTGTATTTTAGTTCCAAATTTGGTTCATCTTTTTATCTTCCATTTCTTTGCTGAGACTTTCTATTTGCCAAAGCTTTCTGTTTTGCAGTCATTTCAAGCATATTTCTGCTTGCTTAATTAAGGCATGTTTATCATGGCTGCTTTAGCATTGTCGTTATATTATTTTAAAATTTCTGTCCTCTCTGTATTGGCATCTTTTGATGTTTTTCATTCAATTTGAGGTCTTCATGTTTCTTAATATGATTTGAAATTTTTCATTGAAAACTGGACATTTTCATAGTATACTATGAAATTGAATATTTTGTACACCTTCTGTTTCTCTTGTGGGTTTGGGTTTTGTTTTGGGGTTTTTTGGTGGTTTTTTGTTTGGTTTGATTTGGTTTGGTGATACCACTTGGTCTGTGGAGTAGCGGTGCCACCTTATTACTGTTAGTTGCTAGTACAAGTCCAGTTTCTCCATTCTGCCTCCAATGATACCCAAAGTGGGGGACTCTTCATTATTACTGGATAGAATGGGAATTCTGGCTGCACATAGGCTTCATTGATACCACAGTAGAGATAACCTTTTCACTGCTAGGTGATGATTCAAATCCTGACTCTCCACTGTTCTCTCCCGGCAGCACTCTAGCAGGGAAGGGAAAGGGCATCTCATTACTACTTGGGTGGGGATAGGGTAGATGGCCAGGCTTTCTGTGATCTGCATTGATACTATAAGGTGAGGTCAAAGTCCCAGCTTCCTCCTAGGCCTTCTCCAGCACCATCACAGCAAGGGTGCTGGGGAGTCTTGTTATATGGCTTGGTGGAGGTAAAAGCATGGGCTCCCAACTTGGTCTTTGGTGTCATAGGTAAGAATAGGACAACAGTTTTTTGTGTATGTGCTTGGCTGAACTAAGTAGTTTTTCTCTAAGTTTTCTGTCTTGCTAGACAGTTTCTTTCCTGGTCCTAAAAAATGAGTTTGTTATTGTTTGTTCATTTTTATTTATAGAATTGTGGAATCAGTCATAACTTTCTGAGTAATACATAGATTAATTGGAATAGATTATTAAATCAGAATTTATATCATACAAGGAGAATTAAAAGAGTTATGTGGATTAAATTCTTTCATCCTAAAGCCATGCTTTTTCTGTTATGTTAAACTAATACTTGAAGTTACTTTCTCACAGCAAATAAAATTATAATGCTGACTGAGCACATTATTTTTACGTCCTCCCAAAGGGTAGCTTCACAATGCGAATCTCTTATTTTTTTTTAAAAGTAACTTCTGCCTGGCACCTATTTCTATCTTTTCTATTATGCTAGAGAGAGAGAGAGACAGACAGACAGACACTATTAGGCAAGAGACTGTGGTTCATTGAGCCTAGAAAATAGGTTTGAAATGAAAACCAGAGACATCTCATATTAAGTTCAATATCTTGACAGTTTCTTTTCTCTGTGCTGGTGTTAGAATGTTTCGAGACTCTTTTCCACAGAACTTAAAGTTACAGATGCAGAGAATAATCGTTTTTGTTTTTACATTTGTTTGTTTTATTGATTGAATGGTAGTTCATGTGCTGACCTGCAGCCAGATGCCTAGTTGCAGTCCCAGGCTTGCTGCTTACCAGCTGTAACTTTGAGAGGTCACCATGACCTTTCTGAGCCTCAGGGCCTTCAACTGGAAAATGGACAAAATCATAATTCCTGTGACAGAGGGTCATTGTGAGCATTACTGAGCAAATCTATGCAAAGCCTGCTGTATAGTAAGGCCTGTTTGATTGTTACCTATAATTATTCCCGTTTCCTGAGCTCTCTGGAACAGATGCTTGGGATGCTAGCAGGGGATAGTGGTGCGATGTTGGGGCTGCTGCTGCACACAGTCCAGTATGTGTTTCTTCCTGCTGAGACACTGGTCATTTGTGTCTATGGCAGGCTTACATAATCCATGTTTCAGGGTTTGGTTTTTTTTTGTTTTGTTTTTTACAATTCTAGGTAAATAGTCATTAATGGTTTTCTGTTGAAGAAAACTAATGATCTTTATTTTGTCAGAAACATTTTAACCCTATTTAAGTGAATGAATAATTGAACATGGCTCATTATCTTCACAAGCTGCTCTCAAACTTCGCTTTTACTGTAACAGTTTTGTCTTAGTAGAAATGTTCATGGTTCTGTCTTTTGAAAATATTGAACCTTGAACAGATTTCTTCTTTATAAGCCAACTGATACTTTATTATTAAGGTGAATCGTAAATTTATTCACGATACTCACGTCCTTGTCCTTTGTTATTATATACTTTCAGATTTTCTTTTTTTAAAGAAAAAACAACTATTCAGCCCTTGGGTTTGAAAACTCTTGACTAGCCCTTTTCCTTGGTTAAGAGAGTGTATACATAGGGACTGTGGAACAAACTTTCCAAAGGCATTTCCCAGTTCATTTGAATTTTTTGTTCAAACAAATTTGTTTTGTTTCAAAAAAACAAAAATATTTTTGTTTCAAAAAATTTCAAAATGCACCTTTTGTTGCTATTATTGTTTACTTTTAGCCTTTTAAAGAGAATTTATCATTTACCATTTTATGTTTTCCCTCCTCCCTATTGCACGCTGAAATAATGAAGGCACAGTCTCTTTGAGGTGTGCTGCGTGCTGTGTCCTGGCCTCTTGTGTCAGGCCTCTGCCCTGGGGCTGCACCTTTTGTGGGTCAGGGCTGGACTAAGCACTTTTCCCTCTTGCTACTGTGCTCACCAGAAGACTTTCCTATCTTGCCAAAAAGTTCTGTCAGTAATTTAATTCATAACCATTCACCAAATTAATAACTTCACATACTTCATAAATTAAACTAGCCCTCCCCCCCCAAAAAAATGAAGAAAAGAGACCAATAAAATGCACAAATTAAAACATTAGTGCTGTCCAACTCTAAGGACAAGAACATGGTTCGTTTTCACCACTGATTTTAAATTATACTTTTTGAGCACATTTAGAATACACCATTTTGTTCATTTGTTCAATAATGATTCCTTTTTCAATGTAGCTATTTTTAAAATCCAGAACAGCTTTAGTGTCATCTGAAATGTGAGATGTGATCAAATTTTTGCTAATTAGAAGCTTTACCTTCCACAGTGATTCTTAAATTGGCCTTAAAAGACTTCTAACACATTATTTACCTGTTCGTTTGATTTTTTCATTGTATTGCCTTTAGCCAGCATTTTTCCTTTTTTAGTTTGATTTTCAGAAGAATTTCTTTCTAATTTTGTGTTAATTGATTATTGTCTCTATCTAAATAGTTTATATTTGACTTAAAAATTAGGCAGAACTAGGGACCTTGATTGAGCCTCAGCTGGAAGACAGGTTGCTGCTGAGCTGTGTGGAAAGGGAGAGGTGAGGTCCCCTAAAAATACCATCCTATTCTGTCGCGTCTCAGTGACAGGTCAGCAGGAGGTGTGAGATTTCTAAGATCCGGTCAGTCTAGTAGCCAAAGATGATGCAGAAGATGGGTTGACTGTTCATCTCTGTATTCCAGGAGGATGAGCATGGTGGTTCCGGCAGCTCCTTCTTGGGCTACATGTGCGCTCATCTAATAAACGGCCCTGCGCTTGCCTGGGAAAGAAAGAGCACCCGCCCAGAAAGCCAGGGACCGTGCATTAGGGAGAGGCAGTGGTCAAAGCTGAGAACTCAAGGCGCAGGCACTGCCAGTGCCAGCCCTGCTTATTCTTGGGGCCATATCCAGTGCTAGTGCTCCGTCCTTCCTGCCTGGTATCTCAGCAGTACCTTCTCCTAGGGCCTCCATACCGAGGGAAAGGCCCAGAGCAATGTAACAGTGCTCTCATGTAAGTGTAATTGAACACATTGTAAAAGTAGTACAGAGGGTTTGCATGTACCCATCACTCAGTTTCTCCCAATGGCGACATCCTGTATAATTACAGTACATTAACAAAACCAGAAAATTGACATGGGTACAATATAATGAACTACCCTATAGACCTTACTTGGATTTCATGAGTTTTCATAGAGATGATTTTTAAAAATCACCGTAAGACTGATAAATATGTTGTTGCTTATGCTTTTCTCACATTTCCTGTTTTGAAATAGGAGTCCATTTCCCAGTTTTTAAGATTTTTTAAAAATAACAATTTGTTTCTGAAACTTTAAAGATAAAAATGTATTGAGTGGATTAGGATGATGTTAAGAGAGATTACCACCATCAAGACACACAAGGGAAATTTAGTGAGTAGCAAATGTTAGAAAGGTGGATTTTATGTTTATCAGCAGGAGAATCAGCCACAAAGTTGAGGAGTGTTTTAAGATAATTGATGCTAATCAGGAAGTATGAGTCTTCTGAGATAGCATCAACAAAATATTCTTTCTCATCAGAGAAGAAATAAAAATCTGATGCATCAGCTTTCAAAATATGCACAAATAATTGACTTTCTTATTAAAATTTGGTGAATTGTCCATGATAGTATCTAAGTAGACGCAGAGTCTACCCACATATGCTAAATTTCAATCAGGAAACTGCCACCCCACCATTCTGATCCTCTTCTCACTTACAAAAAAGTATCTAACCCCTATGTGAATTATAATTTTTTTAAATTCAGAACTCACTGTGGCAGAAGGAGACCAGAGTTTTGTTAGGTATTTTTTTTAGTATTTATTTAAAAAAAAAAACAAAACAAAAAGCACTTAGGGGTGCATGGGTGGCTCAGTCCGTTGAGCATCCAGCTTTGGCTCAGCTCATGATCTCGCGTCCATGCATTCAAGCCCCGTATCAGGCTCTGTGCTGACACCTCAGAGCCTGGAGCCTGCTTTGGATTCTGTGTCTCCCTCTCTCTCTGCCTCTCCCCTGCTCACACTCTGTCTCTGTCTCTCAAAAAATAAAATGTTAAAAAAAATTTAGTCCAACAGTTTTGTGCCAAAAATTAAAAAAATTCAAAGCTTTGGTATAAAAAGTGACAAATCAATTTTACAAAGCAGCAGCTGTGCACTCCATTCCATGGACTTGCAGAGAAATCCTTCCTCATAGACTGGTACTAACCGTTTGCACCAGGGTAGTGACATTATCTATCTTACTGCACGGGCTTGCCCTGTTGTTCTGATGCCCTGATACCAACTTACTACTCGTTAACGTTTATGTTCTTCAGCCTCTCTCAAAGAGTCAGGACATTACTGAACATTGAAAGGCAGGGTTCTCCTGAGTTTGCTTATCTGCACATATGATAAAATCTCTTAAGAGATTTTGATACAGGATGTCCTCCACAACTCTTCCAGTAAGGACTGGAACTCCATAAAGATGCCCCAGGAGGCTTTGCATGAACCAGAAGGTACACACACACATTTGAAAGAAGCACAACCCAAGAAAAACATGTAAAATGGGCATGATGGCCTGACATTTCTCAGTTTTGTAAGATGTCACAGTGGCTGGCAAGTTTGGGCTTTTAAAATCCTGTTTGACAAGGGAAACAAAAGTAAACATGAACTATGGGACTTCATCATGTTAAAAAGCTTCTGAACAGTTAAGGAAACAGTCAATAAAACTAAAAGGCAGCCTACAGAATGGGAGAAGATATTTGCAAAGGACATATCTGATAAAGGGTTAGTATCAAATTCTGTAAAGAGCTTATCAAACTCAACACCCAAAAACCAAATAATCCAGTTAAGAAAAGGACAGAAGACAGGAATAAACATTTTTCCAAAGAAGTCATCTAGATAGCTAACAGGCACAGGAAAAGAAGCTTATTAGTATCTCATCATCGGGGAAATACAAATCAAAACCACGATGAGATACCACCTCACACCTATCAGAATGGCTAAAATTACCAACACAGGAAGCCACAGATGTTGGTGAGGATGTGGAGAAAGGGGAACCCTTTACAGTGTTGGTGGGAATGCAAATTGGCATAGCTACTTTGGAAAACTGTGTGAAGGTTCCTCAAAAAGTTAAAAGTAGAACTACCCTATGATCCAGCAGTTGTATTACTAGGTATTTATCCAGTGGTTAAAACAAAACAAAACAAAACAAAAAAACCCACCAGATTCGAAGGAGTATATGCACCTCCATGCTTATAGCAGCATTATCAACAATAGCCAAATGGGAAGAGCCCAAATGTCCATCAAGTGATGAATGGATAAAGAAGATGTGTTGTGTGTGTGTGTGTGTGTATACATATGGATATATACAGACATACATACATATATATGTACATATATATAATGCAATATTACTCAGCCATCAAAAATAATGAAAGAGCTAGAGTAATAAAAATGCCCATGCATATGGTTATTGCAGGAGATAAATGAGATAATCAATGTAAAGTGCCAGCATAAGCCATTGTTGTATCTGCAGTGTAGCTGTATGTAATGGTTACAAACCGATAGTACCAATATTGGGAGTATTAAAGGCAAAATCTAGGACAAAAGATAGATGATGGGAGATGGTTCAGGACATCCTCAGAGCATGAATATAGTAGGATATAGCACTCTTGAGCAAGGGCAATACATCTGAAGTCCATGTAGAGTTCTTAAATATGTATAGCCTAAATTACCCTTTGATTCTACTTTCAGGTCTTTACTCTACCAAAAAGCTACTTAAATTTGCAACAGGAAGAACCTAAATGAATTGTGACCAGTGCATTTACTCTGTTACTAATATTCAAGTTGAAAATCATTCAGTAGTTGACTGCAGAAATCCACGTGTCTTTACACTCTTTCAACAACTATTCTATTAGTTGAGCTCTGTAGAAAGGAATCTTCTTTATTCATGAAGAAAAGTCAACTTAGGCTTTACTGTAGAATAAGGGAGCCTGAACTCTGCATGCGTTCTTATACTGTGAGGTAATGCCTCTCTTGAGGGTTGAGAGAGCATTTTTGTTGCTTTATACTATTGTTACTGGCAAGCCCATTACTGCTGTATAATAACAGTACTGAAGTAATACTGTTAGTTTCTTGATTTCTTAAATTGAGTTTCAATTTAGAGTCATAACATTTAAATTATTCTTCAAATAAGAGTTACATGTGGTATTTATGCAGCTAGTGAAAAAACAAAAACCAATAAGACATTTCACTTATCAAGTTGGTAAATATTTTTACAACTTTATTGGGGTATAATTGAAGTATAATAAACTGTACATATGGTATACAGTTTGATCAGTTTTGACATATGAACTGTTTTTACTTACAGTACTTCTGACACCAAATGTATGGGGGTCTTTTTCCCCATACCAACCAGTTCTTCAATTTTCCAAACACCCCTTGGGTATCTGACAGTTCAACTCAGCTCTGACACTACCCAGAATGAAAAGTAGACCCCCACAGATAAGGGCTCCATCCCACCAGACTGCCCCACATCAGATGCCGGGCACAAGTCTTTTGCTGCCCCCTGTACTTCTGGCCAGCTGCCCCTCCTCAAGTTTGATCATGTGCCAGAATGGCTTATAGAACCCGGGAAGATATTTTATTTATGATCAAAGGTTTACTATAAAGGATATAGGATGAACTGCCAGAAGGGTCTGGACCACAGTAGTCGGCATTGTGGTGCACCAACCCCCCCAGCATGTGAATATGTTTGAAACTCAGGAGGTTTCCAAGCTTCATCATTTAGGGGCTTCTTATGGAGGTTCCATTACGTAGGCAGGATTGATCACATCATTGACTGTCCGGGATTGAACTCAAATCTTTAGCTCCTGTCACCTCCCCAGAGATGAAGCTCTTATTTTAGTATTGGATATTATTTAAAAATCTCCTCCTTTATCTACACTAACAGAAAGCAGAGGCAAAGATGTTTTAATAATAATATCCAATACCAAAATAGGGGGAAAAGGCATTTTCATATGTTAATATGGGAGTGTGAAGTTGTTACCATTTTTTTGGAGCGGTACCAATTTGGGGCAGATTGTTAGTGTCAAAAAAAAACCTAAACTGCATATTGTTCGAACTAGCAATTCTGCTTCTAACTTAAGGAAATGAATTTTCTGGTAAACAAGGAGTTAAAAACAAAAATGTTTATCAATGTTGTTTATAATTACAAAAATTTGGAAACAAGTTAGATGTCCAACAGTATGGACTTGTTTCAGGAAATAGTTTGGATAATGAAATATGCTTTAATATTAGTAGTAGAAGCATATTGTTTTATAAACAACAGGATCATATGGCACTCTTATGTTTTAGCACATTTTTTCATCTCAGTAACAGAAAAGAGTTCAACAAAAAATACTAAATCTGTATCTTTAAAGCAAAATGTTAAGTTTCCTCTGTTGAGTGAGATTTATCTGTATTTTTTCCAGTGCATATATTTTTTTAAGTTTATTTATTTATTTTGAGAGAGAGAGAGAGAGAGAGAACCCATGCAGAATCTAGGAAGGAGCAGAGAGAGAGGAAGAGAGAATCCCAAGCAGGCTCCATGCTGTCGGCACAGAGCCTGATGTGGAGCTCAAACTCACAAACCGTGAGATCATGACCTGAACTGAAATCAAGAGTCAGATACTTTACTGACTGAGCCACCTAAGTGCCTTAATGCATATTTTCTTTAAAAAACATTTTTTTGAAAGTTTTTCTTGATTATAAAACTAACACAAAAGCATGAAGTCAATCCATAAAATTGGACTGATATATTAATTTGAACTATATTAATTATTTTTAAAAATAACTTCTTTGTTTTGATGCTGTCAGGATAAAGCCCTTGGAGCTTGGCCCCTCCTGACCTCCACCTTTACCTTCTGCAGCTCTCCCCCTCCCTCTTCATGCCCTAGCGGTAAGGAACCGCCCAAGGTTCCTGGCACATGCATTCTGCTGGTGCCTGCTTTTGCCTCTCTGCCTTTTGTTCTCTTCCTCCTTGGCTTTATTCTCCTTATCCCTTGAAATCGGCCATCAGCGTCAAGTTCGAGAAGCCTTTCCTGAGCTCCTAGTACTTCCCACTGCTCTCTGGATTTGTCTCTGCTGAGGCACCTACCACGTATTAGCCTTTTTCATTTTCCTCTCCCAACAGACTGAGCCTCACTGGCGGTCAGAACAGTATTGGTTAGCACAGCACCTAGAACCTAGCAATAGGAACTTAACTACGCATGTTGCACGTGTGTAAATGAAGAATAGAAATAAAGATGTGATGGGATCTAACAGTGTGGATTGTTGTAAGAAGTGTGAATATATCAGCATGACTGGAGCATGGGATCTGCATGAAGAATTTCAAGGAGAATAGAAATGTAAGGAGGAGCCAGATAACTAAGGGCTTGATATGTCACCCCAAGGAATTTGGATTTTATAGTATAGAGGTGGGAAGCCAGAAAAGACATTTAAGTAAGAAAATGGCTAGCATTAGCATTTTTCAAAGTGTTACTTGCTATTAATGTTATGTAAAGAACTGGGATATAGAATTGTTGAATCACTGTATTGTACACCTGAAACTAATATAACACTGTATGTTAACTATACTGCAATTAAAATCTAAGTTAAAAAATCTTAGATATAAAATAAATTTGGGAAGTCCTGGGTAAAACCAAATTGACAGATTTTTATTCTTCTGGACTTCTCAGTCTTTACTATGCTAATATGCATTTTTAATCCTCCAAAAGGTAGGTTGTGTGTGTGTGATATAATCTGCATTATTTCCCCTATTTTTTTTTTTTTTTAAATCATAGAACACTTCTATTTGGAACTATGTTATAGACATTTGGGGAAATGGATGCTAGCAGCAGTGAAATCTTTTAGTGATTATTACAGTAGTTCAGGTGAGAAACATTGAAGGCTTGAATCAGAAGGCTAATGGTTGGAGAGAGAGAGGCAAGAGCATGCGAATTAAGTTTTATCTGTCAGAGCACATTCTTCAGAAGTGGTGATTTCTGAATACTTTCAAGAGAAAGAGTGATTTTGAGAGTTGCTATAATCAGATCCAAAGACATTAGTACAAACAGTGTGAAATGCAGTTTGAAACATCTCTGAGACAAATGGTGGTCAGAAGAAAGTGGTTCTTCTTATATGTTTACAACTCCGCCAACTGATGACATAGCCCCAGGCTCACTCCTTTTGATATCGGAATCTGTCCATGGTCTAGTATGAACAAATGCACTTGATGATGGAGGGACAGATGCCAGACTGGATATGGTATCTGCTTGCTACTGGTTGAGGCAAAGCCAGGAGTCTAGGTTGGAAAACCGAGCAGCTGGATGGTGGCAACATAATGAGATTAGCAAGATAGGACAGTGTCCGGCATTGGGAAGAAGCACACTGTCACTCTTTGAAATGTTCATGAGTTAGAGTTGTGTGTGAAACACCCTTGTGAAGAGGAGCAGGACGTGGAGGCCATCAGGTCTATGAGTTGGTACCTCGGATGATTTGGACTGATCCAGCCCTCATTTTACCTACCGTTTCTCAGTTGCTGGATCTGTTAGATGTTCATGTCTCTTTATGAGATCATAAAAAATTAAATTGCAAGTTTATGACACAGCACATTCCTGATCTTTTTAAACTTCTGATTTTAGGAAGTATACATTATTCACCTCTAAACAGAAGCTACCTCTGCCTCTCCAGGTACAAGGAAGATGCTTGACTGATAGTATTTCTTACTGTTTGGTTACTAAACCAAGTAAAACCATTAAGTTAATTATTTTATTTTTGTTTTAATTATTTTAAATGTAATAACAATGTTCCTCCATTTTATTTATAGCTCCAAAAGGAATTCTTCATTTGTCTCCTGATGTTTATCAAGAGATGGAAGCCAGCCGCCACAAAGTAATCTCTGGCACCACTCTAGGCTATTTGTCACCCAAAGATATGAACCAACCCTCCAGCTCTTTCTTCAGTATATCTCCCACATCGAATAGTTCAGCTACAATTGCCAGGGAACTCCTAATGAATGGAACATCTCCTACAGCTGAAGCCATAGGTTTAAAAGGAAGTTCTCCTACTCCCCCTTGTTCTCCAGTACAACCTTCAAAACAACTGGAATATTTAGCAAGGATTCAAGGCTTTCAGGTATGAATCAAAAGCAAAACAAAAACAAGAAAACAAATTCATTAGCCCCAAATCCTTCATCTCTGTCCATCAGAAAGCTCATTCTTGCCTGCCAGTGTGACCTACATGCCACTCACATTGTAAAGTATCAGGAACACAGAGGTCAGAAAAAAAGAGAGCCATATGCACGTGCCTCTTTTTTTTTTTTTTTCATTCTATCCATTCATCCTTTGCTGCCTGGCTCTCTTCCGTTTTTCTTCTTCTTCCTCTTACTATTTTTTAAAAACATTTTAAATTCTCCGTTCTGTCTTCCAGTTGGTCTTGATTGGGTGCATCTACTCACTCTGTCTTCCACAGACAAAACTTCTGCCTTCATACATTTGGTGTTAGTATTTAGCACTAAGTTCTCCCTCATTTACAATAAGGCTGAGATTTTCTAATGATGATTTTACTTCCATAGCAGTTTTGAATTTGGCATTCTCTTGTTAGTAATGATTCAGGTATACCGTTAAGGTACAACATCCTAGAACTTTATTAACTTAGGAGCTAATTAAACATGGTATTAGAAAAATAAGGACATGCTTTCTAATTGTTTGAGGCATAAAAACATGTCTTTGTTTTAGTGGATCACGTTTTGAACCGTGTAGGGTAGCACCTGCCTCAGTTGATACTAACAATTCTGTTTCACTGATCAGTCTAACTCTATCTAGATCACAGCCCACTGAACTTGTGTATATGGATTTAGGAATGGGAATTTTTTCCCCTATTCTTTGTTCCTTAAAAAAAAAAAAAACTAGCAGTCCTTTGTGGATAGAGCTTTTAAAAGAATTGTTAACTCTAGGAAGAGGAAATACCTGTGTTCTGATTTCTTAGTTGCCTTGAAAATCATGTACTGAACTGTAACCGCTGACCTGACTGGATGAACAGCTGTGTGCTCGTCCGTAGAAAGAGTGTACTGCACCCTCAGATTTCACTGTTTTCATCCCCTTTACCATCTGAGTCTTATTCCCTAAGACCAAAAACTGTAATTTCCTTTAGAAATGCTCTAGAA
Source organism: Crocuta crocuta (assembly GCF_008692635.1). Lineage (NCBI taxonomy): Eukaryota > Metazoa > Chordata > Mammalia > Carnivora > Hyaenidae > Crocuta > Crocuta crocuta. The sequence continues at coordinate 2,938,837 of NW_027527951.1, forward strand.
GATCTGTATTGTGTAGAATGATCATGTATTTATACAAATTTTATGAGTTTAGCTATAAATCAGAAAGAAGATCATGTGTTTTGGCAGGTATTTTGCATGTTTTTTTTTCTTTGTTTGCCTTCACAGAAACCCGATTCTTTCAAATCTATTGCCAGGTAATCCTTAGTGTTTTTAATCAGACTATTAATATGAAATTGAAGAAGCTGTTGTCAGTTATTGGCTCTGTCGTCTGAAATTTTAAACACTTGATTTAAAGTTAAAAATTTTTAGAATTTGTTTTGTTTACCTTAAGAATGACAATAAATCACTGTTTAAAATAAAAAGACCTTGATTCATATAGTTAAAGTACTGGAAAAAGGCTAATAATTCTTAGTTCTACCTATAATCTGCACACAATGAACTAGAAATAAACTGTGATAAAAAGAAATTCATTGCTTATTTACAAACCTAGTCATTTAGAAATGTCTGAGAGTAACACAGCATTTTTATAGAAACAAAGCACAAAATACATTCAAGCTCTGAATTGATTTTTTCGCTTGGAGATGTTATTGTGGTAGATGTAATTTTGCTGCCAGAAAAACTACTTAAATTTTTTTATTTGTATTTATTTGTTAATTCTTGGTAATGATAACAATTATAATTTTATAATTACTTTAGTCAAAATGGAGAGTCTCTTTCCCTCATTATTGGGCTGACTGCTCAGACCTCTTTTTAAAGCTTATGCTAAGATGATATACTCTTATTTATGGCAAGTTAACGTTTCCATATTTGTGTACTGTGATTTTTACATACTAATGAACATTAACAGATGGTTTGAAAACATTACTGTGCTTCTTTGGTCAAGTGAGCTTGGTATTGATGTGAAATATTGTGTCACGGAGAGATCACGGCCTGCAGCTGAGCAGTGAACAGAATCCTTGTGGGAAATGGCTTAGTGTTCTGTCAGGTACATGGCATATCTTCATGATGTCACAGTAAAATGTTCTTTATAGTTGAGAGTTTATAGGTTAATAACTTTATCAAGTATCTTTACATGGTAGAAAAACATATAGACGGTTTCTCTTTCGTAAATGTTTCAACTGGACTCTAGTTTAGAAATTATAGGGTCAGCTTATTATGGATTACATGCTATTCTGTTATTCTTATTTCTGGAATTTAAAACAATAAATTCTTTTTCTGTGTTTCTAGGTTAGTACTTTTTTATTTTGTTGTTGTACATTGAATAGATATTATTGCTTACTGAATATTGTATAAACCTTTCTTTGGCCCTCCTTGACCATTTGAAATTTGATTTAAGCCTATCAGAGCCTTTGTATGTGACAGCTATATTGTATTACAAAGTAAAAATATATTAGTGTACTGAAAACTAAGTTGTTTTAGCTTTAAATTTTTTTTCATTACTCAATCTTTAACTGAAATTTATAAATTACAGAAAGCCTATTTGCTCACTAGAATGTAGGTATTAAGCTCACAATTTTTTTGCTTAAATCTACAAAATAATTAAAATTATTATACAATTAAATTTATTGTTAATAAAGCTGACTTCACAGAGCAGAATGGGACTGAACACTTGCACATTCTTGGTACTTCTTTTATCACTTCTTGGGCTCGCCTTACGTTTTATCACATTTTAGATGCAAGCGTTTGGATCCTGTCATAAATGAGTATGTGTTCCTTTGAAGTTTTACCAAGTGCATTTTAACTATCCTCTTTTAAAACCTGAATGTTCTTATTGATTGTCTTATTATTTTTTAGAAAGAAACTTTTTTTTTTTTTAAGTTTTTATTTATTTTTGAGAGAGACACAGACAGCGTGAATGGGGAGGAGCAGAAGGAAAAAGAGAGAATCCCAAGCAGGCTCTGCACCAGCACAGAGTCCAATGCAGGGTTCAAGTCCACGAAACTGTGAGACCATGACCTGAGCAGAACCAAGAGACACCCAACTGACTGAGCCACCCAGGTCTCCCTAGAAAGAAAAGTTTTGTGTCAGTAGTTCTGTGAGCCTTGGATTTTGTCCAGCCCAGGCAGTATGCTTCTCTAACTTCAGTGCTTTTCACAAAAACTCATTTGAAATTATAGTTACATTAAAGTGTCAGGGTTCTTTGTTACGTACCTCAATACTCTTTAGTTATAATGCCAAAACTATTCAGCTTTTAAAAACATGTTTATTTATTTATTTTGAGAGAGAGAGAGAGAGTTCATGAGCAGGGGAGGGACGGGGAGAGAGAGAGAGAGAGAGAGAGAGAGAGAGAAAATCCCAAGCAGGCTCTGCATTGCCAGCACAGAGCCCTACCCCAGACTCATGAACTGTGATATCATGACCTGAGCCAAAAGAGTCAGATGCTAAATTGACTGAGCCTTGCACCCCAAAACTATTCAGCTCTTTAAATTTTTCATTATTTTTGAGAGAGAAAGGGACAAAGCATGAATGGGGGAGGGGCAGAGAGAGGAGAGAGGGAGACACAGAATCTGAAGCAGGTTCCAGGTTCTGAGCTGTCAGCACAGAGCCCGATGCAGGGTTTGAACTCCTGAACTCTGAGTACATGACCTGAGCCAAAGTCAGATGCTTAACTGACTGAGCCACCCAGGCGCCCCATAACTATGAAGCTTTTTAAAGACAGTGATTATGGCAGAGACATTCTTAAAATGCTCTGCATTTGAACTGAAGTAGACTTTGTTTTGCTGTGTTACAATTTACATTATTTTAAGTTTTTATAACATGAATGTGCTTTGCCATATGAATTATATTAGAAATCTAGATTTGTATAATTAGATATAAACAGTTTCTTTGTCTTTTGGTTCTTGTACCAGTTCCAGTGTATGTGTAAGGGTAGAGTGGTTCCCACACAGCACCAAGTAATTCTCAGGACACCAGCAAGGTGTCAGAATCCAACTCAGTTCTGATACTGTCTCCATGGAGATAGCATCAGATGCCACAGGTCAAATGTTCAGTCCTACAAGACACCCTCCCCCCACCCCTCACCAACTATCAGATGCCAGTCGCAAGGCCAGGTTGCTCCTGTACTTTTGACTGACCAGCTATAAACCAGAGGGTCCCACAGTCTCCTCCTCAGGTTCTATTAATTTGCTAGAGCAACTCCCAGGACTCGGAGAATTTTACTTCCTCGATCACCTGTTTATTGTGAAAGGCTATCACTCAGAACAGCCAGAGAGAAGAGATGCCCGGGGAAGGGCACACAGCTTCCACGCCTTCTCCTGGCACACCACTTTCCCAACACCTCCATGGGCCTACCAGCTCAGAAGCTCTCAGAATCCTGTCCTTCTGGACTTTAATGGAGGCTTCATTATAAGGCCACGATTGGTTAAATCATTGACCATTGGCGACTGATTCAAACTGCAGTCTCTCTCCCATCCCCCAACGTCAGGGGATGGGACTGAAAGTTCTAACCCTCCAGTCAGTGTTTGGCTCCGTTGGCAATCAGCTCCCATCCTTACCATTTTTGATACTTAGGAAATACCAAGGGTATGGGGAGCTAGTATCAGAAAAAAGGAGTGAAGACCAAATGTATATTTCTTATAAATCACAGTATCATACTCTATTTAAATGAGTCATTAGAAAAATGATTTGATTGGAAATGAAAATGAATTCTTTTAGCAAATTATTCTTTCTAGGTGAATTTAGTTTCAGTTTGCTATTCTGTGCCCCCTTTTTGTGATCATCATCCATTGAACACTGTGATTTTGAAACCTTCAGAGTAAAATATAAGCTAGGTTTGTTTTTCTCATATAAAGAATATAAAGAAAGAAAGTTATCATCTTAGTTAAACCATAATTAGTTTATTTTTACAAAATCAAAGAGTGTTTTATAGAGGTTTTTTTTTTTTATTATTTTGAGTTTTAGATGTTAGGACCATTTCCAGCAAGATGAAAATGTCAGTAGAAGGCTTTGAAATATCTGTTAAATTAAAATCTTTCTTTTAAACACAATTCAAACTTGATACATTTCAACTGGTATGTCTCCTTTTGTGACGTTTAATATGATTATAGCAGGCTTCTTTTATAGTTACAGGCTTCCTTTAAATATTCTTTTTAAAATTTCATTTTAATCTACATGACATACAGCATTTAAAAAATTGTGTTAATGTTTATTTTGAGAGAGACAGAGCGTGAGTAGGGGAGGGGGCAGAGAAAGAGGGAGACACAGAATCTGAGGCAGGTTCCAGACTCTGAGCTGTCAGCGCAGAGCCCTGCAAGGGGCTTGAACCCACAAGCCGTGAGATCATGACCTGAGGTGAAGTCGGACGCTCAACCAGTTGAGCCACCCAGGCGCCCCTATGACATATAACATTTTAACAATACAACTGTAATACAGATTACATTGAGAATTAGTATGGAAGGTAGCTGACCAATCTGATAATTTTTCTTTCCTTTTTTATTCTTCTCTGCACCTCATTTTTTATAATCAAATATTTATCATCAAAGAGGCTATTTNTTTAAAAAAAGAATAAGGGATCTATATTTTTCAGAGCAATATAAATTAAACTTTGTAGGTTTTTTTCATAGAATATGGAGAGAGAAATCATGCATATACATATATTCCCCCATTTAGAAATATGTTTTTTCCCCAATGTTAAATTTATCCTTGGAACATCATTTACTACATTACTTCTGAGCCCAGATTTTCATCTATGCTGTCATAGGCATGGCTGTATAAAGTGAGGAGAAGTTACTCAGAGTGCAATGAGTAAAACACATTTGTGGGTTTGGCATGGGGTCAACAGAGTCTGCTCTGATTTGCAGTCACTCTTTTTAAAATTTTATTTACTTATTTATTTTGTTTTAGAGAGAGAGAACACACACAGGGCAGAGGGAGAGGGAGGGAGAGAGGGAGGGAGGAAGGGAGAGAATCCTAAACAGGTTTTGCTGCTTAGTACAGAGTTCTATGAAGGGTTTGATCCCAGGACCTAGGGGTCATGATCTGAGCCAAAATCAAGAGGCAGATGCTCAACCAACTTAGATTCCCAGGTGCCCCTGCAGTCATTCTTTAAAAGCCCCTCTGGGACTTGTCCTTTACTACTTTCCAAAGACCTTGGAGAGCTTGGTTTAGTATTTGAACTCTCCCAAAGGCTTGGTCTGCTATCATGACCCTAAAATTCAAGTTTGTTTTTCAAATGGACAACCCAAATTTGTGCAGACTGACATACTGTCTGTGGTATCATTATACCTTGACATATTTTGCCAAACTCCCAAAGGTATGCACACTACAAATTCAAAACTGTACTGTATAAAAACCAGTGGAATTACAAATCAACTCATTTTGCTGAAATTTCTAACTCTATAGAAACAAATTCTAGCTGAAAGAAAGAAATCCTGATGCATATAAAACTATGATCAGTAACAATACAGGTAAGAATCAAGCAAGCCTTGAGTAAAATTTTATTTTTGAGAGATGTCCACATCTTTGCCCAGTTTTTAATTGGGATTTTTTTTTGTTGTTCTTATTATGGAGTTATGAGAGTCCTTTTTCTATTCTGGGTATGAGTCCTTTGTGTTGCAAATATTATCTCTCTACCTGGATGATCTTAACATACTCGATTTCATCTGTAAAGAGTCTGTTTGCAGATAGGTCACATTCAAAAGTATAGAGGTTAGGACTTGGACATATCTTCTGAGAGCCATTGTTGAACTCACTGTATATTTAGTGCTTTCATCACATTTGAGAAATCTGGGGCCTATTTTCTTTGAGTTAATTTTTTGCCCCCTGTCTCGTCTCTTCTTCTGGGACTCAATTTGCATGCATTTAAAAAATATTATCCCCAGATTCATAAAAAATTTTTTTCCTCTGAACTTTAAATTGTATTATTTCTCCCATCCAAGTACTAACCAGACCTGACCCGGCTTAGCTTCTGAGATCAGATGAGATCGGGCACATTCAGAGTGGTATGGCCATAGACTATAAATTATATTATTTCTATCAGTCTATAAGTTACTGACTCTTTTGTGTATCTCCTTCATTTAGTGAATTTTTTAAAAATTTGGATATTGTATTTAAATTTCTAGAATTTCCATTTGGTTCTTCCTAAAGTTTTCCTTTCTCTGCCGAGATTTCCTATCCATTCGTGCATTGTGTCTGTATTTTCCTTTACATCCTTAAGAAAAATAGGTGCTTTGCTTTAAACACCCTTTCTGCTCATTTCAACATCAGATATATTGGTTTCTATTGATTGCCTTTTCCCTTGAGTTTGAGTCACCTTTTCCTGTTCATTACAGGTCAAGTAATTTTAGATTGAATCCTGACTGTTGTCAAGGATACATTATAGAGACTCTGGATTGTGTTACATTCCTCCCTATAGTGTTGGGTTTTGTTTTCTGAAGCAGTTAACCCGGCTGTACACAAACTCTGAACTTTGTCTCTCATCCTAAGTTTTCTATTCTTCTGGCTTTTGGGATAGTAGTCTCTTCTGGTTCTTCCTCAACTTTTTTGTCAGCTACTAAAAAGAACCTAACAGAACTTATTGGCTCGTGCTCCCTGTTAAAAGTAATTTCAGTAGAAATTTTTTATAATGACATTCATGATAGAGGAGAAATTTAAGATAGTTATAGTCATATTGTCTTAGAGTAAAAATAAAAATAGCCAAAAAATAATTTGTCATAGGTAGTATTTGCTACCAATTTGCATTTGCAACCTAAGCAGCAACTTATTTCTTAGGTTTTGGAAATCAGGTAGCATTTATTGATATTTATTCGTTCAAGTTTCTTGGTCCCCATTGCTAGGCTTCCCAAGATTAGGCCTCTGTTACAATTTTTTTCTTTTTAAATCTCAAACTTAAGGAGGAACCTTTAACTTCTCTTTATTATGATGCTTTGGATATTGTAATTTTCCAGGCTTTTATGCCAGAGACTTTTTTTTCTGCATCCTTTTCCTTTTGATATCAGAGGTAGAAAGTACCACCTTGCCCGTGACTTAATCTTTCTAATGCAAAGAAAATCTCCACTGATCATCTTCTCTTATGTTTGAAGATTCTTTAAATATAAAACTCTGATATGTGTAGAAAAGCTTGTTTATCTGATATTTGCTATAATGGATACTTGTCCTCTTTCTTTTTTAAAAAAAGCTTTTTTTTTTTTTTTTTGGTAATGTTTTATTTATTTTTGAGAAAGAGAGAGACAGCTTGAGCAGGGGAGGGTCAGAGAGAGAGGGAGACACAGGACCTGAAGACAGGCTCCAGGCTCTGAGCTGTCAGCACAAGAGCCCAGCGTGGGGCTCAAACCCATGAACCGCAAGATCATGAGCTGAACCGAAGCCTGGCGCTCAACCGACTGAGCCACCCAGGTGCCCCAATGCTTGTCCTCTTTCAAATCTCCTTTATTTCAGAAGCACTAAAACACTTTCTTTTGTAAGAGGTCTTTTAAAAATAATTTTAGGGGCACCTGGGTGGCTCAGTGGTTAAGTGTCTGACTTCGGCTCAGATCATGATATCACAGATTATGAATTTGAGCTCCACATTGGGCTCTGCGCTGACCATGCTGAGCCTGCTTCCGATTCTGTCTCCCTCCCTCTCTCTGCCCCTCCCTGCTCGTGCTCTCTCTCACACTCTCTTTCAAAATAAATAAGTAAACATTTAAAAAATAATAATTTTAAGCTTAGAGAAAGGTAAAAATATAGTGCAGCGCTTAATGTTAGCAATTACATAACCATAGTATAATTGTCAGTGCCGGGAAATTAATGATAATATAATCTTATTCAAAGTTTTCCTTTTTTCCTACTAATGGCCTCTTTGTGCTCCAGGCCCCAGGCTAGGATCCCACAGGGCAGGTAGCTGTAATGTCTCAAATCTTTTTCAATCCAGTAACAGTTCTTTAGTCTTTCATGATCTTAATACCTTTTTTAAATGTTTTCTTATTTATTTTTGAGAAAGAGAAAGCGTGAGTGAGGGAGGGGCAGAGAGTGAATGCAGAGCCTGATGCAGGGCTTGAACTCCTGAACCCTGAGACCATGGCCTGAGCCAAAGTCAGGTCGGTTGTTTAACTGACTGACCCAGCCAGGCACCTCCCCCCGCCCCCCCCCCCACCATNGTAGGATGTTCTTGAATTTGGGTTTTTCTAAAATTTTCTCATGATTGGCTGAGGTTGTGCATCTTTGGTAAGAATATCACAGAATTGATGCTGTTCCATTCGCAGTCCCCCATATGCTACTTTGTTTATAATTATCTTAAATATTTCCTTCACATACATTAAGAACCATATTAGACATTGCTATAATTCTTGTTTCTAATGTCAAACATAGTTTAGAAAATTCAAGAAGAGAAGAAAAGTCTATTTTATTTACCAACACATTTATTTCTTTCTGTGTTTTTTCTTCCTTTCCTAGTGGAGTTCCAAGATCCCTGCTTTTATCATGTCCTTTCTGTTTCAAGAACTTACTTTAGCCATTCTGTTAGAGTAGGTGTACTGGCAGCATATACTCAGATTTCCACTCGTTTGAGAAAGTTTTGGACTCCTCTCATTCCTTAAGGGTATTTTTACTGAATATAAAATTCTGAGTTGACAGTTCTTTCAACACTTCAAAAATGTTGTGCCAATTCCTTATGACCTGTGACCTCTATGGTTTCTGCCAAGAAACTGCTGTCCCATTGTTTCACCTCTGTAGGTCAGGAGTTGTTTCTCTCTCCCGACTTCCAAGATTATTCTGTCTTTAATTTTCAGAAGTTTGATTATGGTGTGCATAATGTATTGATTCTGTTTGGGATTTGCCCAGCTTCTCAAAGCTGTAGGCTTACATCTTTTACCAAAATTGAGTACATTTTTAGCCATTATTTCTTCAAATTATTTTAGCCCGAATCACTGTCTCTCCTCTTTCTGGGTTCTGATGACACAAATATTAGGTCTTTGTTATGTCCCAGAAATCTCTGTGGCTCTGTTCATTTTTATCTCAGTCCATTTTCTCTCTGTTGTCCAGATTGGGGAATATCTATTTTTCTATCTGTTAGTGTACTAAATCTTTTTTCTCCTCTCCACTGGGTTTTTAATTTTGTTTTATTGTTCGGTTATAAAATGTCTGTTTGGTGCATCTTATACCTTCTATTTCTTTGATGAGACTACATTTTTTCATTTGTGTAAATGGGTGTGTAATTGCTTTTTAAAGCATTTTTATAATGACTACTTTAAGACACTTGGCAGATGAATCTAATACTTGTGTCACCTTGGTGTTGGCATCTCATGATTGTCTTTTCTCATTCAAGTTGAGATCCTGGTTCTTGGTATAATGAATGATTTTCTGTTGAATCCTGGACATTTCAGGTATGATAAATCTCTGTGTCTTACTTAAGTCTTCTGTTTTAGCAAGCGTCTCTCACGTTGCACCAACTAGGGATATAGGAGTGCCACCTTGTTACTTGTTACTGGTAAAAGTTTACTTTCTCCACTGAGTTCTGTTGACACTGTGGTTGGAGAAGGGGGACTATTTTTACAGCTGAATAGTGGTGAAAGTCCTGACCCTCCACTGTGCCAGTTCTGAAACTACTCCTGTGAGAAGGTATAGTGTGCCTCATTATCACTAGGTAGAGACAGAAGTCTAGGGGTCCAGCAGGGATAGAAGTTCCGACTCCCCATTCAGACTTCTCTGTCACCACCCCAGTTGGGGAAGTGGGTTTTCTTCATTCGTCTGGCAAGGATGGAATTCTAGGCTCTGCTGATGGGAGTGGGGATGGGTCTGCTGATTTTTCCATGGTGTTTGGGTGGAATAGGACAGTTATTGTCTAAATGTTTTCTATCTTGCTAATTTATTCTGTTTCTGGCCCTTTGAACAGAGAAAGCAGATTTTCTTCAGATATTATTATTAGTAGTAGTATTAGTATTTCTTTTGTATATCCATTGGCATTCCCAGGTTGCCAGCTTCTCTAGCACCCAGTCCAGGATATATAAAGCAAACAGAAAAGTTGGGAGTTCACCACTCTGTTGTTTCTTGGATCTTGAAATCCCTAGCTTAGATTCTTCCTCCTTCTTTCCCCCTTCCTGAATCCTCTTATGTTTTTCTTATATATAATATCAGGAGCTTTTACTTATAGTTAGCAGGAAGAGTAGGGAAAAGTAAATCTATTTCATGTTGTCTGAAAGTAAAAGTCATAATGGTCTTTGCATCATGAAAGTAATTATATTTTAAAACCAAATATAGTATGTTTTTAAAATCTGTAATTCCTGAGCATAAAGTAAAACATTCCAATATTTTCATAAAAAATAATTAAATACCATTATAAACTAAACTGGTATATAATGAAGATTTAAGGTCTTGTCTTTGATCCCTTTGCTTGAAGTGATATTCAATACAATAGAGTTCTAATACATGAAAATTAGTGTTGGTTGACTCTACTGGGAAAAGATTATATTAGTTCAACTTTGGTGGTGTACTAATTGCCTAAATATCTGTCCTTTGACCTTAGGAAAAGTTTTTCTTGTTAAAAATTATATTTTTAGGGGCACCTGGTTGGCTCAATTGGTTAAACATCTGATTCTTGATTTTGGCTTGGGTCATGATCTCAGGGTTCATGAGTTCAAGCCCCCCATCGGGCTCTGTGCTGACAGTGTGGAGCCTCCTTGGGATTCTCTCCCCCTCTGTCTCTGCCTCTCCTCTGCTCATGTGTGTGTGCACATGCTCTCTCTTTCTCTCGAAATAAATAAAAACTTAAAAAAATTTTCTTTTAAAGCCCTGTAGATTTTAGTGTGTCTTATAAATATGTAAATGGTTACATATGGGTATGTCAAACCATGAGGACACACTACAAGAGACAGAAGCTTCTTTTCTGGTAGCTATGAAATTGTTAAAAATCAACTAGTGCTTTTTTTAAATGGAAATGACAGCTAACATAACTATATGTGTGTATAATTTACTTCCTAACTAATTGGCTTCCTCCTTGAACTTCCACTGCACAATAAGTGGACACTAAAAACCAAAGAAAAAGGATTGAGGATTTTTGTCATGTACACATTCATCCCTTAAAATAAGAATGTAGTTACCTCCCTTGACAATACACATAACACCTCTGTTGTTGCATTTGCTAGGCAATTTTGGTCTGTGACTTGCATTGGAAATAAGTCTATATACATCCCTATTAGATTTTGTATGCCAAACATAGGCATGTAATTTCCCAAGCTTATCCCAAGCATAGAATTTCTAAAAGAGAGAAACGATAATTACAAGTTGAGTCTCAGTCTTTATAATGTGATTTCGTTCATTCACTTGTCTCTTTAGAGACTTTAGTGTGACAGGCATATTGGATGCAGAGTAAAACAGATTACTCAAACAGCTAAAACACAGGTACATGACTGAGCATGTTAAATATATATTTACATTTTTGTTACAGAGGAGTTGATTTTAGTTGTGAAAAGGATTGGGGAAAACTTTACAGAAAGTCAGTGACAGGCATTATCCTAATGTAATATTATCCTTAATGATTATATATCTTGTCATGTCTTTTATTACATTATTATGGGATGTATTATAATTGTAATAAGAAGAATATCTAATATATTTACTTTAATGCTAACCATGATCCAGGCATTGCTCTAAGTAATTTTTCATAGAGAAACTTATTTTATCTATTACATATAAATCAAATCATTAGTTGAATATAGAACTAACATAATGTAGCTTTTTACTGTTGACCATAGTTGACCCAAATAAATAAGATAATTTACATGTCATCAAGTGATCTAAAAAAGCAGTTAAGAATGTTTAATATCAACTGAAGCTATTTATTAGGGCATTATTTATCAAGTAATACTGCTTCACACTTTGCCAAGAAAACGCTGTTTTTTGTGTTAATAAAGATACAGGTCTTTTGTATGACCAGTGTGCAGACGCTGCAAAAGTCCTTGTTTTGACACACATATCCTAAGTTACAGTGTTGAAACTGTCACTCTTTGGCTTCTTGCTACCTTATTGCTCGTGCAGCCTCCATGCAGTGGCTAGAATGGGACCTCTGCATGCTGCTATGCAGTTGGCCCCACAGTTAATGAACTTGAGGTGTGCTAGTCACACATTTTCTTGATACAGTGATTCTGTTAGGTATTACATGTGAATATACAGGCCTTTGTCTTTCCTTAGTGATCTAAAGAGCACCTTTCTTTAAGCATGGGTCTTTTTCATACCTTCCTCATTTTTGTCCCACAGGGGGTGACCATTAAAAACATCTGACAGAAAAGCAGTTAACCAGTTTCCTGCTGAGATTAGTAAAATATTTAGTAGTCCTGCAACATCAAGGAACTTCAGCCCTGCAGGAAACAGTTTGATTCAACTTTTGTTTTGGAGGTAGGAGGGAGGGAATTTACATTTTCATTTGGATGCCCCTTCATATTTTCAAGTGGGCATGAAAAAATGTACATATCTAGCTTTTAAGGTAAATTACTCTAAGGCTTATCGTATTTTCTTTATTTCTTAAATTATATGAATAGTTGAAGTAGTTTGTGTCTTCCCTGTGGGAAAGAGAAATCTCTAGACTGGCAAAGTCAGTGTCAGAATATACAGTTACAGCATCTCATCTGGGTTTATGTGATTATAAGTCAAACTAGGAAACTTATTTTAAAATAAAAATTATCATAGATTTGCAAATTTCAAAGGAAGCCACATTGTTTCATTTACATATATTGAAATTTCTGGCCCATCTTTTTATGGAATAATTTTTGTAACTCCATGAGAAAGAAACGCAGTGTTAGTTGATAGTGTTATAAATCCAGAGCAAGAGCTAGAATATTATAAACATTAAGATCAATTGCTTACATTTTCAAGTAGCAAAGATAGCAAAATGATAGGATTTATAAACAATAAATCTTAAAGTACACATAGGAGGTGACTTTTGTAATCTTCTAAAATTATCTTTATTCTTTTTTCCTGAATCAGAATCAAGGTCCTGTGACATTGCAGAGTGGAATTTTTAGAGCCATATTTGTAGAAATGTCCTGCTCTGTTATAACAGATTCTGCTCTGTCAGTTCTGAAGATTTGTGCCTTATAGAATGTAGTATGATTTTATTACCCTAATTATTTCAGGTTAGTGGTCCTAAGAATTCTGGCTTCTGTTGACACTTTCAGTTGTAAGAAGCATTTTTCTATGTTGAAGGATGAATTTCAAAATGTCATTCACACATTATATTTTTTTGACATTCACAATTTTGAGTGGCTGATGGAGTGGTGTGTAAAATGTGACTTTTTCTTAAGGCCTCTTTTCTGTGTATTACTACTTTCTGTTTGATTTGCAGTTGGGTACTCAATCAATAACTTCTTGTATCTTTCACATAGTTTTATCTGGTTCATTGGGCAGTCTCAGTGTAGTGGAGGTATAAACGTGAAGTGATTTTATATTTCTCCAGTCACTGCTTTCTTCCATGCTCTGCCAGGTCTCCCATTCATGTTCCTTTATGATACCTGGTTACCTTTAATTTTTAAAAATTGAGTCGTTTGCTATAAAGTGCCAAACTCCAATTCCCACCATTGCAAGCCAGTTGATTGGCTCAAGACACTTGGAGGAGGGAGAGTGGGCAATGATTTCTTTTTCTCTTCTTCTCAGTCTGGTGCCTTTGACTATTTGTGATCGGTGGGGTGGGAACTTTTGAGACCTCTTTCTGTTTCATTTCATGGCCTTACTGCTCTGATGTTGGGAAGCCAGGAGGGGACCAGGGTAGAGGAAGATGCCACCCTAGCCTGTTTTCATTTCCTCCTGGCTTCCATGTAGATGATATTCATGATATTCGTGAGGCAACGTTTGGTTTCTTCCAGTTCCCTCTGTCCCTGCAGGATAGCCATGTTTTCTTTGGACTTACCGGTGATCAATGCCCCTGACCCTCTCTGTTCTTAGGTGTCTCTTTGGCCTGAGTAGCCCCTTGGCTCCTGCTGAGATTTTCTTTCATTCCTTCCAGGGGCCATGAAGATTCTGGGGGAGCTTATCTCCCTTTGTCCTTTTTTGTTTTTAGGCACACAGTGTGCCTAGTAGGCTCCTTCAGCAAGCTCTCAGATATCTCCAGACTCCATCTCTTTATTTCTCTGTTTCCTAACTGCCAGGGACACACAACAATCTCAGTCAAGATTTCTTTTCAAAGGAAGCCTATAGGCTCTGCTAGCGGACAGAATCTAAGTACTCCCAATCTGTTAGCTACTTTCCTAGAACTACCCCACTCATTGAAAATATTGTATTTCTCATAAGGGTGACAGTCAAAATGATTCCCTCCCCTTCATCTCCCCCTTCCTATTCCTCTGTGTATTATTTATGATTGGACCAGTTCTGCTTACTCTTACTAAGGCGTTGGGGACAGGGAATAAGGCCTAGCCCTAAATGTTGGCAGCTCTTTAGAGATCCTTTTGTTTTCAGCTGTGGGTCCTAGTGTCAGTTCTGGGGCCTCAGAAAAAGTCCCACTTGGATGAGGTTCTTTTATAAGTGATAAAAAACCCAGTGACTTCAATAAAATAGATATTTATTCTTTTCTCATGTAAAGGTCTGTAAGTTTGCAGTCCAGAGCTAGTGTGATGGTTGTGGGATGGTTCTGTCCCATCAAGTCTTCAGGGACCCAGGACCCTGCCATCCTACCATCTCTAGGTCTCCGCCTTTGTCCTGTGGTCAAAGATGGTCATGCCCACCCGCCTTCCAAGCAGGCCGACGAAACGAGGCAAGAAGAGCAAAAGGCACACACTTGAAATCTGTTCTTAAAGTTTCCAGGAAGCTGTCATAGAATTCTTTCATTTACATTCTGCTCAACCACATGGTGTCATAGCTACAAGAGAGTCTGGGAAATAGGAACTTTATTCTGAGCATTCAAGTAGCCAGTGAGGAATTACTGAGGAAGAATACTGGAGGATAATTAGCGATCTCTGTCACATTCACTGGGCGCTCTGACATTTGCTTAGAAGCTGTGTGCAAACTCACACCTTTACATTTATCTGTTATATACAGGTGAGCCATGTTCACCAATACTGAATGTCTGCAGGTTGCGTAGTATTTCATAGGGTATTACAGGCTTGCGGTGAATTGTATACAGCTAGGAGAATTCAATCTTTCAGTAATAGTATCTAAGCTGTTGATGGAAATGCAGTTGGAAGTTTACATTTTCTACTAGGATTGTCTTGTGGTATTTCTGTCCTTTATAATTTTCATTTCTCTAGAAGAAAGAATAGAACTGCAATAAAGTGGCTGACATATAAGTGTATTCACTATCTGAGTATTTAGGGAAGTGTCGTATCTTTCATACAGACTTTCAGTTGATGTCAAAGGGTGATTATATTTTATTTTAAAAAGCATGTTTTATAATAGCACTATATCAGACATAGTATTTTAATGGTACCATAAATAGCTGTGAAGTATAGCTATTTTAGTGTCACCATTTATTGGCTTTTGCGTAAAGCAGTTATGTGATAAGTTTCATTCCCCCCATCATATTTAGCTGATGCATAGTAAACAACACTTCCACATTCCTGAACTCATATATACTGAGTGACCTTTCAACTTGCTTAGGAGGCATAGTACAGTGATTTAGAACGGCTGTCAAATATTTCCCCCCAAAGTTAACCTGGAAAAATACATTTTTATCATAAAATCTTTAAAGTACTTTGGAAACAAGGCTTTGTATGTTGCCTTGATTTAAACTCTAAGCTACTTTTTATGGATTCAAGGACGTTTCCCTACCTCCAGGGAAACTGATGGTGAATCTGAACAACCCTACTGCTTTAAAAATGTTCAATTATTAACCTATTAGACCAAGATCTATATTGTTGTCATTTTCAGTCAGATATATATTATCCATAACAAAATATACATAGACCATAATCTATAATAAAGGTATATTATAGGTATTATTATGAAAAGCAGTTAGAATTAAGCCACAGGGAACTGATAATGTGTGTTTTAATTTTCTTCCTCACAAATTCAAGATTTTCACCTAAGCTTTTAGCCTAGATCGATGTAAATTTAACAGTTTGAGTAAGTTATAACTAATAAAACCAATTTTCCCTATAAAATAGTCAGTACGAATCTCATACTGTAGGCATGTTTCCTTAGTTTATCAAAAAAGCAAGGCTATTTTTACTTTGTTAGCTTAGAATTAAAATAACAACTGCTAGAAAGAACTTTTTTGAAAGTAGGTAAATGAGAGGATGAAAATTTTCCCACTGGGAAGATGGACTCACGCTTCCCTCTACCCCATTTACCCGAGCTCTGATATGGAATGTCTTACATGTGGTTTTAATAATGATTGGTTGTATTTAACTAAAAGAAAAATAATAATAATATAGTAACTTTATTTTGGTTTGTACATTAAAAATCATTTCACTTTAATTCAACTTGATTACAATGTCAAAATTTCAAGCAGAACACTACAGATATGTAGTGATATCTGTATATATTTAGTGGTGGTTTTATAGGGACTATAATGTAGAAATAGAAGAATGTCACTAGCAGTTAACTGGCAATCACACACATGTAGAGTCAAAGATGAGCGAAAATTCAGGTTGACAGAATTCCATTGGAATCAAGTGAACTTTGACTTCTGCTTACCCTTGAGTCTTTTATGCGTGATGCATTATGAAAAGCTGGACTGTTAAGATAGGTATGGTATTTAATAGTGACTTTTTCTACCGGCTGTAATACTGTAAAGCATTTCATAAAGCATCTCCTAAACTCTTTTAAAACCTCAAAAATACTTAAAATGGAATTAACAGATTTTCCCTAGATACCAGAGGGTCCTTGATAAATTTTTTTTTTAAATATCTGAAGTATATTCTGCATAAATTATTTGAATTTTTCTGGAAATCTAGACCTTTTGGAAAGGACCTGTTGCATCTGGCTCCCTCTTACAAGTGGCGTTCAGCAGACTGCATGTGTTCTGTTATAGGTTCACTACTGTGATAGACAAAGTGGCAAAGAGTGTGTGACCTGTCTGACATTAGCCCCTGTGCAGATGACTTTCCATGCTATTGGAAGCTCCATTGACGCCAGCCATGATCAGGTATAACTTGCCACTGCCGTTTTGCTGTGTTCTGGCCCAGCTAAAACATCAGGGACCATCAAAATGGAAGCTATGTGCACACATAGAGCTTTGCTTTCCCTAATACGTTATCCACTAGCACTGTTTGCTAGAATTTTTAAAAACCCGATATTTTTGGGTTGGGAAACCAAGATCTTAGGAGATTTAAATTTTTTGAGACTTCTGGTTTGTAGTCCATTATTAATTAAAATATAGAATTCTCTTATATTTGCCCTATAAGTTATTTTTTATGTTTAATAATTACATATAGGAAGCAGGGTTGGCTAGACAATGTAGATAACACTTGGGTCGCACTGTAATCTACTCATTCAGTTCTGTTGAAGAGAGGTTAATATTCTAGAATGTGTATAAAATAACTGAACTTTCAGAACCATCACTTTACTCTCATAATTTGAGATATTATTAAATGACACTGCAGTGTTGTTTCTACTTGTAAGGTTTTAGTTCCTAAATACAGCTTAACATCTGAAAAGTATATGATTTCCTAATAACAAATTCCCTTGTTGAAATAGCAGCTTGCAAAAAAAAAAATCCTGTTTTATAACATAATACATATTTTCAATGAAAATAATCATCATATTAGACTAAACTAATGATCTAGGTCATAAAATTTCTAGTTTGGAGTAAAAATAAATACACATACACAATTTATAGTTTGACTAACCAGCTGTGCTTTCTAAATTAACTGTTCACATGCAGAACAATGGTAATCCACTTTTATATCCATTTCTCAGTAAATTTGAAGACTTCTAATAGTCTTGACTGACTAGATATTTTTTCCTTTCTCCCTGAGTAGTGACCTTGCATGGAGAGAATAAAAGAATATAGTAGTTTATCTTCTCAAACACATGATGTATTGTCCAGCTCAAAAAAGACATCCTTAATGGCACACTTCCCTAGTTCATAATGTCTCTAACATTGTGGGGTTTCCAATCATCATTTGTTGATTGGTGGCGAGATATTGTGGTGTTTAGGAAAAAGCAACTAATTTGCAGAAAAAATGAGTTTTAGGAACTAATCATGGCATGAGTTAGCTGGAGCTACCTGAGTGGGTTCTGCCCTCTCTTTGGGAGAAGAATGTGTTCTGGAATGTTAAATGAAGGAGTTGGTTAGATGGCTTACAGGATCCATTCCAGGGCTACCATTTTCTGATTCTGTGCCTGATCTTCCTGCTCCTGGCTGAATGAACACAACCAATAATAAACAGTTACCAGCACACTGACTTGGAAAGCAGCTGAGGGCTTACCCTCAGTGCTTCTCAGAGTTTGGCACTGACCTGCGCTCTAGCTGCAGAGGAGAGTGCAGCAGGAATTAGAGAGACTTGACCTAAACTAATTTATAGAAAGTGTTGCATTTCCCTGTGTAAAACTATGACTTAGCTACATGCTAGGTGCTAAGGATAAGTGATAAGAATGTTAGACATGGCGCCTGCTCTCATGGAGCTTGTGAACTAGCAACTTTACTACTTTGAATATTTGCCAACAAGCCTAGCTACTGCTGTATTTCTGTATCCATCCATGGCAGAAACGAACGCAAGAGCAGCACGAGATAACCATCCTGCAAAGGCCTCTTGTTAGGCTGAGCAAAGACATGAAAGAGTGTTTCAGAACCCCACACACCTGAGAAGAGCAGCCCATTGTTAGCAGAGGCCGCTGTTGCTGTACAAGGGCACTGGGACGGGAACAGAGACTGAGATCAAACCTAGATTTACCACGAAGTAGCTGTGGGAACTTGTCTCTCTACCCCTGGGAACTTGGCTTCCTCCTGAGTAAAATAATGAGGCTGGTTCAGGCTTGTGCCAAGGCCATGTGGCAAGGTATGCAAAGTTCTGGGCTAGTGTTAGCCCATATGGCACCTTTACAAATAAGAAAAAAGGGTGCTTCTTCTTCAAGGCATTTTACTACTATCCAAATCCACAAGAACTACAGCATGAATGGTCTCCCCACCCCCCAACAAGGTGTTCAGTATGCAACCTGCACAACTGTTCATAGAGGTCTTATACTACATCTACTGGAATGTCAGATTTACTCAGTGGTAAGTAAAGATATGTTTCTATTAAAGCAAATACAGTTGCATTAGAGGTGATGAATTTGTATGAAATTTTAAGATAAAGACTTTCAGGAAATTTGTTGATAATGGTCAGATGGATGGATAGATGGATGAATGAATGGAGCTGTGACTGGAATGGTCATCCTGTACACTAAACCCTCTACTCCGGGGGCCTCTGAGGTGCAAATGGAAGCATGGTTGGTCAGTACTCCTCCCTTGTACTTGGACTCTTGGGCTCCCCGAGGAAAGGAGACATATAAACCTCTACTGCACATCCTTTGGCTTCTCTGCGTTATGTTGCCCTTACCCTTTCCTCATAATCAGGGTCTGTCTAAGCAAAAAGTACTTCTTCACCATACCAAAAGCATAAACTTGATTTCATAAGTTGGAAAGGATGGACCACAAATGCTTTTTCACCTATTAATCAGTAAATACTGGAAAACATTTTAAGGTTTTTAAGTTTTAAGTTTTTAATTTTGCAAGACAAATTACAGTCACTTACAAAATGTTTTCTGTCCTTAATTCATTTGGGCCAACATAATTAAATAAACAGAATAAGTACCTGAGAAAAAAGAATATGTAAAATTTAGAGGTGATCCCTCTTAAAAAAAATCTCCTGTCCTTACCTATGTGGAAAATGATGGTGAGAAATGGAAGAGCTTTCTAGCCTTGAACATTTACAGCCTACCTTACTTTTTTTTAGATTTAACTCTAGGAACTCAGTGAAGTGGAGACTAAATGTATTACTTAGTTTATCTACTCACTGTTTTAAGGAGTAAGGGGACAGGGACTGTGGAGTATCTCTGGCAAAGGTCCACACAGATCTGCAGAATGGTCAGGAGGGAGATGCAGCAGCATCTTTATGCTGATGATGTCCAAATGTATGCAGCTTTTAATTCTCCCACCACCAAACCTACCTCTCCCTTCTCCCCTGTCCTTTCCTTTTATCCATCCTGGTAAACAGCACCACCATCTGCCTTATTGCTCAACCAAGCTCCTTGGAGCGTCTTTGCCTCCTCCCTCCTCCCCACACACTACATCCAGTCCCACTACCCCTCTGAATTACATCTGTCATCTGACTACTTTTCACTACCTCCGTTGTTGCCATTATAGTCACCATCATGGTTTTTGGGCTTTTAAAAAGATTTTATTTTATTTTTGTAAATATTTACTTATTTTGAGAGAGAGAGAAGGGGGCGGGGAGCAGTAAAGAGAGAAGAAAGAGAGAATCCCAAGCAGGCTCCATGCTGGCATGACAGAGCCTAACATGGGTCCCCATCTCATGAACTATGAGATCGAGACCTGAACTGAAATCAAGGGTTGGACACTCAACTGACTGAGCCGCCCAGGCGTCCTTAAAATTTTTATTTTTAAGTAATCTCTCCACCCAGTGTGGGCTTTGAACTTCCAACCCCAAGATCAGTACTGGCACTCTCCACTGACTGAGCCAGCCAGGTACCCCTATCCTGTTTAACCCAGGCAACTGCAGTAGTCTTTACACTGGCTTCCTTTTTTTCTGCTTCTGTTCCATTGTGGTCTGTCTTCAGTGCAGTAGCCAGAATTATTTTTAAGTTAATCAGATCAGATTTTCAGCTATTGAGAACCTTCCGGTGGCTTCCCATCACACCTACTACAAATCCAAAATTTTTGTTATGGCATTTAAGTCCCTATGCGATTTGGCCCTTCCCATGTCCCCAGTTTCAATTCCTACTACACTCCTTTTCACTCAGTGCTCTAGTCTCATTCGCTTTGCTGCCAGTTATATCATGACAGATGAAAGAAACCAGAACTCAAAAGGCAACATAATGTGGATTTGATGTGTATGACATTCTGGAGAAGGCAGAACGTTAGAGACAGAAAACAGATCACGGTTGCCAGGAGCTGGGCTGAGGAAGGATTGACCATAAGTTGTCACGAGAATTTTTGGGGGTGATAGAAATGTGCTATATCTTGATTGTGGTGGTGGAACATGACTATACGTTTGTTAAACTCATAGAACTGTATGCTAAAAAGGGTAAATTTTACTGTATTTAGGTTATACCACAATAAACCTAACTTAAAGAAAAAAAAAAGCCAGTTTCATTCCTTTATCAGTGAATGGTATTTACCCCAGGGAAATGTGGAGGCATGTCATCCCTTTTCCTTCCCTATATTCTCTGAATATGTTGGGTCCACCTTAGAATGCACAAAATTTAACTTAGAGCCTAGTTTAGAGCTTCTCCAGATGCCAGTGGTTAGTTAAGGCCTGCTTCAGTCTTCCTAGAATAATTATTAGTCTCCAAAAAGTGGTCTAAGCTGACCCCTGTCTGACTTCGTGGGTTCGAGCCCCGCGTAGGGCTCTGTGCTGACAACCAGCTCAGAGCCTGGGGCCTGTTTCAGATTCTGTGTCTCCCTTTCTCTCTGACCCTCCCCTGCTCATGCTGTCCCTCTCTCTCTCTCTCTCTCTCTCTCTCTCTCTCAGAAATAAATAAAAAGATAAACAAATAAATTTAAAAAAATCTGCACAGCATATGGTGTTGCAAAGAAGAGCAATCATCCTTATTCATAAATTGGGTAAAGAGCACATTTATTTGGTAGGATTAAGCTAATGAGGGTTTTGCTCAATGTTTTTCAATATATCCTATTTGGAAATTAAATTTATATTGGTTAGTGTATATTATTAAAAGCAAAATCCTTTGTAATAGAAAGATTTGTGGTATCTTCTAGCTTGGTTATAATTCACCAAATATTTCCTCTCTCTTTATGCCCTGACACTTTCTACATCTTTCTTCATTCTCTTGGATATTAAGGAGTTCTGCTAACTCTCTTTATCTTTTACTTTTATCAGTCACCTTCTAGGTACAGCCTCAAAATCATAAACTTCCTTCCCTGTCTTTACATTTTATTTTATTCACCTTCATTTAGACTGCATTATTAATCTCACCAGTCTCACCAATACTGGGTAGGCAGATGTAGATTAGTTAAAATATTGTAGCTTAATTTTTAGTTATTTGTTTTATCACTGCCTACCTTATTTTGTACAAGTTAGCTTTGGAACTCACTTGCTTCATATAAAAAATGAATAAATCAACCAACCTAACCAAGCAGTAACTCACCAATGAAGTATATAACATATGTAAATTACTATTTGCTCTGCTCTGACTTCTCATTAGCACAAAATGAGATTATGATACTGAGTAAAGGATAAAGCATAATTAGCACAGTACTTAGAATTTGTGAAATGAAAATTCTACAAGAGAAAAGAATCAGGAACCAGATTTATATTAAATGTGTTTACTACGTACCAGATATTGTGCAGGCTCTACATCCATTATTTTGATTGATTCTTCTATGAGGTATAAACCATGGAGTTCATATATTTGCTTCATTTGCTACATCACCTATAAAAGTTTATGTCTATTATTAGCATATGAAGTTGAGGTGTTCCCATTGTGTGTGCTTTGACTGGAATTCAGGACAGCCATGAAGTATATGGAACAAGTTACAAATCCAAATCTAATGGCTATTCTCTTCTACTTCTGCTTAAATTCTCCTCATAGGTTTTTTTTCCTGATTAATTAATGCGATATCACACTCATGTGATAGTATATACTATTGCAACAATAGTGCATGGATTGATTATATATTATACACAGAACTTTTATAGTATTAGATGGTCTTAAATGATAGTACATATAGTCCCCTTTCCCTTGAGGCAAACGTTAGTCTGATGGAGTGAATGAGTTAGGATGCTTTTGGCTACAAGTAGCAGAAAACCTGACTCATACTGGCTTAAACAATAAGGAACCTTGTTATCTCCCATAACAGGAAGTTCAGAGGAAGGGTGAATTCCAGGGTTGGTTGATAAAGTAGCTTAGCAATGTCAACACAGACTCAGGCTATTCCATTTCTTAGCTCTGCTTCATCCTCTAATTCATGGAAAGATGGCCACAGTAGTTCTATGTGTTGCTGGTGGTGTAGCCACATTTAAAAGAAAATGAGAGGAGATCTGATCTTACTGTATCTCCTTTCAGGGGCAGAGACATCTATATCAGGAACTCCTCTTCCTTCGTTGTGCAGGCCTGGATTGGGTCATTCCCAAGCCCATCTCTAAATAGTCACTAGCAAGAGAAAGTGAGATCACTATGAGATTTTTTTTTTAAGATTATATGTTTTAAGTAATCTCTACACCAACATGGGGCTTAAACTCATGACCCTGAGATCAAGAGTCACATGCTGTACTGACTGAGCCAGCCAGGTGCCCCACGATCACCATGTTTAAATGTTTGGGGTAGATAGTTGAGGAATGTGAGGAATGATTGTTGAGGAATCAACTACAGGGAATACTACTTGAGGAATTAAATGCCACATATATAATTTTAAATTTTCTCATAGACTCATGAAGAAAACAGATAAACTTGATCTTAATAATATATTTTATAACTCAATATATACAAAGTATCACTTCAACAGTGATATATATATAAACATATCTATATATATATACAGTCAACTTTTTAGTCAGCTGAACGATAACCCACAACCCTCGAACTAACTTACAGTCAACTTTTTAAATTATTGGGGTATTTCACCTTTTATCATATGTCTCATTTTGGACTAGCCACACTTCCGGTGCTCGCTGCCATGTATGCATTGCACGGCACAGGTCTCCGGGCATTATGGTTTGGTCCCTGCCCTTGTCTCCAATCTGATCCTTCACCATTCACCCTGTACCTGACTTATACCCACACTTTATGTTTTGGCAGTGTTGAGTTTTCATGTCTCATGCTCTTTGGCATCTATCTTTTCTGCACTGTTCCCTCTGCCTGGGCCATTCTCTCCTTACCTATAAGAGGAACTTTAATGGTTGTATCTATCCGATCCAAGCATGCTGTCAATGGCAGTCAATAGGCCTTCCCCAAACCTACTTTTCATGTTATTCCGTTGTTACACCCATCAAACTGCCTTCGCATTGTTTTTCATATTGGTCTACCCCGCTGGGCACCTCTCTGAGGTGCAGGGCAATGTCATATTCATCTTTGGATTCTCTGTGTCTTTGCTCTGGCATGTAGGAGACACTCAATTCCTGTTTATAGGATGTAATGGAATTGAATTTCTAAGAGAATTAGAATAACTTGGATTTGGTAGAATTAGTGAGAGAAATACAGTGTTTGTCCCAGTATGCTTTCTCTGATGGTGGCCTTATAAGGACATTATTTGTGAAAGCATTCTGGTACTTCCGTATGTTGTTGACCTCTGAGTATTTACATACTCTGAGTATATGTAACTAGCATTTGGAATCTGTCAGTAATTCTCCCACTGATCTGTTTGTAACCTTTAATTTTTCTAACTTATTATGCATGTGCCCCCATCCTTCTCAGGGACCTGAAGTGCTTTCTTCAAGTTCCAGAGATTGCCTCCTGATTCTAGCATTCTGTATTGTAGTACATAAGTTGGTATCCACTGAATGATGTCACTGGGGACTGCAGGTCTCAGAATCTAAACAGACATGAACTGCATAGGTTTGCGCAACAATTACTTAAGACAGAGTTCTTTATTAATATAAAGGACACACTGAAGTGACATTGTATAATAACAGACCCCGTGTCATCAAACTAGAGGTATCTGTAATAGGGTTCCGGCATTCTTTGTGTTACATAGATTTGGTGTGGGTTTTGAACTTCAGCTGTTTTTCTTGTTCCACATGTCAAGCCAGAGTGCTGGGTGCCCTGGGGTCTGACAGAAAGGGTATGATCATTGCCATTGGCAGCTTCTGCAAGGTGCTGGAGCTGCCAAAATTCAAAATGTAACCTGATTTTCATTGACTTTTTATGAAATAGGGTGCTAAGAGAGATATTAGAAAGGCACATCGATTTTAATGTTTGCTTCAAGAAACTGCTTTTATATTTACTGTTTTTTTCATATTGAAACACTTCAGAATATTTCCTCTATTTGAAACATATTCCATGATTATAGAATTAAAATTTCTTCTGACTTTTAACTTTATTATATGAAATTCCCATTTTACACGAATATATGGTTAAGGAATTTAATATCTTTTTTTCTTTACATTTTATATTTCAGTAATTAGCCCAGGAGTTCACATAGTGTTTTATTTTTGTTTTTATTTTTTCCTTAATTGAGATATAACTGATATATACTTAAAACTAATACATTTTATGTGAAATGATTGTCATAATAAGTTTAGTTAACATCTATCACCGCACATAGTTACAAATTCAGTCATGTCTTTGGGAAAAAATCAGCAGGAAGTCACAAGGAACAACTTCTCACCACTGGATAGTTAATTACTCATTGATGGTCTAGAACAAGAGTCAGCAAACTGTGGCCTCCCACTTGAATTACGAATGGTTCTTAGATTTTGAAATGATTAGAAAAAAGATCAAAAGGAGTAATATTTCATGACATATGAGAATTATATGGAATTCAAATTTTGGTGCCTATAAATAAGTGTAATCGGAATACAGTCATGCGTACTTGGGCGTGGTCAGTAGCCCCTTTTACTCCACAGCGGCAGAGAGGGGTGGTTATGACACAGACCTGGTTGCCTGCAGAGCCTGAAATCCTTGGTATCTGCCGCTTTACAGAAAAAAATTGCTGGTCTAATTCCAGACTAGAAACAAGAAACATTAGCCATTCACCTTTTGAATTTTGTATCAAGTGGTTATTTTAAACATGGGCATTCAGAGTTCATTCTCTTTCAGAAAGGAGCCAGTTTTCTGGAAATCCTTCCCCTAGTATAGCACAGTTAGACTTGATTGTGAATTTTGTATTTATTTACTCTACAATGGAAATCAATTTTATTCTCTAAGGGAATAATAAGTCTTTCTTTATCACTATTCATCAGAGCATTGAAAGAAAGTTTGTACCAGAGGTTACTTTTGTCTCCTTTTGAAATCCCATTTAGAAACATTTCATACCTGGATTTTTTTTTTAAGTAATAGAGAATATTCTCTTGTTTCCATAGTGATCTTTCACTTCTTTTATTTCAGTTGTATAAGCAGTTTCCAGAACCAACATGGAGTTTTAGGGGAAGGCAGTGAGAAGACGAAGTATTATGTATTTTATAACTGATTCATGATTTAATTTATGCTTAGTATAGCATGACCACATTTCTATGAGGGTGCATATATCCAGTGATATTATGCTCACAAGTAGCTTATTAATTTGACCTATAAAATAATTTTGGACTATAGTCAAAACCCACAAACTTAATTTATTGCTTTCTTTCTCCTGAAGTGATGATTAACAGGTATTTTAATCAAAATAAAGTGTAAAATTTTAGGTTTCTAAAAACCTAACTTTTCTTAACTACACTAAAAATGATTTTTAGGGTGGTTATTTGACCTGTACCCCAGTTACCTGTAGCTCAGTGTAGATAATTTCATGTTCATGATCTCAACAAATTATAGAACCAAAAGTATTTTCCAGATTTTTCTCCCTAATAAGTTTTGTTCAACTTGGGACCTGTATACAAACCCCATGTCAGTAGTTCCTTGATTTTTAAACTTTTTTTTGATGCTTATTTATTTTTGAGAGAGAGAGAAAGAGACGGAACGTGAGCTAGGGTAGGGTAGGGGCAGACAGAGAGGGAGACACAGCACTGTCAGCACAGAGCCTGACACAGGGCTCCAACTCACAAACTGAGATCACGACCTGAGCTGAAGTCAGACACTTAAGTGACTGAGCCACCTAGGCACCCTATTAGTTCCTTGGTTTTTAATTCAGTATTCTAATCTTATTTTAAGTAGGAATTTAATATTTCTACTATTCTATAGATCTGTGTATTTGAAGTTGATTTGGAGATCATTGGGGAAATATTCTACAAACCTTTCTGTTAACAATTCATACTAATGAATCATAACCAGATATATTATTAAAACAATAAATACCATATGTATATAATTGGCTAAATGGATGTGAAAGTTATAGTGGAAAACTGTTGCCTATATAGACTTTTTTAAAGTGACGATCAATGGCATATAGTTCCCTAGGCCACAGATTTGAGAGCATTATTGCCCACTGGAGGTCACTTTTACAACCTAAAGGGTATTACCTTCCTCATAAACTCTAATTATGGTGTTGTGTATGATTTATTATACTATTTAAAACTGAAAAACAGAAACCTTCTCTTAGCAATACACCTCCAATTAAGTCATGTCTCTCCCCATTTCCAAAATTATTTTTTAGACAAACTAGTTATTTTTAAGAAATCCAATTTTCTTCTTTCATTGCTAATAATGATTTGGCCTGCTCTCTTTGTTTCTAAGTTGGCAGCTAATGCCTTTTCAGATCCATATTTTAAAAAATACCCTTTAGTTAATTTGCTTTTCTTTGCATCCTCTGATGAAGGAATTTGAAGACAGTTTTAAGCCCCAAAATATTTAACATATGTGAAATTAGTAAGAGTCAGTGTAGTGATGAAAAATGTCTCTGATACCCTTCATAGGCAGTCCAGTGCCATCACCCCGGCACTTTTGGTAAGAAGTGTCACCATCCTACTAAGACCCACACTTAAATTTCTCATTCTAAAAGGCTAATATATATGCAGTAGGTTTCCTACCTGGCTCACTAAACCTCATATGCACAGAGGTCATGGCTTCACATAACTTCTGACCAGAGAAGAAAACATAATAAGAAATGTTTCAGCTCAAGAACAAACTCGCCTGGCTGCCAGAGTCTCTGTGTTGCCTCTACATTTTGCTTCGTAGGCCTCTGCTTGCTGGTCTCCTTACCTAGCCACATCCTTACTATCTATTTGGTTGAAACTTGAACTCTGATGCCTAGTTAAGTACCACCTGTCTGTTCTGTTGGTTTGTCTTGGCCTACTAGTACTTTTGTTCTCTTTGATCTTGTACTGCCTAACTGACCCCTTGACATTGGCTTCTGACTGTTTTCTGTCCTTTGTCTGCACCTTGGATTACAGAGACTCATTGTTCTCATGTTGCTCTTCAAATCTAAAACTGCCTATGATTGACAGAAGTATGTTTTATAGATATTATATTCTGCAGTCATCATAAAATCCAGAGAGCATCATTTTACTTGTTTGTGGAACTGATATTCAGTCTGTGCTCCCGATATGGTTGTACCAAGTGTTAAAATGTTTAAATACTTTGATACTACTTGGCAAATGGCTGCACCACATTTTTCACCGCCTACCATCATGGCCTCATGTCCAGGACCTCTGGGACCTCTCCGTGATCTAGCAACTAATGGATCATTTCTTGGGCCAACAGGAGTTTTCAGGATTGTTCTGTTTTCTGAATTCATTGGTTTGTGTTCTTGCCACACAAATGATTACAAATGTTAAATATCACTTCTGCTTTCAAAAGTATATGGAAGAGTTAAGTTCTTCAGCGGGGGGAGGGTGAAGATATCCTAGAGTGATCATTTTTCTGAAAAGATTTTTGAAAGTTTCCATAGGAAACCAAGAAACATTTTATTTATTCAGCAGTCATACTAAGTACCAGTTATACTGTATGCTGAGAAATGTTTCCAATTTTGTAAATCGTGAAAGGCCTCAAATTGAGTGTAATAAAAAAATTGGAGATGGGATATATGGGAACTTTCTGTACCCTCTGTTCAATTTTACTATGACTCTAAAATCCTCTAAAAAATAAAACCCACTTAAAAGGAAATAAATATTGGTGAAACAACAGAACACATACAGAAACAATGACTGATTGCAATGTGACGTTTAGTGTCAGAAACATTTACAAAATCTGTATATGTATATGTGAATATTGAAAAGCTGTGGAATATAGAAATGATCAAGAACAGAAGAGTTCACCTGATTAAGCTTCTTTTAGGAGTTGATGAGCCAAAAATTGAAAGACAAATTACAAGGGCTTTCCACATAGAGGAAACACCATGAGAAAGATTAGAAACATGGAAATTGGCAAGACTGTGTGGGGAAAGAAAAACTTAACTTGGTGCGAGCTCCAGGAATAAATAATGTTGCATAAGATCAAGGCAGTTGAGTACCTTTTGACAGCTAGGTAAAGCAGTACGAATTTTATGTTTTTGCATCAAGGAACCATTCTTCAGTCAGGAGCAAGGAGTATGATTATGCTGGCGTCTCCAGGATCTATCCAGCAGCCAGATGCAGAATTGACTGTGGTGGAGAAGAAAGCTTCTAGAATAGTGCTAGTTATCTTGATGGGTGTGTCTCTACAAATGGCAAGAAAAACAGCATCTCTCCCAGAGTGACATTGCATAAAAAGAATCAGCAGACCTTGGTGACCAGCTGAGTATGACAGAAAGAAACACAGCAATTACACATAGCTTTAAAGGCACACTACCAATATAACATGGCAGAATGAGAGCTGGACAATTGTTTTTAAAAAACAAACTGGACAGAATCATCAAGAACAACAATTTTAGGACTCTGGAAATTGACCAAAAGCACTCAACAAATTGAAAAGCATTTATTCATGGAAAAATGACTGCACTTCAGGTAAGAAAAGTAGGATTCCATGGTACTTCTATCTGGAGCTGCTCCCATGCTCCACTCTGAGGCTCAATTAGCATAGTAGTTCTACAGGGTGAGGAAAACCATGACAACCGGCTGTTTCACTGGAAGAATGGCCTCACTTGATTTAAAGTAGAATGTGAAAAATCCTATGCCCATAGGTATTGTGAATAACAATAGATATATTGGTGGCAAAGGCTAGCTAGTAGCTCAGTGAACCTGAGGTTACAGTCTTGGTTGAAGTCAACAATAGACAAACAGACTAGCCAGAAATTTATCAGGGAGATTCAGGGAACGATACAGTGATAGGGGCCTTGATAAACGTACATATCAGACTTCACACACCTGCAAGAGAGACCAAAGAGGGCCCAAGCTATCTATACATCATCCCTTGCTGCATGTGAAATTCTGCACATATGCAAAGGAGATGCAAGAGGGTCTGGCAGAAAGTGCCCAGGCAGACTTGAGAACTGCCTAAAATTTGAATGAGCTTCCCAACCCAAACACAGCTCCAGTGGCTGACAGTAGAAGCTTTATTGGCTTAAGGTGTTTGAGCACAATTAATGATCAGTAATTGACTAAGCTATACAGACACAATGGTGATTCCTAGAAAGTCAAGTTTAAAAATAAAAACAAAAGTAGATTTTAAAAAACTGAGTAGAGAGAGGCACAAGGAGGCACATGCCCTGGGAGGATGGATTGCATAGATTTAATCAAGCAAATTAATAGAAAACAACAGCACAAAACCCCAAGAGAGATACATCAAAATCCAGAGTTACTACAATATTTATATGCTATATATATATATTTATATGTATATATATACTTACACTGAATTTCAGATATTTTGTTTAAAAAAATGTACGAGTGCTGGCTTTGAATTATATTCCTTCAGAGATCATTTTTTTTCCCTGACAGCAACAGTTAGGGTATAGATCACTTGAATCATCCCAGATTGAGATGACTAATGGTGGGTTGCAAGCTCTGTGAAGATTGATGTATTTCTAGCTTGTGCTTTTTTCCACCACATCATAATCTTTCAGGGGTCTAAACTGAAAGCCTGGAGTATTTACCAAAGCTGCTTCTCCTTGGCACACCCAAACAACAACCCCCCTTCCCTCCACAGTCCTNTATACACACACACATATATATAGATTTACAGGTGTGTGTGTGTGTGTGTGTGTATATATATATATACACACACATTTCCAGTTTTTAACAAAAAAAGGATATGAAAAGAAAGGTTTACCAATACTCAGTGGAAAGAAGCTGTGGGCCCAGAGCTTCAGGCTTAGCAGAGAAAGACTTTAAAACAGCTATATTAAATATGTTCAAGTAATGAAAAGAAACATGTTTGAAGAATTTTTAAAAAAACCATGATAATAATTCAACAAATAGAGAATCTTACTGAGGAGTTAAAAATTATTTAAAAGACCAAATAGAAATTCTAGAGTTGAGAATTACTGAAATGAAAAATTCACCAGAGTGATTCAACAACAGATTTGAGATGGCAGAAGAAAGAACCCATGGACTTCAAGATGTATCAAAAGAAATTATCCAGTCTGAAAAACAGGGCAAAAAGAATGAGAAAAATGAACAGAGCCTCAGAAGCTGTGGGACAACATCAACAACATATAAAAAGCATTAAACACCATTATCAAGATTGATTTAACATCTGAAAATCACATTACATATATCATTTTAATAAAGGGGAAAAATACAATAATCTCAGTAAACACAGAAAAAGCATTTGACAAAATCCAACACCCATTCCTGATTAAAAGTTCTGAACAGTTTCAGATTAGAACATTTAGGAACTTTCTTAACTTCATAAAGGGCATCTATGAAAAATCTACAACTAATAACATCTTAATGATGAAAGACTGAATGCTTCCCCCCCCCCAAGTTTGGGAATAAAAGAAGAATACCTACACTCAACATTTTCTGCTCCACATTATACTAGCGATTGTAGCCAGTGCAAAAGGTGAGGGTGGGGGAAGGAAAAAGAAACAAAGACATGCAACTTGGAAAGGAAGAAACAAAACTATATTTGTAGGTGACATGATCACGTATTTAGAAAATCTTGAGAAATACATACACAAGCACACACACACACACAACCCTTTTAGGACTTAAAAATAAGTTCATAATGGGGCGCCTGGGTGGCTTAGTCGGTTAAGCGTCCGACTTTCGCTTAGGTCATGATCTCGCGGTTTGTGGGTTCGAGCCCCGCGTCGGGCTCTGTGTTGACTGCCAGCTCAGAGCCTGGAGCCTGTTTCAGTCTGTGACTCCCTCTCTCTCTGACCCTCCCCTGCTCACGCTGTCTCTCTCTCTCTCCTAGAAATAAATAAAACATTAAAAAAAATTAAAAAAAAAAGTTCATAAAGTTATAGTTTGCAAATTAATATACAAAAATCAATTGTATACTAGATATACTAGTATAGATATAGATATACTATACACTAGAAACAAAGCATCCAAATATAAATTTAAGAAGACAATTCATTCACAATAGCATCAAAAATAATAAAATACTTAGGAATCAATTTAACCAAAGAAGTATTAAGACTTTTACACTGAAACAATAAACTATTTGTAAAAAAAAAAAAAAAAAAGACTTTTACACTGAAAACTATAAAACATTGCTGAAATTAGAAATCTAAATATATGAAAGAATTCAATATTCATGGATTATAAGACCTATTCATGTTAAGTTGCTACTTTTCCCCAAATTGATATATAGGGTCAGTGCAATCTCTATCAAAATCCTAGTAGGCCTTTGTTTTATTTTGTTTTTAGAAATTGACAGGCTGATCCTAACATTTATATGGAAATGCAAAGAGTCCATAATAGTTAAAACAATTTTGAAAAGGAAGAACAAAATTGAGACTTATACTACTCAGATTTTACTATAAAATTACATTATTCTAAGTGGGATGAGGATAGACATGTAGATCAATGGAACAGAAACAAATGAAACAGTCTAGAAATGAACTTATATTTAAGTTCAATCTATTTTCCACAAAAGTGCCAAGGAAGTTAAGTGAGAAAAGATTGGATTTTTAGGAGATAGTACTGGGGAAAATTAAATATCCATATACAAAAGATAAATTTAGGCCCTTACACCTAAACATATACAAAAATTAACTTAAAATGATAATAGACTTCAATGTAAACCCTAAAAATGTAAAACTTCTGGAAAAGTCATAAGAGAAATTTTCATGACCTTGGGTTAGGCCAAGAATTTTTAGATTCAACACCAAAATATGAATCATAAAAGAAGAAACTGGTAAATTGGACTTTATCAAAACTTAAAACTTTTGCACTTAAAAATTTTTTTTTAATGTTTATTCATTTTTGAAAGACAGAGTACAAGCAGAGGTGGAGCAAAGAGAGAGGGAGACACAGAATCGAAAGCAGGCTCCAGGCTATCAGCACAGAGCCTGATGTGGGACTCGAACTCACTAAACTGTGAGATCATGACCTGAGCTGAAGTCGGCCACTCAACCGACTGAGCCACCCAGATGCCCAAAACTTTTGCACTTTAAAAGGCACCATTGAGAAAAAGAAAAGACAAGGCACCAACTGTTTGTAAACCGTGTATCTGTCAAATCACTCGTGCCTACCAATATACAAAGAGCTCTTACGACACAATAAGAAGGCAACACAATTAAAATGGATAAATAATATGAATAGACAGTTTATCAAAGAAAATGTACAATTGACTAACACCTAAGAAGATGCTCAACATACTTAGAGAGCATACACAGGGAGAGACAAAGTAAAACCACAATGAGATGCCACTTCCTACCCACTAAGATGGTCGTACAAGAAAAGGCAGACAGTAACAAATGTTGACAAGAACGTGGAAAAACTGAAACTTTTCATGGATTGCTTGTGGGAATGTAAAGCTGTACAGCCACTTTGGAAGATTATTTGACAACTTTTAAGTTTTAAAACAAATTTTACGACATGATCTAGAAATACCACTTTTATATCTGCCAAGGAAAATTAACATATGCTTACATGAAGACTTGTACATGAATATTCAGGACAGCCTCATTCATAATAGCCAAAACGAGGAAACAATCTGAATGCTTCCTAAATGGCGAATGAATAAATAAAGTGTGATCTATCCGTATAATGGAATACTAATCAGCAATAAAAAAGAATGAATTGATGTACTCTATAACAAAGAATCTCAAAAACATGCCATATGAAAGACGCCAGTCACAAGAGACCACATGTTGTAGGATTCCATTTATATGGAATTTCTGGTGAAGGTAAATAATCTAGAGAGACAGAAAGCTGATCAATGGTGGCCTTGGGCGGAGAGTGGGAGTAAGAAATGATTGCAGACAGGCACAGTGAAACTTTTACAGTAATAGAAATGCTCTAAGACTAGATTGTGATGATGCTTGTAGAACTTTGTAAATTTATTAAAAGTACTCACAATAGATGAACTTTATGGTATATGAATTATACCTCAATAAAGATGTTTGGGGGAAAAAAAAACTTTATAAGCTTTAAAGCCTCAGAGACCAAGAGGATTATAAGGCCATTTGTGATCATGGAAATTTTGGTAAGCAGTCATTTATTTGGGTCCAGAACTTCAAGAAGTTCTCCAGCAAACTCTGTGAGAACTGCTTTGATACTACCCGCCTCCTGCCCCCGCCAACTATTTGGGCAGAAATCGAGCAGAAAATCAGACATTGCCATGCATTTCCCGGCCCAGGAGTTGCCCTTTTCAGCCCTGCATGTACCTCAAGCCTGGGGACTTGAGCTATGATACTTTCTCCAACATTTCTTCCCCTTATTTCCAATTTTCTTAGCTTCAGCTTTGTGACCTGCCTCAAGTTTCCTATGTTCCTGACCTCAATTCCTGTTAATTATTATTGCTCCACCCTCACTCTTGATCATCATGTTTCCTCCTGCCCAGCCCAGTAAACTGATCCTGACTTCTGATTGTTTTCTTTACTTAACTTGTTTCATTAATTTTTACATACTTTAAAAAAAATCACTCTGCCATTTTTAACCCTAGACTGCACTCTAGTCCTGATTTGGCCCGCCGAATGGCTCAAAAGGAAAGCTGATTCTTTTGGAAAATCATGACTTGGGTTTTTGACATATTAAATGTCTGTTCCAGGGATGATACTCAGTAAATAACAAGATTTGAGGTCAGAGTCACAATGAGAAATTAGGGATGACGATATAGATTAGGTCCCCCTATAAGCACAAAATACAGGAAGGAACCAAAATAGACACCTTTCGAAATACTACAAGGGAAGGGGAGGCAGAACCATTGGAAACCAGGAAAAGTTTGTATCCCCAGAGTTACAAATCATATACAAATGTATCCAAAAAGGTTTTATCTTCCCTTCGGTTACCTAGTTTAATCACTGTGGTGGAGACTCACCACTTAAAAGGAAACCAGTAGATTTGGAGCACGCCAGTTTGGAGAGATTACTTAAAGTTATTTTCTAAAATTCATCTAAAATCCCTGATATGAAAGAAGTGTTTGATCATTTTCTAATAAGAAGCTGACCTCTGCTCTTGGGTCTTCTACACAACACAAACCTAACTGTGCAACTGCCTCCCCCACTAGGTGGCAAAAGTAAGCTGCCAGAGAGAAAACAGCAGTACATTTATACCCTCCTGTCACTTCTTCCTAAGCGATGTGACCTTAAAGTTGTCATTTTGAAAAATCCACTCTATACATTTGAAGTATATAGTCTGTGTAATACTTAAACTTTCCTATAAAACAGGGAGTAAGGGTAAAGATACGTCTTGTGTTGATTTTTGGTAGCAAACATTTGTTTGGGGACACAATGTAAAATACTGAAGAAAAAATTACTGTAGTCATTCACAATTTTATCTTAAAACTTCTTGGGAAATACTGACTACTGAAGAAACCTGAGCTAAAATTCATCAACCCTGTTTTAAGTAAGCTACTGTATCTGGTTGTAGCTGAGAGAAGCTATCAGAAGTCTTCTTTAAACTCATACCCACCACTGCAGTCCGTGCCAAGCCCTCTGGGCTTTAATGAATATAAAAGGTTTCTGGAGGTCTCTTTAATTACTTGGGCCCTCGAATACATTTTAAAATAGCCTGAGACACAATAACATGTTCAAAGTGTGCTGAAAGATTTTCTTTATTAGGGTCACCAAATAATAGTTCACTTTTTAAATTAACATTAGTAGCATTTTCTCTTCTCTTAGTAGTAGTTTTCTCTCTGTTTATATGGGTTTTACTTTGTTCTCTTGTCTCCAGATACCTTTGAAAAAGTAGCAGACTGCCGCTTTAATTCTAAAAGAAACAGACTCGCTCCCTTAGGTGTATAAGCCCAGGCCAGAGCCACCAGACAGAAATGGAGTCTCCCTGCAGCTCTTGTCCTTCAGCACCAGAATCTATATGAAGTTAGAGGCAATAGTGCTCAGATCTCAGCCAAAAGACAAATTTTTAGTTTCTTCCCCTCAAGTACATGCTTAGATATTCACATTTACATCACTTGTCAAAGTATTCATTTTTAATATTCTAATAAAAGGGCAGCCATTTTTTCATCCATTCAACAAATATTTATTCAGTATCTCAGTGGGCCAAAAAAAAAATAAAATAAAATAAGCGTTGCTTTTTAAACTAGAGGCAAGGTGCTAGGGTGTTTTGTTGTTGTTTTAGATGAGTAACTTTCAAATTGTGATTCACCGGTTAGGTCAGTTCCATGAAAGGAAACCTATTTTATTAATTCTTCCATTACAGTCTTCTCGATTTATGTAGATGATAGAACCCTGAACAGAGAATCATGTATCATCTCAGGAAATGAGCCTCACTATTACTTTAAGCCTCATTGATTTGGAGGTTTTAAAATTTGACCACTTAAATAGGGTAGTAAAGAATATATTAAGCAAAACTTCATTATAAAGCACTTCAGTTATACCATGTATTCATTTTTGTTTTATGCCAAATGATGTCTTCCATGTACCCTTTCATATGCAGTATATCTTTTTCACAGTTACAAGGAAACCTATCATTCAGGGCTTAGTGCTTAGTCCCTGGTGTCAGTATTGTTATGGGCTTCTGCTGTCTCATTTTATGAATGAGGCTGATCTCTAGTCTCACCTCCAATTGAATTTATAATTGAGATATTAATCATTTCTATTGTTTGCTTTTGCGAGGAGATTATAGGCAGTAACAGTTTTTGCTGCTGGCTTCTATAGTGACTGCTTAAGTAAGAATAAATCCAGAATAAAAGATTATGATTACATAAAAGTTAATTCATTCAATAAACCTTTATTGAATGCTGCATACAAGGCAGTGTGACAATATATGGGGAAATGGATCTAAAGATGTGTGTAAAAAAGGATGCTGCCCCAAAGGACTGGTCATCGTGGTTAGAAGGAAATCTGTAATGCAAAGGAAAGATCACTGGCTTATGAGAAATATAAGCAAAATGTTGAAGGAATTTTGAGGACAAGGCAGGGATGTTTTTGGCTAAGGAAATATGCAGAAGGTGGCCTTCTCTATAGAAGGTGAAGGATGAACCAGGTTTCTCTCTAGGCAATAGAGAAAAGGGGCATTTAATAAAAGGCATTTGTCTGGTGGTGGGGCTAGCAAGAGCTCAGGCACTGAGGAGGGAGGAGGGAGCCTTATTCAGTGGACAGAACTTTGTGAATGAAGTGTATACTGGTCTCAGACATCAGTGGGAACACGGGCTAGAATGAGACACAGAGATCAGGCTGTGAGGTGTCTCGGAAGACAGGACAAAGACTTTGGATTCTATCCAGTGGTGGGTCATGAGGAGCCATGAAAATTTGCGCATATGCAAAGCGGTTATGATTAATGTACTGGCATAGGGAATACACAACAATTACATTAGGTGAGAAATAATTTAGCAAATCAATTTAAGAAATCTCTTTTTTTAGTTCTAAAATTCTATGGCATAAACAATATACTGCTCTGTTGATAATATAATTTATTATTACATGGCTCAGAACATTTAGTTTATTACTTTGATTGGGAACATAGATCCTAAAATATGCAATGAAGGAAACTCCTACTGTAACATCATGAGTATTAGTTCTGCCCCTGAATGATTAGCCATAAAAAATTCCAATTTTAAGGATGTTTTTCACAAATTAGGTAATTAGGTCTTTTAAATACCATTGGAGGGAACCCTAAGAATCATCTCCTGTGTGCTGCTTCTGAACACCCCACCCCACGGTGGCTACAAAAATGGAAATCCCTTCTTTCTTGTTCCTTTGTGGGATAATTGGTACTTTCCCAGGATTAACTGCTCCTGGGGAAGAAACAACAGATAATTGAAAACGTCTTATTTACATTTATATTTTGGTTGACGTTTGTGGGCTAAAAGACAAATTGCAAATGGCCTTGGTCAGAGAAAACGAATGTTATTAAACATGCTTTTGGAAATGCTTGTTTTAGTTATATATATATATAAATTTCCATTAAGGCTGGAATTGTGGATCCCATAATAGGTAAAAGAGGCAGAAAAAAGGCAGAAAGAAGTCTAAAGTTCTTTCCCTAGAAAAATATGTTAAACATTATAATAGAATTTGTTCAGGAAACTGACCTAAGCCTTTACCTTTAGAAGTTTAGAGTCTGGGAAATGTTTTACTTATACTCACTGGGGAAGATTTATAGAGAAGTGAAACATACTAGTATACTTCTCTCCTAGATAAGGCATCTGGAGTGTGTGTATATGGAGCGTGTAACATAATAGCAACAAATGTAATTGATATTTAAAAGTTTTAAGGCATTGAATATAAATATGTTGAATATAAATACACAATTCTAAAATAGGTCATACTTTCCATTAATATCTATTTTTTGTGTATAGGTTATATTTCCATTTAAAAGCCTACTGTTATTCAAGATAAAGTTTTAAGACCTGAAGTACTTAGTTCTCTTTTTATGAAATAACACTTTAATGAGTGTTCAACACTTTTATTTAGTAAATATCCAACTGGGAAGGTTTCCACAGGTTTTTTTTTTTTTTTAAGTAGGAAAATTTGCACAAAAGGAGTGTTTTCTTATTACCAAATTAGTTACTTTGAAGTATCTGGCAGATTACATTAGTCTCTTGTTTGAATTGGTACTACAAGAAGACATCTATTGTACATCATTAGTGATGCATTAAATTGGTTATTTATGTTTTAAAATCTAAGCATAGTAGAATCTTTTGTGTTTGTCTTCGAAGATTGCTGTTGTAATAAAGCATTTTGAAATGAGTCAAGTTGTCCTTTTGGCTTAGTTAACACACCACCAGAGAACCTAAAGATTTGAGTTTCCAACCACCCATCTCCTCATTGGGTAGAATGTGAGAAAAGTGTGCACATTTCCTTATATTTTAAGGAAAAGTTGTCATAGATTATTTGTACAATCACTTTATATTCACAGCTAAGAGAATAATAGAATTATTGGTCACATCAAGCTTAAGTCTTCTAACATTTGAACATAATAAGATTATGTGCTATTTTATCATGTTCTTATAGTTGTGGTTTCTTCTTGTGACCACTAAGATAGTGGTTATTTTTATAATTGGAAATATAACTAAACCACATATTAGAAACCTTGTTTTCAAGCTTCTATTAAAAAGTTTTGTACAAATGATGAAAGGCAGAGGACCAGTATTTTTTACTGATCACTAACAGAAATGAGTATATTTGACTAAAGGTTTCCCACCATATACCCTGTAACCCAGTACTAGAAATGGTAACAACATTTTGTTTGTTTCTTTAGTGACTAAATATATAGTAGGCTCTATTAGCTGGACAGGTAGACTGGCAAAGAATGAGTCTCATGGTTTTTGGAATGCCTTATAGTACTAGACGCATTGAATATATTATTCAATAATAACTCTTTTTTTTTTTAATAGTTTATTGTCAAATTAGTTTCCACATAACACTCAGTGCCCATCCCCACAAGNTCAATAATAACTCTTAATCATAACCTCACCACTTAATTCCCTGAGGAATAAAGGAAAAATAAAATAAGGCACGGAGCCCCAGCTTGAGAGCAATCCCTAAGACCACCATAAGGCCCCTTGTCTATACACCGCTCATCTTGGCTAAGAGGTATTTCACTCCCAATTAGAGTTCCCCCTACCCGTATGGTCTAGACCCCATCTTCTGAGCTCCTCTGCTTCTTCTGGGACTTGGTTTCCCAACAGTTGCCATCCACCTTTATCAGCTTCTCCAATGACTTCTCTCTCTCAGCTTACAAATATCTCCCTCATTTTAAAGTCTTCCTCCCCATTATACCTCCTTTTTGAGCTATTATATGTTGCTTGCACTCTCTCTCTCTCAAAGTAAATAAACATTAAAATAAATAAATAAATAAATAAATAAATAACATATCCAACATAGCTAATGGTTTATCCATTAGATTCTATCATCACCCAGTAATAAGCTGCCAGGAATTGATAATGACATCTATTATTGAACATTAATTTGCTTGTGGTATGATTCACTTACATAAAAACTATTTCATAGCCTAAATCATTTAGACTGAATGAAACAAAGAAGAAATTAAATAGGTTTTGTCACCATAGAAGTGATTTTGAATGTTTATTCATTTGAAAACAGATGGGGCGCCTGGGTGGCTTAGTAGGTTAAGCGTCCGACTTTCGCTTAGGTCGTGATCTCGCGGTTCGTGGTTTCGAGCCCCGCATCAGGCTCTGTGCTGACTGCCAGCTTGGAGCCTGGAGCCTGTTTCAGAGTCTGTGACTCCCTCTCTCTCTGACACCCCCCCTGCTCACGCTGTCTCTCTCTTTCTCTCCTAGAAATAAATAAAACATTAAAAAAAAAAAGAAAACAATCTTATGATTCTTAGGATTACATAAAGACCTAAGTTTCACAAGAAATCCAAATCTGCATCATATAATATGCAATGGGGACTTGGCAATTCTTTAATAGACATAAACCAGTTTAACAGATTCATGAATCCACTTTCTAGGGTTAAATTCAGAAGATAATCACCACTTCTTTACTTTTTAATGATTGTTCATTGTTAGGAAAAATCATCTACAGTTCAAAAATGCCAGATAAAATAGGAAATTAAAGAATCTTTCCTGATGAAAGTGGACCTCCCATGGAAGCATTTAATCTATAATTTTCATATGCTTGGCTGAATTTTATATGAATTCTATTAACATATTAATTTTGACAATAGAGTCATAGTAGTTTTGAAAACTGAAAGAACTGTTAGCAACTGCCTAGATCTGTGCTGTCCAGTATGTTAACCATTAGCTGCATATAGCTATTGAGCATTTGAAAGGGCAAGTCCAAATTGGGTTATGTGCTTTAGGTACAAAATACACACGGATTTCAAAGATTTAACACCAAAAAAGAAAAAAGCGTAAGATCTCATTAATGATTTTTTAATTGATTAAATATTGAAATGATATTTCACACATATTAGGTTAAATAAAAACATTATAAAATTAATTTCATCTTTTTTTACTTTTTATTTATTATTATTTTTAATGATTTATTATTTATTTTTGAGAGAAAGAGAGACAGAGTATGAGCAGGGGAGGGGCAGAGAGAGGGAAACACAGAATCTGAAATAGGCTTCAGGCTCTGAGCTATCAGCACAGAGCCCAATGTGGGGCCTGAACTCATGAACCACAAGATCATGACCAGAGCCAAAGTCGGATGCTCAACCAACTGAGCCACCCAGGTGCCCCTCTTTTTACTTTTTAAATGTGGCTATAAAAATTACATATGTAGCCTGCATTATGTTTCTATTGGACTGTGCTGATTTAGATAAACTCTTATTTTAAAGATGAGGAAATTGAAACCCAGAAAAGACTTCCTCAAACTTGAACAAGTTATAAATGGCAGAGCTGAAACTTAAACCCAGGCTTTCTGATACCTAACACAGCTTTCCATTCTAGTGCACTTCCTTCCAAAGTGGCAGTTAAAACAGGGACACACGCACATTCCAGAGCATATACTTCGAAATATTGGTTCCTCCAAAGTAACCTTACCTCCCATCTTGGGAGGCAATCTATTTTTTATATATTTAAGTTTCCACTTTCAGAAATGTCTTCAGAATTTTCTGAGCATTCTTTTGATAACAACTTAATCACTTTATGAGGTGGCTTTGATTTTTAGAAATAACGACAAATCATTTGGAGATGTCTGCTAAGTAATAATGTGTCTGAAATTGTGATCGTGAAAGAAGACAACTTGGTGTGTGTGTGTGTGTGTGTGTGTGTGTGTGTGTGTGTGTGTGAGAGAGATAGAGACAGAGAGAGGACATACACATCATTTGAGGTACACAATCTTGTGAATGACAGTTCCAAAATAGAATTCCACAATTATATTGTCAATGTCACAGATGAATATGAATAAGACAGTACTCATTTGTATACATAATTTCTGAGATGCTTTAATCGTTGTTATTTTATAGTCACATTTTTCATTAGATAAACCTAAGAATTAATATTAACTATGCACATATATTTCGAGCTTTGGGAATTATTACCCCTAGTAGTTTATGATGTATTTTAAGAGACCCTGTCTTTAAATATGGGTAAAATAAGTAATGAAAAGAATATGAATTTTTGTTGACATTTTATATGACAACTGAAAGACTATAATATTACATTAAATAGAAAAGACATTAAATAAGGAATGAAATCACTTGGTAAAGTAACTGATATGTGTTTTTTAAAATAGCTTGTTGGGGGGGAATAAAAAATAAAAGAGGGGCGCCTGGGTGGCTCAGTCGGTTGAGCGTCCGACTTTGGCTCAGGTCATGATCTCACAGTTTGTGGGTTCGAGCCCCGTGTCGGGCTCTGTGCTGACAGCTCAGAACCTGGAGCCTGCTTCGGATTCTGTGTCTCCCCCTCTCTCTGTCTCTCTGATGCTCATGCTCTGTCTCTCTCTGTCTAGAAAATAAACATTAAAAAATTTTTAAAAAATACAATAAAATAAAAATAAAAGAACTCATCAGAAAAAAATGTAAATGCTTAAGATAAACTTCATTTTAAAGTTTTGAACATCTTTTATATTCATTAACCATTAAAAAATTCTCAACTCCAATTAAATGACAATACTTTTACTTTATTGATATGTGATGCTAAGTATTTCTTTAACTGAGAGGGAAAAGCACAACTGTTCCATGCAGCAAAAGGAAGAAATCCTTCTGAGGTCTGTTATGTGCTTTTTAAATTAAGTAGCATAGGTAATATAATACCTATAAATTATTAATACCATAAGCATATTCTGCTATATATCATCAAATTTTATATATAGTCCCCTATTTCATGCTTAAAATATCTAAAGAGACCAGACACTTCTAATAGATCAGTTTCCTTGCATGATATTTTGGGTTATACCCAACCATCCCAGAATATGATACAAAGTAGATTTATTGTTTCAATTGCTAATAAAAAAATCATACCCTGTAAGTAAGGGTATAAACTCTTCTTTTTGTCAATAAAATATTTTAATTTAGGACCATAGTTTAATCTGAATATATGATAAAGGTACTCTGAGGTTATAATAAAATGTTCTTATTATACATGACCTTGGGGGGGTTCTACAGTATCTTGTGATTTGTTCATCTCCATTTTTTGGTGCAACAAAATTGAAAAAATGTGGTTTTTCCCTTTGTTTGCATATAAACTAGCAATCTACAAAATTCAAAATGTTATTTGTTGACAAAGCTTTCCACAAAATTTAAGATAACATTGTTTCCTAATAATCTTTATATTTCTAATTAAAGTTGAAGTAGCTTATACTTTATTGTTATTATAGATTTTTAAAAATTTTTAATGTTTATTTTTGAGAGAGAGCAACAGAGTGTGAGTAGGGGAGGGACAGAGAGAAAGGAAGACACAGAATCTGAAACAGGCTCCAGGCTCTGAGCTATCAGCACAGAGCCTGACGTGGGGCTCCAACACACGAACTGAGAGATCATGACCTGAGCTGAAGTTGGACTCCTAACCGACTGAGCCACCAGGCACCCCTGTTATTATAGATCATTTTAAAAAGATTCTTTGAACCAAGTCACAGGTTTTTAATAGAAGGTAGTACAGCTATTGCTACATTTTCATATTGTTCAAAAACGTGACAGAGTTTGATATTCAAATCAACAGACCAACCAAACTAGTTTTATTTTCTGTCTTCTTTTGACATTTGCTATAGATGGGTTTGAAACTCATTCAATCATTCCATCTTTTAGAAGTTAAACTTCATTGTATACAAAGATGAAAGAAGATTCTGTGAATAGAGATTAATTGTTGGTTCGAGATGACGTTATATTGAAAAATTATACATGCGTTCATCACTACTAGTTTCATCATATATCTCTCTATTTCAGCATCTCTATTAATCTATCTTTTTTTCGGGGGGGTGCATTTCAAAGAAAGAAGCGGACATTCATCCCCACGACAGTAATTTAACATTCATGTCATTAACTTAACATTTGTTCATAGTTCCTCTTTTCCCTTTTGCGGAAAGATTTACACAGTAAAATGCACAGATCTTAAGTGTATCAGTTGACGAGTTCTGATCATATGCCTGTGCAACTCAAACCCCTGTCAAGATAGAAAACATTCCCATCACCACAAAAGTGTCCCTCATAGCCCTTTTAAGTAAGTCTCAGCACTCACCACCCTCAAAGGCAACCATTGTGTTGATATTTTCCCATGGTATATTATTTCTGCCTGTTCTAAAACTTTAAATGAGCTCATAGTGCACACAACTGTGTAATGCTTCTTTTACTCAGCAAAATGTTTTTGAGATTCATCCATATTGTCGCGTATATCTGTAGTGTGTTTCTTTTTA
Source organism: Crocuta crocuta (assembly GCF_008692635.1). Classification (NCBI taxonomy): domain Eukaryota; kingdom Metazoa; phylum Chordata; class Mammalia; order Carnivora; family Hyaenidae; genus Crocuta; species Crocuta crocuta. The sequence continues at coordinate 2,983,157 of NW_027527951.1, forward strand.
TCGCTGAATAGTGTCTCATTTTGTGAATATATCACACTTTGTTTATTCATTCTCCTTTTGATAGACACCTGAGTTGTTTTCAGTTTTTAACTATGATGAATACAGCTGCTGTGAACATTCTTGTACAGTCTTTTGTGGACATGGTTTCATTTCTTTTGGATCAATCTCTAAGAGTAGAATTGCTGGGTCATAGGGCAGGTGTATGTTTTATGTAAGACACCATTTGACAGTCCCACCAATGATACAGGAGATTTCCGGTTGCTGCACATCTTGCCAACATTTGGTGCTATCCTTTTAATTTTAGTCGTCCTGGTGGGTGTGTAAGGAGACTCATTATGGTTTTAATTTGTTGTTCCTTGATGACAAATGATGTTGTGTACTTCATTATGTGTTTATTGGTCATTCACATATCTTTGTGAGGAGTCTATTCAAACTTTTGCCCATTTTTAAATAGGTTGTCTTTTCATTATTAGGTTATAGTAGTTCTTTATGTATCCTAGATACCAATCCTTTGTCATATGTACTTTGAAAATAGTTTTTTCTTGGCCTGTGGCTTCCTTATTTATGTTATCAGTATGTTTTTATGAGAAGAAGTTTTAAGTTTTGAGGAAGTCAAATTTATTTTTTTTATTTTATAAAATAACTTATAACTTGTAACTTACCTGTCTTTTAAGAAACTGCTGCCTGTTCCCGACTTGTGAAGATATTCTCCTTTGTTGTGATCAAAAAATTTATAGCCTTAGCTTTTACATTTGGGTCTAAGATAGACCTAAAGTTGATTTTTGTGTGTGGTGAGAACAAGGGGTTGCAGTGTTTAGTTTGTTTATTTTCACACATGGCATTCAGTTAGAAATCCTAACACAGTTGGATGATTTTGGTGTTTTGTCAAAAATCAAATGACCAAATAAGCATGGGTCTATTTCTTGGCTCTCTATTCTGTTCTATTAATCAGTTGTTCAATCCACATGCTAATATTACTGTAGCTTTATATTAAGTAAATGACCATTTTTAACAGCTGCTTACATCCACGTGTGTGCGTGTGTGCATGTGCTTTAGCAAAAAAAGCTAATATTACTGTAGCTTTATATTAAGTAAATGACCATTTTTAACAGCTGCTTACATCCGTGTGTGTGCACGCATGTGCATGCATGTACACACACACGTGTATATAGCTTTATTTTCTTGCCAACTTAATTCAGTTTTAATTTCCAACTTTGTACTACCATAAAAAATAACTGCCATGAAAATCCTTGCACATATATCTTTCCCTGCTTATTGAATTATCTCTTTGGGGTTAATTTCTATATGTGGGAATTCTGGGTCAAAGGATGAGGGCATTTTTCATTTTGATGCAAAAACCCAGTCTGGTTTTTGCACTCCCGTCAGCCCTTGCATTAGCATACCTGTTTTACCATATGAAGAGTTAAACCTCTAAAAGGTAAATTTCAGTAAGAGGAAGTGTCAGCTTGGGTGCTAAGAGGTTTGTGTAGAGGGTTGTGTGTATATTTTATGGGATTGGCATTTACTTAAGTTTCTTACCAGTTTTTCTCTCTGGATTCTGCAGAATGTATTTTCAACACTGTAGTTTTCTGGGAAACATCTTGCCAGTATGAGGTGATTTACTAAGCCTCAGATTGCATTTTCACATTGGCTGGTAATGACTGTGTGTTGAAGGAACAGTAGGTGAGGTTGACTAAGCTAATGAGCTCAGCTATGATTGTGGAGTCACCTCTGAGAACTCTCACTGAACTCTGTACTTAGGCTCTCAAACGCAACTAAAAAATCCTTGAACAATAGAAAGTAGTCTGGGTTCATTTAATGGATACCTGGTAATTTTCTGACATAATAGTAGCTTGTATTGCACAGTTTACAATGCCGGTCTGAATCAGTAACAATGAAATGCTGTATTATTTTTGTCCTCTATATTTGTACTAAACTCTTAAATGTTGAGAGTTGGAAACAAAGCTTGGTACCGGACCTCTTTTCATCCCCTGCTCCGCCCCCACTTCTTGGTGATGTGGGGAAGGAATTTTCCGTTAACTCTATCTCGCTGTGGCAAGTTTAAAGAAAAAAAAATTAAAACATGCCAAATCAGAAAAACACTGAACCATGTGATCTGGGCCAGTTTCCTGTAGTACTTTTACATGCTAAATGAAGCCTAATTCTGATTTATTTCTTACAGACAAGTATAATGTGTATTAAACTGGGGAGTCAGAAGATGGACATTCTTGTCCTAACACATCAATCAATACATATATGATCTTTTGCAAATTACTTGAATCTTTACTAGATCTTTGTAGGCCTCCATTTCCTTAACTGTAAAATGAGAGTTGGATTTGGGGTATCTCCAAAATTTCTTCCTGTTCTATAATTCTTTGATTGCATCTGTTCCAGATCTCTAACTTAGGATACAAATTTGCTTGAAAATCAGTAGATTTTTAAATACAGCTTAGCTCAATTTTTATCGGTTAGAAAAGAAGGAAAGTATAACTTCCAAAAAATATATTTGAACCCCTTCCATCACAGTTTCCCCACCTGAGCATGCTGTGGCTTCCTACACGATGCCAGAGGAGAAGCCTAGGGTAATTTTTTTCCGCGCGAGTACTCACAGAAATGTTAGGGGAAATAGACTGTGTGCCTTTTCTGAGTCACCTGTTGAGAAAATAGGCAACTATTGACAAGCCTGATTCATGGCTGAGTGACTGCTCCGCTAGCCTTCACATGATCCCCACTGAGCACAATCTTTGACCGCCTGCTAAACCAGGTCTGTTTGAAGTTTCTTTTTAACATTTCCAAAACATTAATTCAGCAGGATGTCGCCACTGGGGTTCTCCATGTCACCAAATCAGCAGCTGTTGAAATCCATTCACTTCAGCATGAAATGTTTTCATAAGTGCTTTTTTTTATTTGTGACAACAGCAAAATAAACATAAGACTAAAATTCTACCTCATTCAACATTTACATGTGTTAAAACTGCTTCTGATTGCAGTTTACATTCATGGTATTTATTTGCAAACATTTAATAGTAATAGACAATTTTGCTACAGAGGATTTGAAAATCAGCCCTGCCTGCAAAATATACTATACCACGTATATCTTTTTAAAATAATGTATCTAAACATTTATAGTTTGAATAAGAGCTAATACCAAGACTTTAAAGCAGAAGTTTATAATTCCTTATGAAGCCCTGATTTTTGTGATTTTTGTGTCCATAGTTTAAGACATCTTTAAATCTCCATATTTGTCAATTTTGCATGACAGTATTTATAAATTCTTTAAGATATTTCCCACTTTAAAAAGAAAATATTAAGCTTCCAGGGAAATAATCCAACAGGATAAAGTAATGTAAAATCTTGAGGTAGAGACCTGAGGCTGGCAAAATCTGATAGTAAAGATAAGGCACACCAAATCTACTGATTATATTGAATTGTTTTAAATAGAGCAGTACTCCTTAGAGCTAGGATCTTTTATTCATTGGAAGTAAAAGTCATAGATTTTTAATTGATTGCAGAGTTAAACATGAGAACTGTTAACGTTTTCTCAACATAGTTTGAGTGAAGTCCCTTCTTCTGTTCGCTCAGGTTTTAAAAGACTTAAGTGTAGTTTTATAAGTTCATTAACTTGCTCCGTTCTTTGAAATGCATTTCACCTCCATATTATCAAATTTCATTACATGCAAAGAATTATCAGATCAACCCATTATACAGCCGAGCAGCATGAAGTCTTTTTCCGTCTACAGGGAGAATATTGTGTAAATCAGCCTCTCGGGTTTCAGTGGGAGGCAGAGGGTTGCACGGTGTCCATTTGTCAAGTTGATTGCACCGCAGTGAGGTTACATTAGCTTGTCTTTGAACAGAAGTGAAATCTTATGCGAAGCTCCCCTCTCTGTCATTTACACTAACATCCATCCTCTTAAACCGAGGCCTCTGAGAAAAACAAAGTGATGGCACAATATAATCAGTCACTCAACTTGTCTGTCATCTGTTTTCTTAAGGAAATGACTTTTAAGTCAGAGCAGAGAGAACTGTAGAAAATTAACAAAGGTTGTAGTAGTAAAAGTAGGTGGAATTTTTTTAAACTGCAGATGTCTTTTTGAGAAGATTTTATATGCAGAACAGTGAAAAGGAACCCCCCCCCAATAATGAATCTCATGAAATGTATTTCTTCTTGAACAATAGACCTACTGCTGTTAAGAACTGAGTCTTTTTGGCTTAATGGGACTACATGTTAATGCTCCCAAGAAACTTTCTGTAAAACTGAGTCTATAAAACTCTTAGCCTCAGTGGGTCTTCAGACAATTAGCTTGCCACCTTTCATTTCAAAGCTAGAATTGAATTCTAGCCGAACTTCAGTTATGTAACGGCAAATCTTTCATATAGTAGGCTGCTTTAGGAGTAAATGGTACGTTAAATGTAAGTTATTGGCATTTCATTACTTAATATTATACTTAGACAATTCCTTTAAAACTCTTAGTCTCCGTTAAAGCCCGAGCTATTTTGCCAATGATGGTCAATCTAAGACTGGCGATCAAATTTGCAACTTTTATTTCCCTAAGCCTGTTTTATGGGCTGAAACACTCAGGTCATTTGCACCCTTCATTCATCATGAAGTGGTTAAACTCAGATTGTTAAACCAGGAGAGATTAGCTGACAGACAGCGGTATGTTGATTAAGGTCTCCTTTGGTCATACTTGACTATTTATCCATCCCATTTCTGCAACATATATAGCAAACTGTGTCTCCTTGGTGGACTTTAAAAGAAGCAGTAAGAGAAATTTAAAACAAAAAGAAATAACCAATCTTTTTTCAGTAATGTGATTAATATTTTTTTATCATTTTCACTTGTTCTACCATTAAGTAATAATAAAGACCTCTTGAAAAAGAAATAATTTGCCAGTGTGCTTAAATGTAAAGGAAGTCTCCCTTGCATTGGCTTTGTAGACATATTTTGTAGTTACACTGCTGTTAGGTTATAAAAAAATAACAAATTTGAAAAAAAAAAATTTTCCCTTCTGCCAAAGTATTGCCAGATCACATTCAACCTTATCTTGAAAAATATTCTAGAAAATCCCTTTAGAATTTGTAGAAAAAATTGACCCATACTTAGTACTGGAGAATAGAAGCTTAGATTTTTAGGAAAAGAAAATAGATGCATACTTATTTCAATTATAGTAAATGCATTTTACAGGATATGACTACTATTAGCTCCAGTGCCCACTAAACAAGTTATTAAGCAGTTTATTACAGAGAAGCTTCATTGTTTTCTTCCCTTTGGAAACTTATGTGAACATTTGGAATTGGTGAACTTCTGAGAAACCGAGGAGATCAATCTTGATTAGTTTATTTTTCTTAGCAAAGATTTTGATGGCCTGGTATAGCTTTTTAAAAGAAGAGCATTCCTTATTTCCTCTGTTGAGGGATGAAATAACTGTTAAAAGCAACTCGTAAATGAAATAACAAAAAACAGTTTAAGTAACTGAATCTTTCATTGGCTTTGAGGAGACTCCAAATTTAAAGACTAATCTTTAATTGCCCTCTTCCTCATATTTCTTCCCAATTTAACCTCAAGGTGATTTTTAAAGTTATGGCTTAATTGGACAATCATTTTACCTTTGTTTTGGTGCAGTTTACTACAGCTTTATTTCCTTTATTCAGCTTTATTTCCTTGGACTAGCAGACACAGATGCTGCGTTCTTTGTAATCAAAAGCTATTTCCTGATAAATCTGGTCTTCTAAATAGGAAATGTGAACATTTTTCACCTTTGAATATTTACAACCAATGATATCAAAAGCACTATAAAAATACAATATGTATTAAAATATATATATTCAAAAGTATACATATATGGTTTCCTGATTTTATTTTATTTGGAATTTTAAATTATATCTATAAATAAAAGTAATTTAAAAGTTTATCCCCTATGGAAGAGCACACTTACCTTACCCTGTTGTGTTTTCAAGGGGCAAAAAGTAATTACGGTAAAATTTTCATTCATTCACACAAATATTTCCTAACATTCGCTGAGTACAAACTTTGTGCCACAGAACTGAAACTGTTTTGCCTGGATGGAATATTTGAACCATTCAAAACGGTTTTTGTTTATAATAAACTGACTTTTTAAGCAAACAAATTAGTTAAGAAAATTTATATTTTAGAATTGCTGATTCTCCCAAATATTTAATCACAATTGGTTAATGTAGGTTATGATTCATTATAAAACACGAATTAATTTTTATGCCATATATAGATTGTATCTAATGAAAATTTATATTCTAGTTTTCAAATGACATTCAACCTTTCCTTTCTTGGATCCCAAATTTTTATTTTCTTTTTCAGTATCGAATGTGGATCTGTATCAGGTTAATTTGATCTGAGATTATTTAAACCACCGTTCAGCATTGATAATACTGCCACAATATTGCCTTGTACAGATATATTTAAAGCTCTCAAGATGGGCAGTTTGCAGGAAAAGTGTTCTTTTTCAAGTCGCAGAGTATAGCAGGATAAGGCAAGAGTTGGACACTAGGTAAACAAACAGATCAGAAGATCTCCTATCACCTTCTTTATCAAATAGAAGGGCACTTCTGTGTGTTTATGTGAAAGGGGAGAAAGAGAAATTCTTCATCTATAACCACTGCTATGTTTAGGAGCTTCCGCTAACATTACAGAAAATTCACAAGCCATCTCTTCACCTCTTTAAGTTGCAGTGATGGTTGGAGATTTTCAGTTTGGAGAGGAAACACCAGATTTCCTCTCTTCCATATGTCAAGACACATTTACCAGCCTTTCCACTCCTACCACTCACCAGAGTTAATAAAGGGCACTGAGTCCCAGACTCCTTCCCAGAAGTAATTTCTGGAGACTCCTTTCCCAGGGAAGTTCTTTGCATCATTCCCCTAACTGACACACAGATAGCCGTGGCAGCCTGGTCAACAAGACTGTTCTTCACTCATGGCTTCATTGAAATACTTCCTTTCTTGAATAACGCCATAGGTAGGTGGGAAAGAGTTTATTGCATGTTACCCCCACCAATTCCAAGAATTCAATGGCCAATGAAAAGGGAAAATTCTGGAACATTAGAATGGTTTTCTGTGACCATTATAAGAGATTTTGTTGCATTTCTAATGTAAAACAACCCTTTTAAAAACAGTTCCAAAGAATAGATATTTTTTAAGGAAAACCTGAGAGGAAAAGGATTTTCCTTAAAAAAGGAAAATTACATGTCATATTTGACAAAAGAACAGTTTTGCTCTTCATACAAAGATCTAGTTGATAATATCCAAAACCAGTCTGTAGTACAAGTTTGTGAAATCAGCTCATTGCATATAATATTTGTTAATATTTCTCTGTTTATATGCTCTTCTGAACAACCTAGAAAGGAGTTCATGCGGAGAAAACACCCTTGAATTATTCAAGTGCTCATTCATTTGAGGTAAATCACATAGAAACTTACTAGTGTGAAAAGATATACCAATTGTAAAATTAAATTTTTCACATGTACCTTTAATTAATCATTTTGGCTATTGATCCATTTACTTACATATTGAGTAAGAACTTGGGCGTTTGCTAATGACAGGCCCTGGAATTTCAGAAGATAAAACACATAATTCCTGTGCTCACTGAGCTCCCACAACTAATGAAAGAAGACAATGTATCATATACTTGATTGACATAGTTTCAGGTTAGTTGTCTGTAGACAGAGCCCTGGCCTCCGTTTTTCCCTTCTGTATGGACTTCTTAAGAATCCAAGATCCTAAATGGTATTTCCCAGTCTCCTTGTCAGCCTCATCTCCCACTATTCCACACCAAGCTTTGGCTTTGGCCAAGCCACCTAATTTTCCTTGAGCTTTCCTGTCTTTTTTATTTTGTTACTGCCTTTTCTTCATTTTGGAAGAAAAGGTAATTTTGGATAGCCTTCTCCCTTTTTCTTTCATGGTTAGATGGCTTCTTCAACCTCATTGCAGAGGTCACCTTTACCCAGAAACATATTTTTTAATTCTCTAGGCTCTTTCAGATCTTTCCTTTCGCTGGACCTTCATGTACTTTGCATTTCTCTCCTGGAGCTGTGGGTGATTGAATTCCTTGAGGGTGGAGCATCGTCTTTTAAGTACATGGAATTGTGCCTGTAAGAGAGTCAGTGCCTATATTTCACATTAAATTGATTGATAACTTTAGAACAAATTATTATTTTAAATGTGTAGGGATGTAGTTTTCTAAGAGGATAAGCAAAACAAAGTGACATTTAAAAAATTGTCTATAATCCCAGTTGCTGTTGTTGAGGATCATGAATTCAGATAATAGGGACTGTTCTGACCGTGTTGGCAGCCATCTTTCTTCCTTTGGCCCATGAGATTAGAATGTGTCTATCTGAGTTTGGTCTTTGAAGAAGGATGAAGTGTAATTATGATGCTGAATTACTAAATAATGAATAAAGTATGGACAAAGTAAATACCTTTAGGTTATTTCTTTTACTTCTGTCAGGTCCTTATTTTATTAGAGAAAACTTTGCAAGTAATTCAAACTAACCTCCAGTGTGCCTAGTTTTTGAATGTTTAATTGCCACAGAGAATTGAGTCATCAGGGTCACACAGGGAGCAAGTAACAGAACTAGGGATCACAGGTTGGTCATTTCTACCAATGTTCTATAACTTGGGTGTTGGTAAACAGGAGGATCACCCACTTTACAGACTAAGATATTGTGCACACTTTTGTAGCAAGTACAGGGTGGGGGTTAGGTAAAGCTTCACTCTGTCGGAATTTATGTGATAAAAAGCCATCCATTAGCAAGGGTCTCCAGTGCTAGGTTTCTAGTACTTCACTTCTATTCCAAAAAGAAGGTTTTAAAGACTGAGAATATTCAACTTCATCCAATTCATCTCTATTCCATCAGATAGTCCCTTGCACTAGAAATATATACTCAAAACTAAACCTTGTCTTTTAATATTGCAAAGATGTTCTGTTAACTTGAGCTAGATTCCAATGTGCTGTAGCAATTCTAGAAGCAGCCTCAAAACAATGACTTCTTCCATATTCCCATGCTCATAAATATCAAAATTTTTAAATTGTTTTTATATCATGTCATTATGCTGGCTTCTAAAATCTTACCATTTATTAGCAATACCCGAAGGGACCTTCTGATAGGAACATAGGGACTTGATGAGCTCATGGCCATTGTCATCCCTCTCTTTGTATGAAATGTAGCATTTTAAATTGTTGCTGACACTAAAAGTGAACACTAATCACATCTTAATATGAGACTAACTCTGGCCATGACTGTATTTTTCTTCTCCTCGTGAAAATGCTCCCTTGCTGACGCCATGGCTGAAACAAAATCCTCAGCATTTAAAAGAAAAGAGCCAGCAAGAGAAATGACTCTGTAAACACCACTTCAGTCAAACTCTGATACCAAATATAGCATTATGTTAGATGCATGTAGGCATGGCCTCAGAATGTCCCACACAGTTAATCTCAAAGTCCTGCATATCAATCACACCTCCTTCACATACCTGGCCTGGAGCCTTAATGGAATTCCTCCTCGTTATTTCAGTGATAGCTTACTTCCTCTGTTTTTCCAATTGGCTGATCATCGTGCCAACTTCTTCAAGGAGCATTTTCTTACCTAAGCAACATTGTCATGTTGTAATATATGCTGACAGTTCATTTATACAGCCCTTTTTGTTCCAAATGTTTTTATGTTCAATTACTGAAATTTAATCATCAGAAGAGATTGAATTTTCTCTAGATCATACAGCTTTGCTTAAATGTTAAGTTAATAGTACATTACTGAAATATAAGATTTCAAAGGTTTAAAAATTCAATATCAAGAAAATTCATTAAGCTTTGAACTGATCACCTTTGAAATCATAGATAAGAGCTGTGTAAATGATCACATTTAAATCGCATATTTAACGAGGAGTTCATTTGGAATTATAACAAACCGAGTCAATGATTGTTCATGATTATCCAGACAGTTTGTGAGCATTTTTCTGTTTTGTATTTTGAGATTTTTTTTTCCCTGATTTCTTCAAGTTCTTGCAGACATGCTTTTAGGTTTTATTTTACAGCCTCTGCTCCCCTTAATGTTACGTTGTTAAAATTCCTTCAAGGCAAGTGATTCTTTTTAATCTTTTATCAGCATGTTGAAAACACTTTTTCTGTACCTCCGTTTTTATGCTATTAGAAATAGACACCAAAGAGGAAAGACCAGCCACTCTATTCTCCAAAGCCTTTCTTGTTTTAGGCTTTCAGTTTCTTTGTTGGCCACTGACTATTCTGTGCATGAGTTTTTTGTCTTTTTTTTTTTCTTGTGTAAGGTACAAAGCAAATATTAAATATTATTTTTGGTTCTGATACAAGGAAATTAGAAGAGGCATGGGAACTCTACTATTCTTTGTAGAGAAAACCACCAATTAAGCCATTCCAATTGGGTAAATAGCATCTATACTTTAATCTGAACCTAATTTTTTCCTGTGACTCTGAAAATGAAGTTCTTAAGTTTTATTCAGTGAGCGTTTCAAATTAATTGATTATAGACAAAATAATATATTACCCAATTATTGCTGTATGATAAAATTTCTTTACAATTAGTAATTTTTGCTCTTTCTGGCTGAAAAAGATTTTAAGTAGTATATGTAGCTTATAGCTCAAATAAAAGACTTATGTTAAATTTTTTTTTTTAATATTTTTATTTATTTCTAGGAGAGAGAGAGACAGTGTGAGCAGGGGAGGGTCAGAGAGAGAGGGAGATACAGACTCTGAAACAGGCTCCAGGCTCTGAGCTGGCAGTCAGCACAGAGCCCGACGCGGGGCTCGAACCCACGAACCACGAGATCATGACCTAAGTGAAAGTCGGACGCTTAACCGACTAAGCCACCCAGGCGCCCCTTATGTTAAATTTTTTTAATGTTTTATTTATTTCTGAGAGAGAGAGAGAGAGAGCATGTGCAGGGGAGGGTCAGAGAGAGAGAGAGATACAGAATCTGAAACAGGCTCCAGGCTCTGAGCTAGCTGTCAGCACAGAGCCCGACACGGGGCTCGAACCCAAGAACCGTGAGATCATGACCTGAGCTGAAGTCAGACACTTAACTGACTGAGCCACCCAGGCACCCCAAAAGACTTATGTTAAAAATAAAACTTAAGTTGTATTTAATATAAATATACAGTCCAGTCCATATTAAATGAAAGGCAATCTCCTGAAATGACTCCTGCTACTCTTTGATTAAAAGAACTCTTTTGCCTGAGTGTGTTTGTGTGGGTGTGTATTTGCATATAGTCTGTTTACAAAGTGCCAGGGTAAGGAGGTTCTTCTCCTTCCTTTGGATTCCTTTCATACCAAGAAATATGTCGTGTAAGCTGAAATAAACCAATTTGCTTACTGTTCAAATGTCTATTAAGTTTTGAACTAAAAAGAAAATTTTTTTAGATCATGAGCCTTTTTCTTTTCTGTATTCTTTATGTTTTGTTGTTATAACTAGTGGCTATGGTGGCCCGAGTGAGAGTTCTCCAGATTGTGGAGTCAGGAGCAATCCACCAGTTCACACACACACTGCCCAACAGTTTGACCACAGGCCAGTCGCTCTACTTCTCTGTAACGAGTAACATAATACCTGCTGGCAGGGCTGGGGTAGGGAACAGATGAGATGATACGTATGAAGAACTGAGTGCAGCTGCATACCTGAGAAGAGCTTTTAAAATGGTACCGATTATGGGGCACCTGGGTGGCTTAGTCAGTTGAATGTCTGACTTTGGCTCAGGTCATGATCTCAGAGTCAGTGAGTTCAAGCCCTGCATTGGGCTCTGTGCTGACAGCTCAGAGCCTAGAGCCTGCTTCGGATTCTGTCTCCCTCTGTCTCTGCCCCTCCTCTACTCACACTCTGTTCTGTCTCTCAAAACTTAATAAACGTTTAGGCGCCTGGGTGGCTTAGTCGGTTAAGCGTCCGACTTTCGCTTAGGTCATGATCTCACGGTTCGTGGGTTCGAGCTCCGCGTCGGGCTCTGTGCTGACTGCCAGCTCAGAGCCTGGGGCCTATTTCAGAGTCTGTATCTCCCTCTCTCTCTGACCCTCCCCTGCTCACGTTGTCTCTCTCTCTCTCCTAGAAATAAATAAAAATATTAAAAAAAAAAACTTAATAAACGTTTAAAAAATGGTACAGATTCACTGCAGCAGCAGCAAAAAAGAAAAAAAAAGTCTCTCCAGGTATGAAATGTATTTATTTATTTCTAAATGTTTATTTATTTATTTTGAAAGGGGTGGGGGGGAGAGAATCCCAAGCAGGCTCTGTGCTGTCACCTCACAGCCTGATATGGGTCTCAATCGCACGAACCATGAGATCATGATCTGAGCCAAAATCAAGACTTAGACACTCAACTGACCGAGCCACCCAGGCACCATCTAAAGCCATATTTAAATAAAAGGAAAAGATGAATCTACCAGTGTCAAATAGCACTCAAAAGATTCTTATATACACAGACTAACTGCACAGTAGGGAACTTCACTGAGAAAATGGCCCACCTATTATACTAGACTTAAAGGAAAGCAAAGCTGTTTTAAGAGTAGAGCATTTACCCAACTTTGATTCATCCCCATCAGTAGTCACATGCAGTGAAAAAATCATTATAATTTTTCTACAAGCAGTATTTCCTACATTTAAAAATGACAGCTAAAAATTCAAAGCAGTGAATGCTTCCCCATATTCCTGAAATATTTAAAATGAATCTTAGTTTTTTGTATACTTAATCTGTTATTACACTTTAATCAGGAATATTATTGTGTAACTGACTTATACAAAAATGGGTCTCTGGTTGGGGCAACATCATATAAATATAGAGCTGCAGAAATACCCTCCTAGCCAGAGAAAGCTTTAATTTCTCTAGTAAGTATTTTTTTTGGCTATTTTCATCCAAATACTTATTCCTAGAATCAGAAGCTAGAAGTGACTCTTAAATTTTGATATGCCTCAAAATTCCCAGGTGTAGTTGTTAGAAAATGGCTTACTGGGACCAATCCCCAAAAGTCTGATTCAGTGGGTCTGGAGTGGAGCTTGATAATTTGGATTTCTATCAAGTTCCCAACTGATGCTAATGCGGTCAGTCTGAGGAATTACACTGCTCTGCTCCAGGGGTCATCTCTTTAACCACTCAGAACTTGTTAATGTGTTAATGTTATAGACATTTTATAGAGATGATTGTTCTATATACATGGCTGTCTCTTCTTTGTATTCAAAGATACTCAAATAAAATCAAAAGCCAAAGAGCCTATATTAATATGAGACAAAGTAGATTTTCGATCAAAGAATATTAACAAGGATAAAGATCATTTCATAATAATAAGGAGACTGATTCATCAAGAGGACACAATCCTAAATGTTTATGCATGTGTTAACAAAGCTTCAAAATATATGAAGCAAAACCTGATAGAACTGCAAGGAGAAATAGACAAATCTGCAATTATAGTCAGATATTTCAATACCCCTTGCTCAATAATTGAGAGAAGAAGTAGAGAGAAAACAGTAAGGGTATAGAAAGCTTCAACACTGTCAAACAACTTGACCCATTTGACATGTATAGAACACTCCACTGAACATTGTACATATTCTTCTCAAGTACACATGGAACATTCACCTGTGCAGATCATATTCTGGGCCACAACACAAGCTTTAATAAATTCAAAGGGATTCAAGTCATACAAACCATGTTCTCTATCACAATGAGATTAAATTAAAATTCAGTAACAATGATGTACAGAAAATCTCCAATACTTAGAAGCTAAACATACTTCTAAATAACGGAAGGGTCAAAGAAGAGATCACAGGGAAAATTGGATTATATTTTCAACTGGAAAATGAAAGTACAACTTGTTAAAAATTGTAAGCCTAGCTAAAGCAATATTAGGGAAATTTATAGCACTAAATGACAACATTTGGAAAAGAAGAAAGATCACAGATCGATGGTGTCAGCTTCCACCTCAAAAAAACTAAGAAAAGAAGAGGAAATAAAACCAGAGTAAGTACAAAAATGGAACTAATGAAGATCAGACCAGAAATCATTGAAATAATAAAAAGAACAAAGAAAATCAGCAAAACCGAAACCTGATTTTTAAAAGACTAATAACATTGATTAACCTCTACCCAGACTAGAGGTCAGGACAAAAGAGAAAAAATACAGAATTCTAGTATCAGAGATGAGAGGTAACATCACTGGAGAGTCTACAAACATTAAAAGGACAGTAAGGGAATATTATGAACAGCTTATGTGAATAAATTCAACAATTTATATGAAACGGACAAATTCTTTGAGAGACAAAGACATTCCCAGATGTTACTACTGAGAAATTCTTTTCTGAAGTTGGAACACAGGATCATCAGGGAAGAAATTTTATAACAACTCCCTTGAGCAGAAAACAATTGAGTGAGGCTGGCTGTTAAATAAACCCAAAAGAACACAATAGCCCTTGCCACACACTGCACGTATAACTTCGCCTGGTCTTATAGCTACCTCTGCTCTTTGTAACATTTGGTCCCATTTCCCCTTTATACTTGGCCTGAAACTTTTGCTCAGAAGGTGTGCCCTTTTCATTATTGTAGCGGAGCATACAAAAATGATGATGCTATTTCCCAGAAAAATGCTTTCATTTGCTAATAGAAGGACTAGAAAATAACGTTGAGCAACATCACCAAAGAGCAGAACAAAAAGACAAAGAAATGGAAGATATAATAGGAAAACAAAAAAGAGGTCCAACATTCAAGTATTGGGAGTCCCAGAAACAGAGCGCAGAGAACAACATTGAGAAAACCCAGAGTGCTCCATGAAATGAATGAAAATAGCTCCCCACCAAAGCATGTTTTGAAAGTTGACAACATTGAGGACAAAGAGAAGATAGTACAAGTAGCTAGAGATCACATGTAAAAGATCGGAAACTATAATGGCTTTGGGATTCTCAAAAGCAATGCGGGCATGATAGTGGAACAGTGCCTTCAGCATTCTGAAGGAAAAGAGTCACCAGTTAGAATTCTATTCCAATCCGAAGTAAGTATCAGTAATGAATAAATAGAATAAGAATGTTTTCAGACATGCAAAGTTTCAAAATATTGCCTCCTGTGCCCTCTCTGTAAAAAAGCTACTTGAAAGCATGCCTTCTCAACATAAGAGGAAAAACAAGTGAGGAAACAGGAGATCTGGGGCACAGACGGGGCAGAGGCAATCTCCATGTGGAAGATAAAGGATGAGCCCAGGATGCACCATGTACAACATGGAGCAGAGCAGCCTGATGCAGAGGCTAGACACACTGATTGCTGTTGTGGTCAGGATCTCTACTGGGAGTGTACGGTCTTTTTAACCTGAAGACGTTATGCCAGGTGAGCCTCGCCCACATTCTTTTCTGTGGTTTTTTCCCTTTGATCATGTACTAATGATGAAGTTCCTACTTTCCTCTCCATGTCCTGCTGGCTGGTCATCTGAGGATGCTCATTTCACCTCCACCAATACGGTCTTCTGTGAGCTGGAGGTGTGACACAGCAAGCTTAAAAACAGAAGGTACAACAACAACAAGAACAAACAGCTAGTTCAGTAATGGGCCAAGGACTTGAGTAGACATTTCTTCAGAGAAGGTATACAAATGGCCAATAAGCACATGAACAGATATTCAGCATCACTAATCATTAGGGAAATGCAAATAAAAACTATAATGAGATACCACCTCACACTCATTAAGATGTCTATTATAAAAAAAAAAACACAGAAAATAGTAAGTGTTGGCAAGGCTGTGGAGAAATCAGAACCCCGTGCAGTACTTGTGGGAATATAAAATGGTGCAGCTAATGTTGAAAACGGTTCCTCAGAACGTCCAACATAGAATTACCGTATGATCCAGTGACTCCGCTTCCGAGTGTATACCCAAAAGAATTGAAAGTGGGATCTCAAAGAGCTAGTTGTACACCCACATTCATAGTGGCATCACACAATAAGCAGAATGTGGAAGTAACCAAAGTGTACATCAACAGATGAATGGATAAATACAATGTGGTATATACATAGAATGGGACGTGATCCAGCCTTTAAAAGGAAGGAGATTCTGACACACTAAAACATGGATGAGCCCTGAGGACATTATGCTATGGGAAATAAGCCAGTCACAAAAAGACAAATACTTTATGATTCCACTTATCTGAGGTACCTGTCTTCACAAAGACAGAAAACAATATGGTAGCCACCAGGGTCACGGGGTACAGAGTTTCACTGGGGAAGATGAAAGTTCTGGAGATGAACAGTGGGGATAGGTGCACAGCAGTGTAAATGTACATAGTGCCACAGGGCTGAACATGTTAAAATGGTAAATTGTATGTATATTTTACCATAATAAAAAACAAAAGAAGGTAGTAGCCCACACCTGATCACAGTCCTGCCAGATGTCTGGTTCTTGGTTGGCATTACAGCTGGGACAGCAGGTCAGAGGCGGCAAGACCTCTGCTTCTCAGGACCCTCAGCTGCCCTCTGACTTCTCCAGTAGAGGGTCTTGTAAATCCTCAAATAACCTGAAGCCAGACTAGGCCCTTGTGGTATCTCTCTTCCCCTGGCTTTCCTTAGCTTGCTAGGTTTGTGTTTGCTATGCAGTCTCCCCACACCAAACCCAAGTGTTTTCTAGATGGTAGAATGTACACGGTAAAGCTATAAAGAAACACAGAGGAATGATTATCACAAGATCATGGTCACCACTCATAGGAAAGGAGTGAGAGACGATTGGGAAGCAGGATTCTAGGAACTTTCAAGATACTAGTCATGTTCTATATCTTAACCTGGGAGGTGGGTACATGGACATTTATTTTTTTAAATAAAGTCATATATATACACTCTTCATATTATATTTTCATAAAAAGAATTTTTAATATGTTTTAATTATTTAACTGACATCAGAGTAAATGTAGCAGCAAGTATATCATACTTTCTTTTAAACTTTTTTTAATGTTTTTATTTCTGAGAGAGAGAGAGACAGTGTGAACAAGGGAGGGTCAGAGAGAGAGGGAGATACAGAATCCAAAGCAGGCTCCAGGCTCTGAGCTAGCTGTCAGCACAGAGCCCAATGCAGGGCTCAAACCCACAAACAGTGAGATCATGACCTGAGCCAAAGTCGGATGCTTATCCAACTGAGCCACCCAGGCACCCCTATCATACTCTTTTTTAAGTTTATTTATTTTGAGAAAGAGAGAAGGAGAGAGAGAGAGAGGGTGCATACACATGCGAATGGGGGAGGGGCAGAGAGAGAAAGGGAGAGAGAGAATCTCAAGCAGGCTCTGTGCAGACAGCATGACATGGGGCTTGAACTCATGAACTGTGAGATCATGACCAGAGCCAAAATCAAGAGTCAGACACTTAACTGACTGAGCCACCAAGGCACCCCAAGTGTGTCCTACTCTTAAATATATAATGATATATTTCACTATTTCACTTTTCAGTGTTGCATTAAACTTCTTTTCATGAGTTTGTATTTTAGTATACTTCATAATTTGTTGGTAATTGCTTCAGTCTCTCAGAATGTAAATCATATCTCCATTTGCTATTTTACATTTCCACTTTGGTTCCCATAGATTTTGTGTTTATTTAGTACCAAAGACTTCTAAAGGTAAATCAGTTATATTTGAGTTTGGGATTATAATCGATCATAAACATTACTTGTAATAAACTGTGAATGCTTTTTTTTTTTTAAATGTTCATGTATTTTTGAGAGAGAAAGAGAGCACGTGTACGAGTGGGGTAGGGGCAGAGAGGGGGAATCAGAGGATCCCAAGCAGGCTCCACACTGACAGCAGAGAGCCCAATGGGGGCTCGAATCCATGAACCGTCATATCATGACCTGAGCCAAAGTCAGATGCTTAACCCACTGAGCCACCCAGGTGCCCCAAACCATGAATGCTTTTAGATTGAGCTCATAAATATGGACATCCTACAGCTACATATTAACTCTACATATTTATTTGGGAGTTCTTAAATCATAGATTGGACCCTCCTTTCTCCTTGTGTTTTGTGCATGCCGTATTTCTGAATGTTTCATATCCATAACAAAATTAAGTGTTCCCTCCTTTGTGTCACCACCAAATCCAGTACATACTAATATATCTGTACTTACGCTTCTATGGAAATTTATCTGTGTTTCCCATTAGGTGGTGAGCTCCTTGAGAGCAAAGATCATGCCTTATTTCTTATCTTTATCTCTTTATTGCAAGATCACATTTGATCTTAAATGTGATCAAATAAAATAAGAGACATTTTATTTCGGGGAGAGGGAACGAAACTGCAGAAGCATGAAAAAGACATGTGCAGGGAGTAGAACAATCCCAGTGTAGCCAGAGCCCTGGGGCACCCACGGTGAGAAAGACTGGTGAGGCGTGAGGCTGGAATGGTGGGCTGTGGGTAGGTTGTAATGATCCTTGACTGCCACTTTGAGAAATCTGGACTTGATTCTGGCGACGCTGGTTAACAACAGCTGATTTTTAAGGAAACCATGGCAGGCTGGAGCTGTGCTTTAGAAAACGGACTCTGTCAGCATCCGTGTGTTAGGGGAAATGGAGAAGAGAGTGGGTCCAGGAAACCAGTAAGAGGCTGACTGCAGCAGCAGAAGGAAAGACACTTGACTCCATGTGGGTGCTTCTTTTCTTTTCCTGAAGCCATTTACTGTAATATGTCTACATTCCTGACACATGTAGTGTACATAAATTTTTTCAGAAACTTTTATTTCATTCATGACATTATGGCATTTTACTTCAAATATGCACAATGAAGCATACTTTTTAGGGCTAACTACACATGCCTACATTATGTATATATATATGTATGTATTTATGTGTGTATGTGTGTGTACAGTATTTAAATATATCTGCTCAAAGTTTTGACAGCTGTCATTAGTTACAAATTCAATCCTTCTGAAGACTAGTTTTCTTACGAGCTTGTGTAGCCTCCTTATCTGCTGCATTACAATTTTCATTTTCATATCAAGTATTCATATTCACACAACCAACAAGTTTTATGGCTTTGCACCCATTGTGCATGTGTGCATGAGCGCGAGTGTGTTGGCTCATGAACTGGAGTCGTAATTGAAGAAGTAGAGGCAGAATGGGAGGGATGCAGAATGGGAGGGAAGAGAGAAAGAAGTAGAAGGAATGGCTGGAGGAATCCCAGCCTCTGTGAAGCAAAGGTTCCTTGGTAAGGTTCTTATTCAGATCCTCAATTTGACTGACTGAGGGGCTGGCTCATAAATTGATCCAGAAATAATCAGTGTCTAAAATCCAATCTATTTTTACAAATTAAGAAATGATTAGGGGAAATTTGACGACTGGCTGATGTTTGATGGTATTAAGGAATTGCTGTTAACGTTTTTTAGGTATGATAATGATATTATGGTTATGTTTTTAAAGAGTCTTTACCTTTTGGAGATTCCTACTAAAATATTTACCAGTGAACTGATGGAGTGATTGAGATTTGCTTTAAATTAATCCAGGAGTTGGGGAAGTAGATGAAGGTCAAGATGAAATAAGATAGACCATGAATTGTCTGACAGTTGTTGAAGCTGGAGGCATGGATTCATGGGGGTTCATTGTACTGTTCTCTCTACTTTTGAATATGTTTTAATTTTTTTCCATAATAAACACTTTTAAAAAGAAGGAATTAAGGTTCATGGAACTGATTCAGCTACTCAAACTCATAGGTCTTTGATTAGTAAGCAAATAGGCAGCCATCCATCAATTTCAACCATCTGTCTGCCTTTCTATTTATCCATCTATCCACCTGTCTATAGGCTTTGAATTATTTCAAAAAATGATTTAAAGTGACTTCTTAAAATTCTCAGTAATATTTCTTAAGTGAAGGTATTAAGGAAAAGGCTTAAAAATAGGAGGTGAGAGGTACAAAATACATGTGACAAGTTTCTGTCTACTTACTAGAGATACATCATGAATTTTCCCATTAACCTCTTGGTAGCACTTGTAAAATAAGGAAAATGATCAGTTTTGCTCATGAGTCATAGCATCTTCTGGTAAATCTAGCTATCTACTGACTTGAAATACACTCATGTAGGGGCACCTGGGTGGCTCAGTCAGTTAAGCATCCAACTTCGGTTCAGGCCATGATCTCACAGTTCATGGGTTTGAGCCCCGCGTTGGGCTCTGTGCTAATAGATCAGAGCCTGAAGCCTGCTTCGGATTCTCTCTCTCTCTCTCTCTCTCTTTCTCTCTCAAAAATAAACATTTTTAAAAAATTAAAGAAATATACTCATGTAAACAGTTTAAATTGTTACATCTTCAGACCCATTAATGAGGTATAAGAAGGGAGAGAAAGAAAAACTAACATTTATAGAGCATCTCCTATGTGTCAGCTGTTACGCTTCATGCTTATATACATTGTCTTTAACCTTTTTCTGTTAGTAATGATTCTTACTTGCATTTGCTATAACGTGTCTTTTATTTTTCAGCTTATCCCCAAAGTCTGGACACTTGCAGATCCCTATGTACTTAATTCTGTTTCCTTACTACAAAAACAAACAAAAACTCACCATTTCTATGTATTTCTTTTTTTAATGTTTATATGTTTATTTTTGAGAGAGAAAGAGAATCTCAACATAGATCCCAATGTGGGGCTCTATCTCACGAACCGTGAGATCATGACCTGAGCTAAGATCAAGAGTCAGATGCTTAACCGACTGAGCCACCCAAGTGCCCGAATATGTATTTCTAACATTAGTGCTAAATTTTAGTGCTACTTTTTGGCACCAGATAATAGATACTTGATAATGATTGTTTTGTAGATGAAAACTTTTTATAGAAAAATTTATCCAAATTGTGCTAATCTAATTCTCCATATTTTCAACCTTATATCTCAACATGTCCTGACCTAATAATATTCCTCTCCTTCCAAAACTGCATTTGCTCAGGTGCTCCTTCCAACAAAACCCAACCAGTTGCCCAACATAGAACCTTCGACAACCCAGGTTATATTTCTGGCACCCTCCTCACCTAAATCCTGGCCTCCTTGGTATCCTGGTATCTATCCACAGAACTTCTGTCCATCCTTACCAGCCTGCCCCTCAGTTGAACACTGTCATCTATAGCCTGACTACTGCAACTGCTCTTCCATACTCCAGTCCTTTCTATACCATAGCCAAGCTGATTTTCCAAAGTGCAGGGCTATTGTATCATCTCCCCACTTAAAACACTTCAGAGAAGTAGACCTGAAACCTTTTGGCCTATAGCTCACAGTTAGAAATAAATTTCATATCATGACCAAATACACACACACACACATTTTGTGTTTTCTCTTCTGTCCTATCGTATTTTGATCTCTTTTGTTGTTGGACAAGTAAGGCTGGTTGAAACCCATGGAAATGATTTCAGAGATAACTAATAGATGAGCTCCTATGGTGCGAAAAGCCCTGCTTTTTCAGATTCTTACCATACAAAGGATAAAAACCGACCTCTGTAACCAGAATGATGGGGCTCTTTGTATTCCACCATCTGCTCATCTCGGTAGCCCCAACCCTTGCCCCTGTCATTTGAGGCCCCAGCTTCCCTGGACCCAGAGGGTCCCAGAGTGATGCTGCCCTTTCCCTTCTCCGTCCCCACCTGCCTCGTTAATTCTGCTAGTCCTTCCCGTGTTGGTGTCAGTGTCACTTCCTTCAGGAGGTGTTACCCTGATTGTAGCTATAAGGTGTTTGTCACATACCAGTCACTGTGCTAAACCCTTCACCGGGATTTTGTTCAGCTCCAGTTGCAAGAATAGGTGCTCCCTAAACATTTGTTGGACAAATTCATTTTACACCATGCCCCTGCGATTGTTATCTGGGACGGGAATGGTGTGCACTTAATGTCATCTCTATGCTAGTTGGGCGCCTGGGTGGCTTAGTCAGTTAAGCGTCCGACTTTCGCTTAGGTCATGATCTCGTGGTTCGTGGGTTCGAGCCCCGTGTCGGGCTCTGTGCTGACTGCCAGCTCAGAGCCTGGAGCCTGTTTCAGTCTGTGACTCCCTCTCTCTCTGACCCTCCCCTGCTCACGCTGTCTCTCTCTCTCTCTCTCTCTCTCCTAGAAACAAATAAAACATTTTAAAAAAACACATCATCTCTATGCTAGAATCGCTACAGTACTTAGAATCTGCTTGTGAGCATTTGTCTCCATATGTTTTCTGCACCAGTGGCCAGTGGGTCATCTGTGGGTACAAGTGCCATGAGAGATGTGACGATGTCTTCAGGCTGGAGATGAAAGTGCAGTCCCCATCCTGTCACCTGAGTCTTAGGAGGAGAATGCCGTCAGATGCTAACAGCTGCCTCAATATTTTATGTTGTTAATTCATTTTCTTTGATGGTTGCTTTTGAAGCCTAGTTTAATCTCGCAATTCCTATTATTAGAAGTGTACTGAATCACACTATAAATGTTATGCAGCCATGATCAAGGAAACTTACAATTTTAATCTGAATAAGGGTCACAATACCAAGTCACAGTACATTACCCATAATATAAAGCCAGAAGGTAAATTGGTTAAAAAATAATGACTCTACATTGCTTTACAGTCAGTGAGTCTAAAGCCCTTTATGGCCTGGGAAACAGAATAAACATGGTAAATAGTTTCAACTTTAGGTAATTATTACTATTTACAAATAGTAATGACTCACAGCCTTTTTAATAGTCCTCAAAAAACCATTGTAAGATAAAAAGTCCAAATGTTCTCAAGCTGAGAAGTTTTCTAACAATATTAAATCTATCTCAGATGGACATAGAAGGGTCTGATAAATTCTGTTCTGGCTGACCTAAAGACATTTAGTGCTCTTCTGACTGCATATGTTCTTGAATAAGAAAATAAAAGAGCTCACACAGCTCCCATTGGTAATAATAAACAAAATTTCCAACATGACTATTAGAATTTTTTTAAAGGACACTATTACCATATGAGTTCCGAAACTGATATTAGCCAGTTTCTAAAAGTCAGTAACCACTTAGGAACACATAATTTCTTGGCCATGTTCTTTAGAATGCATGCATATCACAGTAAATTAAAATTTTAATGTCACATTGTAACTTCATTTCGTATCATCTCTTTTTAACTATTTGCAATTCTGTGAATCGGCAATAAAGTGGAAGCCAGAAAGCTAGAACAAAAGTGAATTTTGTTCGTAGTCAGGAAAGCTGAATTCTAGTCCATATTCTGTTTTTGAATATCAGTATGGCCATAGGCATATCATTTCACCTCTTTGCATCTCAGTCTCTTCATCTATAAAATGTGAGGAGGTTAAAATCATAGATGACTATTTTCAAAAGGATCTTCTGTGATTCTAAATTACCATTAAACAAGACCTTATCTTATATCAATGGGAAAATCCTTTGTTAATTTAAATAAATTTAACAGATGGCTTTGTCTCATTTTTCTAGATTTCTTTCATTAGGGGATGTAGAATCTCCAAGGCTTGGAAGACATTTCAAAATGGAACAAAATCCAAATAACCAAACTACCTTTCATTGACTTCGGAGTATCCATTGTTCTGTAAATGCATGATCCATTGAATTTACAAACCCACTTACTAAACCCGTGATTTACAAGAAGAGGAAAAATGTTTATTTATATGTTCTGTGATTGAGCTTTAAGCCTCAGAAGCCAGTCAGATTTCTGTTGATCAGTTGCTTCCTGATCCGTGGGAATGAGGAAGTTTGAGAACAGGTGGTATCAGAGTACCAATCAGAGCAAATCTAGTTGGGTCGTGTCAACTTAAGGCTGCTCCACTTTTAAAAAACTTCTTACTGAAGGAAAATTTACAACAGAAAAAAGTACATAAGTGTACACTTGATGTCTTTTCAAAAATTGAACACAGCAGCATCCCAGAAGCCCCTACTGTGCTCCCACTCGGTCACGCCTCCCCCAAAGGTCACCACTCTCTTAGCTCCTAACAACATAATTTAGTTGTGCTTGGTTTTAGACCTTGCATGTGTGCAACGTTACTCTAAGTACTCTTTTTTGACTTCTTTCACTCAATTTTATATTTACATATAGTGTTGAGTATAGTTGGAATTGTCATTGCTGTATAATACTCCATTACTAGACCATCCCCCAATTTTTCCTTTCCAGTTTGGGCTATTATGAATATTGTCATTATATACATTCATTTGCGTCATTTGGTGAACATATATACCCATTTCTTTAAACGGATGTATTTTTAAAAAATTTTTTAAAGTTTATTTACTTTTGAGAGGGAGAGTAATAAGAGCAAGAGAGCATGGGAGGGGCAGAGAGAGAGGGAGACACAGAACCTGAAGCAGGCTCCAGGCTCTGAGCTGTCAGCACAGAGCCTGACGTGGGGCTCAAACCCACGAACTGTGAGATCATGACCTGAGTCAATGTCAGACATTCAACCGACTGAGCCACCCAGGCGCCCCTGATCCATTTTTAAATGTAGCCTTTCTTAATACTTTGGCATAAAGACTACCCATTGCTGGAATATTGGGTATAAATTATCTTTCCAAGTATCAAAAGGCATGACTAATTTTAGTTCAAACCAGCCTACTTTTTTCTCTTCTTTCCTCAAGACATACCTGTTAAGATGGGAGATGAACAAACACATCTCCTCTACATGAAGAGTGACAAATTGAGCAGAGTTGGGAAACACTGATCCTAAGCAATACCCAGGGATAGAAAGCAGCGTTTTTTGCTTTTGCTTTCATTTTAATAGAGCCACCATTTGTGGGTAGAAAGAGCTTTAAAGAAGGTAAACTTTAAGTTTCAGATTCACCAAAACTTCTCTAATGTTTTCTCCTTGCATTTCACAAAAAGTTGACAATAATTCGATCATGAAATCACTCCCAAGCTTGGTCACTCAACTTTTATTTATACTTAATATTGGACAGTCTCCCTTTTACTGCCCCCAACTATGCAGTTCTGATGTGCGTAGGCAGACATTTCAAGAAGAAAATGCCTGCAGACTCCAGGGACAGGATAAAGGTCTAACCATTTCAGATCTTCTTCAAGCTTCCTGGAGTGTTTTGTTTTCTTCTTTTTAACCACTTAGACCCCAGGCCACAATAAATTATTAAAGGATTTATAGTTCACAAATCATCCTCACAGGCAATATTTCATCTCATTGTCTTGGCAACTCTCTGGGGGTAGACAAGAAAGGTTGTGTATGAAAATGTTCTAGCCTAATTTGGAAAGTGCCATCCATTTGTAACTGATCTTATGAGCTGTTTATTATTTTTATAACTGGAAATTTCCAAACCTCTTCCATCCCCTTCTTCTCACAATACTCTTCTTTATTTTTCCCCTTGGCATGAGGGCGAGGCAGCTAGGAGAACGCCACACTAAGCTTTCCATTGCTTAGAGCATCTTCTGATCCCCCTTTTAATTTTATTTTTTAGCCAGTAAGCACTTAATCCTTTTGACAGTGTTCTGGTAGAAGGTGTTGGACTAGGCAGTGGCTTGTCATATGGCACCACTGGAAAATCCAGGCCTCCAGCTGTTTCTCTGTCTTCCAGGGCCGTGTTCAGATCACAACCCTGAGCTGGGAGCTCCCTAGGGGCAGAAGGTGCTAGTTACCCACACAGTTCCTCTGGCTTCCATGCATATCCATACATCTGAGGTCTGCAGACATGCCCAGCATGCACATTATGTGGTCTTTAGGCATGTGGATTTTTGCTCCATATTCAAACCATGTGACCAAGACCACGAAACTTGGATAGGATGACTCTTTTTAAAAACCATGTTGCACAGCCATTCTGCTGCCCTTTGATGTGTGGACGTTCTGTCATTGGACTAGCTCCCCCTTCCTTTTATTCACTCAGAAATATCATTTGATCCAGGATTCTGAGAGAGTCTTTTTTTTTTTAGTAGAGACTCTTTTTTTTTTTTTTTTAACATTTATTTATTTTTGAGAGACAGAGAGACAGAATGAACAGGGGAGGGGCAGAAAGAAAGATGGGGGGAGACACAGAATCCAAAGCAGGCTCCGGGCTCTGAGCTATCAGCACAGAGCCCGACGCGGGGCTCGAACTCCAGAGCTGTGAGATCATGACCTGCGCCGAAGTAGGCCACTTAGCCGACTGAGCCACCCAAGCGCCCCTCTGAGAGAGTCTTAAATTTGTTCTCCCCAGCTTTTAATACTGTAGAGAGCAAGTATTCTCATTTAGATGTTAGCATAGAGAACAGTATTCATGAAAATCGCCTCCACCCTTCAGCTCTGTTAGTCTGAGTCCTGCGAGGGCTCGCTTACTTCTCACGACCAGATTTTTTGGGTGAACCTTGTCAATACTGTAATTCACTACCATTTGAAGAACGACAGTTTTATGTGAGTACTTCTTCCTCCATCACACTGGCATTCACCTTGGCTGTTACAAATTATGTAGAGTATCATATTTTTTTCCAAAATAAGTTAAATTGAGAGAAGATTCTGTGGTATACTGTTTCATTTCTTAGACATGCTGCTGAGTCATTTCCCCTTCATAACTGGGCTAGTTTTCACCAATACCTTTAATTACATCAGTTCTTTTTAATAAAACTCATTTTTATTGACTTTCACTCTACTTAATGAATTCTTTCTGGTGAAACTGGACCTTACTAGGACAGCATATAAAATAACCCCTTATTATAGGTGCAGGTGGGGTGCATTTTTCTACCTCACTTATCTATTAGCAGTGTATGTTTCTTGTTTTGTTTTGTTTTGTTTTTACACCGAACTAAATTGACTAAAAGCTTTATCTCTATCACATGGACTGGCCTTACCTTATGAAATAGAATTCTTAATAGCTTGTACTGTACATTAAAAAAAAAGATCTTTGATAATATGAATAGTATTTTAAATGGCACTTTAAAAAAGCTCAAGGTGAATTCTTTTTATAAAGTCTGTAATTATTTTATATTGTAATTATTCCCTAATTATCTATCTGTAGTTTTTTTGTGTTTTTTTTTTACTGATGGCTTTCTAATAGCACGCACTTGTAGCTAAACACATACAACAGAAAAGCATTTTACTGAAGATTATGCAAAGACATTTTCTTTAGTTGTGCCTGGTGTATGCTTTAATGTAAGGTTAACTTTTATTTACCTTCACTATACCCTCCCTCAATCCTGTTCTCCCTATGCCACCCCCATCCCCCTTCGGGTACCGTACATAATTCACAGTTATATCTCTGTGCTAATAATTAGTCCATTAGCGGCACTGTTTTGGTTGGGTGTTACCTAACTGTGTAGCTTTTTATGGAGCTTTATTTTAAACCCAATGTCATCTCTTCTTAACACATCAGTTTTTCTTCTCGTGTTTTGACAGATCTGTCCTTCCCCACCCAATTCTGGTACACCACCACCCTGTCCTATCATACCACGCACTGATTAAAGGCAAATCCTTTCTGCATTCCCTTCCTACACCTCTACTCTGGGATTTTCTTAGCAGAATTAGCCTTTAACTTAGCCAGTGTAGGGATGTAACAACACATAAATTTAAAGCAAGGTCCCCTAGTCTAGAAATCTGTCTTCCACTGGTCCTGTCCTATAATGCTCCAAATCATACTTATATTACCTTTTACTCTACTTTGCATTTAGACATTAAGGGCTGCTGTTAAAATGTAAATATCATGAGAGGGCTAATCCACCTACGTCTTAACTTGAATTTGTTTCTTCCTTGCTTCCTCGCTCGCTCCCTCCCTCCCTCTCTCTTTCTCTTTCTTTCTTTCACCACAGAAGCAATAATCAATCATTGGAATCTGAGAAAATGAAACATAAGATCATTGATATTAGGGAAAAGCAAGAGAAATAGAAAATCCTCGAAAATGGAGCTCACCCTAAAATGGCATTAGAGAATGCTGGTGTAGCCAGTTAGGGCTGGGGGGTGAAGGGGAGAAAAAGTGAAAAATGAAAGCAAATGGTGACATCAGATAATGAAAAGAGAGACCCTTAAAAAAGCAACTCCATCCCCTATTCAGTTTTGTTGGAAATATGCCTAGGTGTTATTCCTGGAAACTAGTGGTGGTACTGCTTCAGCAGTTTCTCTTAATGGGCTATTCCATGCCACTGCCTTTATTACACTTAATTTACTATTGAATTACATTCCTCACTCCAAGCTTTGTTAGTCTCATGACCCCTTCTTTCTGCCCATTTATGCATGTGCTCCTGCTACTGGGTATTGGGTGTTATGGCTCAAATGGACTAATCCAAAGGCTTTTCCTAACTCCCTTCTACCTTAAATGTTTCCTTTCATAGAGGTGGAGAAAAAAACAACCACCGAAGCCAAACCGGTAGTCATTTCCCAGACTCCCTTGCAGCTGAGGGTAGCCATATTGCTGAAACCCCACTCTTCAGACAGAAAGGGATATCTGCCTTACAAGCTTTTGGGGAAACTGGCTGAATGATAAACTAATCCAGTTCTGAATGTGATCATTTGAAAAACAAATCAGAATTTCTTATTAAAAGGAGAGTCACTTCTCACAGCAACCCTATAAAAATATAGCATTATATCATCTGAAGAGGAAACTAAGGTTCAGAGAAGCTAAGCAACTTACCCAAAGTGACAGAGACCTAACCCCAGGGCTTCCCTCCCACTACTTTGTGCTGCCTGTTTGTCACCCTTGTATAAAAGTAAGATGTATCTGCACGTTTAAAAGTCACATCGGTTAAAACTTACTCATAAATCTGTTGAGTTGTTTCCCATTTTTCCGGGGTTGCAGCTTTATTCTCCAACTACTTGATTTAATTCCAGCTTTAGTCTGATTCTCCCTGGATGCCCTCTGTCTGGATATTTGTGCGTGTGTGCTCTTGCCCAAGAGGGATACTCACTTGCTGCTTTTTACTGTCGTTGTTGTTGGTTTTCTTTTGACCCACATTCTTTTCCTTTCTTGTATTGACCAGGGATAGAATCCATGCAACAGCACTAACCCTCAACCTGTCTTCTTCCGGGACCACAGAAAATGGGTGTTTTTCACTCATTTCCCTATTTTGCCATATAGGTCTCCTGCCACGTCCCCTTGTCTTTGTATCTCCCACCCAAACGCTCCTCCTAAGGTGACACAGGGGGAAGAAGTATATCTTTTTCTAATAGCAAATTTACTTAGTCTGGTGGGCAGAACAGAAGATAAGGCTTCTTGCCTCACCCTACCTTCATTTAAATTTGGAGTGAGGTCATTTATCCTCTCCATTTGTCTTAGTTTGGGCTGCTTTCACGAGGTAGGCTGATGGCTTCAATAACAGAAATTTCTCGTAGTTCTAGAGGCTGAGAAGTCTGAGATCAGGTACCAGCACGGTGTATGGCTGGTGAGGGCCCTTTTTCTGTTTTGCAAATGGCCAATCTCTTGCTGTGTCCTCACTTGGCAGAGAAAGAGAGCCTCTCTTTTGTGTTTTTTCTTAGAAGGGCACTAATCCCATTCATGAGGACTCCACCATCATTATCTAATCACCTCCCAAAGGTCTCACATCCAAATATCATCACACTAGCGATTAGGCTTCAACTTATAAGTTTTGGGATGGTAGGAACACAAACATTCCATCCATTGCACTGTCCCTTTGTTTTCCTACCTGTAAAAAGAGATAAATGCTATCTTTCTCACCTTACCTCAGTGGGATATTATGAGGAAGGCTAGTCAATTACTTATTCAGTTAATACTTAACAGGTCTCTACTATGGAACAGGCATAGTGCTTGAATTTGAGAATCAAAGATTAGAAGGCAAGGTCCCTGCCCTGTTTGCAGTGGTGGAGGTAGACTTACAAAGAGAAAGTTTCAATTTATGAGAAGCACTGAAATAAAAACATGCATATGCTGTGGGAACTCAGGCTGGCAGTTCAGGAAAACCTCTGTGAAGAGTTTGTGCCTAAGCCTCAAAAGACAAACAAGGGAAGTGAGAGAAAGAACATTTCAAGCGAGGGAGGCTGCATTGACAGAAGAATGACCCAGAACCAAGATGGCAGGGATGGTAGAGAAGATGCAGCTGGTGCTGGACGCAAGGGCTGGGCCAGGACTGTGAGCCTCATGAGGGAGGGCAAGGATCGTGTCTCAGTCATCTTGGTATCTGTCATCTAGTAAAGTACCTGGAGTCAAGGAAGGTGCTTAATAATTGTTCATTACATGTTGAATGGATGGTGGTCTGGAGACGACACAAATACCTACAACAAAGTAGAAATTGGTGAGGACTATAAGGGAGATACAGATAAAATGTTCTGGGGTTCCAGTGCTATGAGTGGGGGGTGGGAAAGGCAGGGGTGTCTCCATGGAAGAAGCCTGTGAAATAGGCCTTCATGGATGGATTAGGTTTATCAGAGTGACATTCTTTTCTTCTCTTCTGTGTCACATTCTTCCATTCGCCAACCTCTTGACACTGGCTTAAGTTTCCCTCCACCCCCTTTTCTTCCTGGCTTCCTTCCTGGATTATTTCTTTCATCCTGTGTAGAAGCCCGCCCTCCTCTCTCTCTCTCTCTCTCTCTCTTTTTTTTTTTTTTTATTTATTTCTGAGAGAGAGAGACAGCGCGAGCAGGGAAGGGTTAGAGAGAGAGGGAGACACAGAATCCAAAGCAGGCTCCAGGCTCTGAGCCAGCTGTCAGCACAGAGCCCAACACGGGCCTCAAACCCACGAATCACAAGATCATGACCTGAGCGGAAGTCGCACGCCCAACCGACTGAGCCACCCAGACGCCCCCCGCCCTCCTCTCTCATAAGCCAGAGAGTAGAAAAGCGTTGCTTGAGCCCTTTCACCTCTCCTCTGGAGGAATCCTATTGCAAAGACTTGGGATAGATAGCTGGCAAACTCAGGTCTTTAAAGACCCAGAGCTCCAGGGTAAAGAAGAAAGGACCCAACAGTCTTTAGCCACATTGAATGAGCAGAACATACAAATAGTAAAGATGATTGTGTAACTCCATGAACCTGAAACCTAAAAAAACAGTTATGAGGATACACCATGGTATTCTGGTTTAAAGTAATGTAACTGATGGATTACTATTCAGGTTTGAGAGATCTACAGGTATGCAGTTCTAAAATGTAAGAATTAGTCAAGAGATTAACAGGAGAGCGTTTGGGCCTAACCCTACACAGGCACATTCTGCCTTTAAAGGTAGGGGTGAGAAAATGAATAAAGATACAAATAAAGGGGGAATGTTAAGTCCCACTGTGCCATAATTAAGCAATACATGTACACACATATATACGTGTGCATACATGTAAAGGATTAAAATGAGGCAAGTCTGTGATGGACACATGGGACTATTGGTGGCCAGCATTCATCGCAACAAATCCAAAGCGACCATACTTCCAAAAGGTCAGGAGAAGGAGAGTTTTAAAACATTATCCTCTGAAAGCAGGAAGGAAAGTTCATCTCCTGCCTCAAAAAATGCATGTAGCTACCCACGCTTGGTTTAAAAGAGATCACTAGTTTGAAGAAAACATTAAGAAATAAAATAATAAGGGGGTCACCCTAATACCTCCACTAACACAGAAGATGGGCCTAGCACATTTTCTGGTCAAATACATTTCTACTAAAAACAGAAACTAAATAGGGAGGATGGACTGTATTCTAGGATTGCATAAAGAAACTGTGGTTTTAAAAATCCATTTAAATATTTAATAAAATATTATCACACATGCTGGAAGCATCAATATTCAGCCAAAGAGACTGGAAATGTTTATCACATTTTAAGCTGTTGGACATTGGATAGGATAGCCCAGGACTGTGTGGCCACACTGCTCAAGGGGCTGGGAATGAGGAGGGTCAGAACCAAGCTGTCAGTGAGCAGGGGCTGGTGCTGGCAGTCATCTCTGCCACCTGCGTTTCCTTCTTTGCAGATCTCTGCTCTTCGAAGAGCAAGACTATATAAAAACTCAAAAGGACAATAACTAGTTTCTTGGCAAGAGTAGAAATCATCATGTTGATGTTTATTCTTCCGTTTACTTTGGTTCCATACATAAATTATGCTGAGAAAATAGTGGCATCCTCCAATGGGCAATGACCTCATTTTAGCTGTATCTTCCTAAAATGATATCACAAAAACAAATCCACCCCCTCTAAAATCGCTTACAAAGAGTAGATCTTTTATCATTCTGAAAGAGTTCATTCTTACTTACAGGTTGATGATATAACTTCATCTAACTTCCCAACTTCTGTCTATTAAGCATGTTATTACAAGCTGTGTTCAACTTGGATTCCTTTTTTTTAGTGTTTCCTTTGAGTTTTCTGTTTCCATTTTTTAAAATGCTTTGTATTTTAGAGTTTTCTTGCATTTCCTGAACCGTCAGAGTGTTTCAAGAGAAACACTGAGCTATTTAGGCTGCAGTTGTGTGTGTGTGTGTGTGTGTGTGTCTGTGTGTGTGTGTGTTTAAATCCAATACTGCCTGCAAACAAACGTTGTATTGTATATTATACGGAGTTGCCTCCTCTCCTTCTTGAACAGAGCACCTGGTGTTACTGGTTTCAAAGAATATTTCGAGATTGGCAGTTGGAGTCTCTTCATAGAAGTGTAACGGCGCTTCCCAGAAAGCTTGAAAAATGATATTCAAAGTGAAGGAGAATAGAAGATAGGTGTCACCCTCTAAAAGAATAGTAAGCAGCCGCAAGAACCTTCATTCAGAAAGGATTCAGAGAGAAAATGGAGACGTCTGAGAACCAGCTTTATAGCTTCGTGTGAGCTTAGAAGATTGAGTAGCCTCTTGAAACACGGTTCTGCCTGATCTGTCTGCCAGCATGTTTCTTGTGTGAAAACAAAACAAAAGAAAACAAAACCAGGGCTTTCTGCTTCAGGCAGTATCCCAGAAAAGTTCCATTCAAGAGCTAGAAATCGCACCAATTTTCAGGCAAGTTGGAAAGTGTTGCTCAAAACTCCTGCCTATTAAAAAGAAAAAGACTGGTGGAATAAAGATGTTTCACAACAGATCTGGCCTCTGGTGGGAAGGCTCTTGATACACCATTTTCAAGTCTTGATTTCATTGCCACCAACCCCCCACTTCCTCTCCAGTGCACATACGAGGTTAGCGAACCTGCTTGGAAGGTTAAAATGAAAAATATTCAAAGTCAACTCCATGAGACATGAGGTACTTTCCTTATCTCGCTCTGCATCCTACAGCTCACAAATGTTCCTGCAGCTGCTCACTGATCAGAAATCATTTTGCAAAAATCAAACTTTTATTCACCCCAGACATGGGATAAATCAGAACAAAAGGAAATTACCTTCTTGAAAGTCTTCTTCACGAATCGAGCAGGTACCTGGACTCCTTTTCCTGAACATAGTTCCCTTAAAATTAGGGGCTCTGAATCTTGAATTGCACATCGATAAATAAACTTTTAACAAAGTCATGGGAAGAGTATCAGACTAAGGCCTTGACCACTTAGAAAGACTTAGAAGCCTGAACTGTGAGCATTTGTTTTGTGTCATCAGCTTACATAATAATTTTGGTGATTTATTTTTCTATAGTCTTTCTTATGAAGCAATATCCTTTATGATCAAGTACTCAGAAATTCATGCATAAAGTATATTTACTCTCTGGAACTGCAGATATGAAATGAAATAGATTATGAGGAATAAAATTTTTCTGGACAACATTGTTATGAAAGCCATTTTTTATTTGTATCTTGCTTATTCAAAGCAGACCAGGGAACATTACAATTGAACCAGTAAAAGCCTAGCACATATACATTACCACACATGAAGATCTATGTGCCATTTTCAT
Organism: Crocuta crocuta; assembly: GCF_008692635.1. Lineage (NCBI taxonomy): Eukaryota > Metazoa > Chordata > Mammalia > Carnivora > Hyaenidae > Crocuta > Crocuta crocuta. The sequence goes on from NW_027527951.1 coordinate 3,016,806, forward strand.
TTTCACAGGGCAGCAGATTGCTTTGCTAAGGTATAGAATAAGGTAAAACTAGACAGTCTTATCAGTCTCTTGCAAGTGTTGTAATGTCTAATTAACTTATCCATAATCAGACAGCGAGGAGTCAAACCCATGTCTTTTAGACCCACTTCTCCATTTTGACTCAGCAAATGCTGGTAGGTAGGCAGAAAAGCAGGCAGAGAGGCAGACCAGCAGAAAGAAAAAGGAATCTTTTCATTGTCTCCTAATATGACTGCCTTCAAGTTAATTATCTATTGTGCAAACAGTCTTCAGACAAGTTCCTTCACTATCATTGGCTATGCACTCTGGAATGCCATAGTCTTTATTAAATGATTGTGTACATCCCAAAGGCATTTCAATAAATTGCATTTATTTATCATAAAGACATTATCATAGAGATCATGAAGACATTAAGTTGACTAAGAACACTTACATTTTGGCATATCGCAGTGTAGGTGACTCTTGAGGCCATAGGTGCCGGAAGAATAAGAAAAATACCTTATTTATTTTCAGGTTTAAATTTGGTTGTTATTTATTAGTAGATGTGGGCTGAAAACCCCTTATAAATGAGAGGTAGCAATAGTGGTTGAAAAGGTTGAGGTGATGGGACAGGCGTGGGTTAGGTCACCAGACCAGACAAAGGAGCAGGGTCGTTGGGCTGGTGGGGCGCGGGGGGAGTGGGGGGGGAGCAGAGCTGCTGGGAAGTACGGCACTGAGCTCTCAGGACGCCCGTGTGGCTAGGGGGACCTGTGTGTGCAGCTCCTCTCGGGCCACCCGTGTGGCTAGGGGGGAACCAGGATGCAGCTCCAGGAGACTGGCCCACTTCCGTCCCTGAAGGCTCCAAGTTTGAGAGTGTCCCTGCATTCCACAGATGTGTGAAAGCCTGCGGCTGGGGCCCTACCTGACCTCTGCTTCTCCGCACCTCATTCTCCCCTCCTACACAGTCTCCATCCTCCTCCCACTTGCTGCCATGCTTGTGCTATCGGTTGCCCTCCCTGGCTGCCACCAGTATGACATGATGTCAGTGGCATCCTCCCCCTAGCACACGGACGCATCTGGAAATACACAGAAATCATGGGTTAGGTACCTCATGCTTGCCACATTTCATTATGATTCCACAAGTTTTCTGATTTTCTCCCAAGCCAGTGAGAGGCTATCTTCCTCTTCTTACCCAATAAGATACAGCTCAGGTATCAATTCCTGTATTCCTCCTTTCAGCCTCACCTTCCTCCTAGTTACTTACTAAGGCTGGGATAAATATTACTCCTTTAAAACTCGCATTTATCAGAAGTATTAAAATGGTCTGTTCGGTGTTTTCCTTTCCCACTGGCCCATCAGCTGTTTGCGGTCTGTCGTATACATCTGTGTAAGGGTGAGAGCCGCTGTGTGTGATACATCCCCTGTGTGCCAGGTAAATCCTTTGTGTGCATTATCTCAACTGAGGAAACTCAGTGAGGATCCTGAGACTCAGAGAGGTGACGCCATTTCCCCAATCTCTTAGCTAGACTCCAGGACAAGTTGCTCTGACTCCACAGCCCATGTAATCACTCACTACATATCAAAGAACCTGGAACACGGTTATTCAGTGATTCCTCCAACTGAAAGAAGCCAAGAGTTGGGGGAAGTGGGGATAAAGGAGCAGGTGCACCCCAAAAGGTAAAGCTCAGAGCCGAGGTTCCAGCCTCCCAATCCAAAGCCAATTCTAGTGTTAGCAGCTGAACCGTTTGGAATGAATCCCTCTCAGAGGCACATTGGAAGTCTGTGGGATGAGACCAACATATCCTAAGTATGTTGGAGCTCCTTAAGACATCAGTGTGAAGAAGATGAAAACAAAGCCATGGACGGAGTAGGGCTCTAAATAATCATGGCTCACATCCTGGAAGCAGCTGATGCCGACACCCCTAAACAACTAGGGAATACCACAGGACGCCTCAGGCCAGAACACAGAGATCTAAGAGTACTCAAAGCCTTAACAGAGGACAGGGCTCACCGCTGTCCCTTCAGTGTGTTCCTCAAAAGTCCTTTGTGATTCCTGCTTAGCCATCTTTTACCACTGCCGATTGACTCACGTCAACTTTTAGGAAAGGCAAAATGGAGATCTTAAGCTAAATACCATCAAATGTGTTTAACCTTGTTCAAAACTTCTCTCAGCCCCTGCAGTCATTTAGCATGCGTATTTAACAAGAATTAAAACCCTTAAATACTGATTTCGTTATGTGTGCTATCAAATCCTGCCCCTTTTCCAACTTGGAATGGATGAACTTTCCCAAACCACCTCGGTCAAAACAATAACAACACTGCCTTTTTCCTTCGGGTTCTTGCTTGGTTCAATATGGAGACAACAGTTCCTCCACAGCACCGAGCCGGGGTGGGAGAAACGTCTGCCAGACTCACAACCCATCGGGTACCTCAGGCTAGGAGGCTGAGAATTGTAAGAAGATAAGGATACAGAACTGGAATGGAGTTTGGGCTTGATTTGGCAGCCCCGGCTGAGTGGAGGATGAGGGTGAAGTGAGGTGTGTTGACCTGTACGAATGGTCTAATAGAAGAACAATCCAGTTGAGCGCTGCCCTAGATTCCTCCGCAGCATTCCTCTGATTTCCATTGTGTGTTCACTGCTGGGGCCGGGGCCCCAGGAGGCCTGCAGAGTCCCCGCCAGCCATGGCTGAGAGCAGCCGCTCCTCCACAGACACTGGCCACATTGAGCAAACAAAGATGTGGAGCCAAGGACAAGTATTCCTGAAATATGTTTTGAAATTCCTGTTTAATGCATATATTCGGCAGCATACCAGGGCCCTTAGTAACAGCCCGTTGGGTGTTGTGACAACAGCGTGGGTGTAATGACAGCAGCCTGTGTGGGACGTGGCAATATCTGGGGGCAGAGGATCGGCTTTTATCTCACTGGGAGCTCTGCACATGCTAGGACCACGGTTTGAAGTCTCTGGGTGACCGGGAGGGGGATCATCTTAATGAGAGCAGATTTCATGTAGGAGGCCCCACTTCCTGACAGGGAGAGAGCAAACATGCAGCTCCAGAAACCAGAGTGCCTCTCAACTATTTAAAGTCACCCCATTAAAAAAGCCTGGACCATTCAGATGGCTCTCAGGGTGAATTTAGGGATTTCCGATTTCTGTATGGAAAATGTATTCTCTAAAGCTGTTTCTATAGAGTGGGAAGTTACGCTCTTTCGTATAAATATAATAATGAAGCTGATCTGAAATGGCTCATATTCTCTGTATTTGTCAGGAATTAACTTTTTTCATGCTAGGTGACAAGAAACTCTTCTTCTCTTCTGTGACTATACACCGTCAAACAAGAACTTCCTCCATATGGGTGTGTGTGTGTGTGTGTGTGTGTAGATTTTATCTTTGCATCCATCATTGCAGTATAAAAACCTTGGCAAGTTAGTATTAAATCAGCAGTTGTTAGTCATGAGAGAAAAACGAACATAGGAAACTTCTTTAAAATGAAAAAAAAATCTTTAAAGTCATAATTTGATTACTTTGACAAAAGTAGGCTTCCATTCAATGAAATTTTTTGTTAGATTATTTAGTCATTGCAGGGAGCTGGAGTGATTAAAATGTTTTATAAGGCACTGTTGTTTTCCGTGAAACTCTAGTGTGGCCCTGTTCCCCAGCCACAGGAATGTAAGAACTTCTTGGCAAATACCCTGGCTAGGACCGGGTGGGACGATGTATAATTAATGTCAAGTGTTATTGCCCTTCTCCAGTGCCATCCACCCACTGACCAGCATCAGCTTCCTTCTGTTCTTTCTGTATTCGGAGCTTGGTTTACACTTCAGTTCTGAATCTATCAGGATAAAATTCTGGTTTCCCTTTTAGAGAATACACATGATGCAAATCAGATTCGTGTAACAAAAGCTAACTTTCTTATGTCTTTGTTAAAGGCGTTCAGAATGAGCCAACAGTTTTAGTTAGAGATAGTGTTCAAGTTAGCAAAGATTTTAAAAAAGGGGAAAAAAGAACATTCTATAGCTACTTTTCAGGGGGTATAATTTTCTTCTCAATTGTTTAACATTTTCCCTTGAGTTTTGCTTGACAAGTATTGGGAGAGAATGTCTGGCAACTGTTAATGAAACTGCAGGCTCTTTTTCTCTCTCTTTCTTGCTTCTATAAACTTACTAGACAGGCTTAAGTCCAAAGAATGATAAAGTAAGAAGATATTTGTACATTAAAATGAAAGCAGGAATAAAAGCATACATCCCTGAATATCTTAGAATATTGAATTGGACTCAGAGTAGAAACCATGAGATTCAGATATATTGCCCTGAAGCTGAATTGTCTAATGAGGAAAACTATAATTGTTGAAACCAAAAGTTCAAGGCAGTGCTAGAGCCAAGTTTATTTTATGGAAGTAAAGCCGAGAATTTTAATTAAATCGTAGCTCTTCCTGTGAGGAGGAATTTTCCTGCGAGAAGAAATTTCCTGGGAAGGAAATTTAAGGATAGATCTTAATGGGAATGATGTTCATCAGACTGGTGTTAGTATGCTGTCGTTTGCCTATATTGGTTGTTAAAACATTGAAATGCTTCCGTACCCGTTGGTAAAGAGCCACTGCTTAGAGCTCTCAGTGCTCTCTGCCAACCCCTGGCTGCCTAGACCCCTCTCTGAGACACACACACCCCCTTCTCAGCTCCCCAAAACCCAGCTGCTCAAGGAGTAACACCCATGTCTCAGACACTGCCCCAGCCAAGAGTGACAGTCTGCTTGGTCAGTGCCTGTGTTAACCTGTTAACCCTGTTAACCTGAGGTGCAGGACTTTGCATATCATGCCTGGCCTAGTGGAAATCCTAGAAATTAAAACAGCTAAAATAAGAATTTCTCAGTAGAAAGGAAAGTCAGACAAATGTTACACCAAAGAGAAAACTAAGAGTGGTATTTAAAGCTCAGATTGAATAAATTGTAAGCAAAGCCTCAGAATCACAGGGATGTGGGAGATCAAAGCCAGTGCATAGTTCTTCTCGGCCTATTGCTTTGCTGATTCACACATGCCTGCAGGAATTCTTTTCCTCCCCCACCCTCTTATTTTAGCAGCATATCTTTTTTGTACCAAATCATTAGTCTGGAAAGTATAAAATGAAATTCCTTTATGACAACATTACAAATGGAAATATGAGAGGGTGCCTAAGCATGAATGGTTCATTTGAGATGAAGACCCAACTGCATGTGTAGTTGCGGAGGCTGCGGGGGCTGCCTGGGGTCCACACGGCACCTGGTGCAGGCTTCTCGGCCCTTCTCAGAATCAATTCCCTGCAAGGGCCCTGCAGCCTCCAAGGGCCTGTGCTTGGACACCAACCTACAGTCTATTTAATTATTGATAGGCATTCAGATGCTAATATCAAAAGGGAAGTGCTTCATTAGCTGTTGAGATTTCTTTCTGTGTATTTTTAAGTTTGACTTGGGTCTCTAACATTCTTTTTTCCACTGGAAAACAGTTATCTGACTACAGATCACTCATTTTTGTACCTCCTAGTGCCCTCAATTAGTGAATAAAGCCAGAGAGAATTATGAAGAAAATCTTACTTCATAGATAAAGTGTGCCCATGAGAAAAAAATTATAGCATTTCAGAGAGTGCCCAATCACATTAAAGATATCAGGGCCGGGGTGCCTGGGTGGCTCAGTCGGTTAAGTGTCCAACTCTTGGTGTCCATTCAGGTCATGATCTCACGATTCATGAGATTGAGCCCAGCATCAGGCTCTATGCTGATGGCATGGAGCCTGTTTGGGATTATCCCTCTCCTTCTCTCTCTATCCCTCCCCTGCTGTGTCTTTCTCTAAACAAATAAATAAATAAAATTTAAAAAAAAGATGTCAGGGCTAAAAAAAAAAAGTCATTAACAAGTTCAAATATCAATGCATGTATTAAATCAGAGAATCAAAGATTTTGGAACAAACAGAAAAGGACCTTAGTTTCGTTTGATAAATGTGATTTTCAATACACTGTATGTGATTCACTATTAAATAAAATTCCTCTTTATTACTCCTCAAATTTGAATTTAGCAGCCCCTGTACTGTTTCCATTTTTGAACAAATGGCCAAATGTGTCTGTGACTAAATTATCCGAATTTGAAAAATGCAACTGTTGTCATAGAGAAAATGTCAGTGGCCTTAAAAGTATAGAATTGTGTCAGCCCAGGTGACCCACAGATGAATAGCAGGAGAATAACTATCTGGTGAGATTCAATGGAATGGAAACCCCCCCAAGACCTCCAGCTGTGGGCGCTATGCTCATTCCTGCCTCCCGGTTAGGCCATCTTACCCCATCCCCTCCTGCTCCCTCTCACTCTCACCTGACAAATTATTCCTCTTTCTTGTGCCATTTCCTATTTCTTTATGCCCTCCATGAAGCAGAGACAATGTTGTGCATGTAGGACGCATTCAAAAGACGCCTGACTGAATGAATGATTGATAACCCTGGGCAGATTTCCGTTATTCTTTCTCTATGTAATGCAAGATGAGAGATTCCATTTCTTACCGTGGATTAATTCGGGCTCACCCATTTTAAATAGGTCCTGTTTAAAGTCCTCTATACTACCAACTGGCATCTGTTTTAAATAGACCATGCTGTATATTTTAGATTGCTCTTTTGTGCCCAATCTCATGCAGTAATTATGCCCTATTTAACATTTAATTCACCAATGCTCCATGGCAACAAGACTGAAATACATGCTACTCACAGACCTGAATATTGTAAGAGTATTTGTTTTACTGCTGAGCCTGATCCTGTCCACTGGAGAGAGGCATCTTTGCAACTGATCTGTGCCAATTGTGGATTCATTTCTGGGCTTACACCTAGACATTGAACCCATCTTCTTAGACTAAAAATAGCCAAAGAATTTTGATTTAGCTGATACCTTCAGGCACCAAGCCTTAGCTTCTCATCCATCCATCCAATATTTATTGAATACTCTATACATTTTGGATTTGTGTTAGAGCTAAAGAGATAAATATAACATACCCCCTACCTTGAGTAGCTCGTGGCCTGGTGGGGTACAGAGGCGTTTAGTCTCACATATTATCAATGTGATACAAATCTATAGTGGAGATATGGGCAAAGCATTCTTTGGCAAATGTATGGGCAAAGCAAATACAAAAGGCAGAACAATTTACTCTCAGGGAATTGAGGGAGCATTTAGGGAGGAAATGACAGCTTAGCTGTATCTAAATAATGAGTAGTGGTTTTTCAGGTGTAGATAGGTGGGAAGGGCCCTCTAGGCAGAGGGAATAGCCAAGCAAAGGCACAGAGTACCCCCTGGGCCTGTCTCTGTATACCGTGAGGACTGTCTCCCATTCCTATTTTAGTATATGTGCTGCCCAAGTGAGCACGACTGTCCCCATGCCTGGTTTAGGCTGTCCTTCCTGCCCTGAACTGTGGCTGCCCCAGGACCACTGGGAATATTTCCAGATCAAGGAAGATCTGGTAAGAGACTTCAGTGTCTACTGTGGCTGGAGCAAGCCTTGTGGGCATGTTGACCTTTGACTTCCGACCTGTGGTCCCGACTCCTCAACCCTCTACCCTAGTCACACAACCCCTGAGAGAGTGGTGGTTTGATCAGAGACCAAAGCTGTGACGTTCTCCAAATCAGTGCTGCCTCTCCTTTCTGAACCTTTACATGAGGAAACTTCCCCACCATTAGCTACCAGTGAGCCCCAGCCCCAGCCCAGCAGAGCAGGCGGAGGCTCCCTGACCTGTGTCTCTGTACAAGGCGGGTGGGACCCCGATGGTCCTTCGGCCTGCAGCAAGGCATGCGCTGGGTGCATCTGTACATGGGCAAATTCCAGTGTCGTGTTGCAAACACAGAGTAGGGTGACCTGGCTAAATATTTCCATCTCCAGTTGAGGCTGAATCCTATGTTTAAGCATGAGGTGGCTTCGAAGAACTGCCAAAACCACTCCTCTTCTAGCCTGGGGAGGACTTAGTCCTCCTGACGAAAGCACCCACCTGTCAGCGCTAACAATCACAGACTGGTGCGGTTCGCAGCTCTCACTCAGTGTCATTGTCCCCTGGGAGACACAGGCTCACTGTTGGCTTTGCTGTACTCACTGAAGTGGTGTGTGTGTGTGTTAATACACATCTATAGGCTGTACATCTAGAACTCCTGCAGCTCAGTAAGCTGAGATGATATTGAATTGCTTTTGAGAGATTTCCCCTTAGTCCTTTCCTTGTCTCACACTCTTTGTCTTCTCTCTTTAAACATAATAAAATATTAAATGCCATTCAAGTGTAAGATGTCATCCTGGACTGTTACTACATCTGTCATGTTGAAGAAGTGAGCAGCTGGGTAAATGATCAGCAGGTAGTATTGGCACAAAGTGACCCAAGACCCCATTCCTGGGGCTCCTAGTCTTCACTTTCCTTCTCGGTTGCTGCCACTGAGTTAGCGTTTAGACAAATATGCCTCAAGACAGGTACAGACAAAAATCACAGAAAGAAGTCCTTTAAATCCATTTCATGATGACACTATCATGAAGGGTAAGTGGAAAGCATAGGAACATAAGGAGAAAAGTGAACCCTTGTGCATGGTTGGTGGGAATGTAAATGGGTGCAGCCACTGTGCTGAAGAGAGTGGAGGGTCCTCAAAAAATTAAAAAACAAAACTACCATCTGGTCCAGCAAGTCTACTTCTGGGTATTTACCCAAAGGAAACAATATCACTATCTTGAAAAGATATCTGCACCCCCATGTTCATTGCAGCATTACTTACAGTAGCCAAGACATGGAAACAACCTAAGTGTTCATCGATGGATGAACAGGTAAAGGCAATGTGGTGTATATATATACACACAATAGAATATTATCAGCCATAAAAAAAGGAGGTGGGGAGGACACTTCGGTGGCTCAGTCAGTTAAGCATCCAACTCTTGATTTCAGCTCAGGGCATGATCTCATGGTTGTGAATGGAGCCCCATGTTGAGCTCTATGCTGGGCATGGAGTCTGCTTGAAATTCTCTCTCCCTCTCTCTGCCACTCATGCTCTTTTGTGAGCTTTCTCTCTCTCAACAACAACAAAAAAAGGAGATTCTATCATTTGGGACAACATGGATGGAACTTGAGGGCATTATGCTAAGTAAAATAAATCAGGCAGATAAAGACAAATACTGTATGACCTCACATATATGAGGAATCTTAAAAAAAAAAAAAAAGAACTAACTCATTGATACAGAGAACAGATTAGTGGTTGCCAGAGGAAAGTGGGAGAGGAGTGAAGGGATGGGGGCAGTGAAAGGGTTTAAAAAAAAGCAGCGGCGTAAATTAACATGTGAATTGAAGGTATATCTACTGAACATTTTTTTTTAACTAGGTCATGTCTGCAAATGAAATAGGCAACCAGATAATCCAAGATGAAATATTATTCTTTAGGGTTCTGCAAATTTTACATTTGTCCAATGGGTGTTATATCACAGTTACTGTTTAATGCTTTGGCATGTGTAGTAAAATGAAACTTTATGAATGTGTGGCATTTTAAAACTAACCTGCAGCCTAAAGTGCTCAATCTGTAGCTGCTAATTTGGACTGGTGGACAGAATTCCTATTTTATAGCCTGCTCTATGGAGAAACAAATTTAATAACCTCTCTTTTATAGATAACTTATTTATTTAGGATTACTCATTTAAAAAAATTTTTTTTAATGTTTATTTATTTTTGAGAGACAGAAAGAGACAGAGCAAGAGCTGGGGAGGGGCAGAGAGAGAAGACGTGGAATCCGAAGCAAGCCCTCTGAGCTGTCAGAACAGAGCCCGATGCCGGGCTCAAACCCATGGACCATGAGATCATGACCTGAGCCGCAGTCAAATGCTTACGTGACTGAGCCACCCAGGTGCCCCAAGGATTACTAATTTTTAAATACTCTAATATTCTGGGGTTTTTTTCTAAGAATGATTTTTAGAATCAGATGGTCTCAAGTAAAAGGAAAAACAGATTTTAGTGGAAGTGCCCATTTGTTTTCTAGCTACGCAGACATGTATCCTGAGTGAGGGCACACAGCTCTGGCCTCCAGAACAGAGCCGGTGCTGGGGCAAGTCATGCGCTCAGAGGACATAAACACCTCCAGTGGGGAGAGAGCAGCCTGGCTGCTGTGTGAGCCACACCAAGGACAACTGCCTGCCAAAAAAACCAAAACAAACAAAAAAACTCCACAAAACAACCATATGTGTAATCAGTAGCTGTGTCTTTTAGAAAGACATGATGTTATTTGTGTTACCAAACCAGAGTTTATATTTCTTGTTGGTATAAAATGAAGGGGTGCCTGGGTGGCTCAGTGAGTTAAGCACCTGAATCTTGATTTCGGCTCAGGTCATGGTCTCATGGTTCACAGGACTAAGCCCTGCGTCAGGCTTTGCGCTGATGGAGCGGAGCCTGCTCAGGATTCTCTCCCTCTCTCTCTGAAAAGAAATCAACTTAAAAAATTTTTTTAATTAAAAAATAAAATAAATCTACCTGCCCTAAGAATTCATTGCCTCTTAAAAGAAAAAAAAAGTTCTTTTTACTCTAAAAAGAGCTATCCATTTTCAAACTGGTTTATCTACTCAGGCCTCAGAGCACCCGGGCTATGACAGACCCCGCAGCCAGTTTTCATCAGACAAGTTCCTCTCCATGTTTTCCAGACAATGCTCAGAGCCTAAAGAGTATGTTTTCTGAATATATTTGCACCTTAGGTGTAGAATACTGAGCAAAAAAAAATGGAAATACATGCTTATGTACTCATGAAAAAATATAAAATGATAGCTTTTACATTCTGGCTCAGATCCAAATGTTTGGGGTAAATAATTGCCAACAATGGCTTATGAATATAGAGTATTTTATATGGTGAATTTCCTCTCCATGGAAATATGTTTTCCCCTTTACAATAATTGCTAACCTCAAAAAAAAAAGTCACAGGTGGATTTTTTTTACACTTCTGCTTTTTCCTCATTTTAAAGGTGAGATATAGAGATTACATATTTTTGCTAAGAAACCTGCAGCTGTGAGTCTTATCTTTGAAAATTATTCCTGCTCTTTTGCAATTTCACCTTAAAGACACTGAGTTACAATCATTTACTAACCACAAATACAAAATGCATTAGGTTTTAACAGCAGATCTAAATTAAAAACTCAGTAACTTGGAACAAATGGACCTCTTAGTTCATTTCCAAACTAAAATCCTGGTTACATTTTATTGTTTCTAAACCTTTCTTACTGCAAACCATCAATCCACCAACTTCTTTCTGGCTCATTCAGGCTTTGAACTGTACTTTTACGGTGCTATAAATTAGCATGTCACTGGGATATGCTGTAATTTGCATTAACTCCTTTCCAGTTGAAGCTGTCTATCTTTGAAGACATCTTTACAGTACTCAGAATCCACTCCGTAAAGTAATACCCAACTAAAGATGTAAAACATAAATTTAAAAAACATGGTTTGGCTTTTATTTCAAGATGGAAAATAAAAGTGGTCAAGGTTATGTGTACAGTTCTGTGATCCAAAACTCACTTTCTGATACTTGAGTGCCATTGTTTCAGGCAGAGACATTTTAGCAGCAGGAAATAGAGGGAAGAACACAGCCCTGCTCTCACCCACCTGAAGACAAGGAGCCATTTTAAAGATATGGTTACAGGGGGAAATGGTCAGGGTCATAAAATTGTCAATGAAATGCACTCTCATCGGAGCTTGATGTGGGATGCATGGCAAGAAAAAGTCAAAAGTCTCAGTTGAGAGGGAACAAGGCTGCTCCTGGGGCTGGTGTGGCCGGACCCAATGAGGCTCGCAGGAGTGGCCCTGACCGGGCCCTTGCGAGCCACCCACAGCAGGTGTCAAGCCCCTCTGTCCTCTGTCACAGAGCTGCTGTGCCGATGGGGCGGGAGAGGGGTGAGGGAGGAAGCAGTGGATAATTGGGGAGACTCTTGAGGGGAATGAAACTACCCTGCTCTCCTGTGAACCTGAAACACTAGAAAGCGAGCCTTCTGGGTGCATCAGGGAGCGATCTGTCCACTGTGCACCTGTCTGTCAGAGGGGCCACGTTGGCTGAAGTCCGGGCTCATTCCCTGCACCCAGCGCCTTGCACTGTCCGCTTGTCCTTCTCCAAGTGCGTCCTGCAGAAGCTGATCCGTCAGTGGAATTTGTTTTCCAAGCTTTAAAAACAAAATTACTGGGAGGGTAAGAGAAAACCCAAGCCTGCAGTCCTTGGGCAGCATGCCACCAAGCTCCTTGAACTCCAGCCCTGGGTTTTTGTGTCCCTTTGAAATAGACACGGTTTGGGCTGAACCTGCACTTCCTAGCATCTGGAGAAGAGAAGGAAGAATATACTATTTTTAAAAGGAACTTTCTGGAAAGTGTACAAAACCTGATAATTAAAAAAATAAAAGCCAAACCCTCAGCTGCACAAACAGCCCTTGTTCTCTTCCAGCAAAGGTCTGTCAGGAGTGCCCACCTTCCTCTCCCTGAGAAGAGCAATTAAGGAGACCAGGAAGCATCGCTGAGTTGGTCTGTTTTCTAGCACAGCCTTTTCAATCACCTCCTTTGATCTAGCTGCGAGTGTGGGAGGGGGACAGAAACCAACCTGCCTCATGCCTCCAGCCCTATTTGTAGGCGCTGTGTTGGAAGAGCGTTTTCTCTCTCAGCATATTTTCTGGAATCAGAGTGTACACATCTGTCTTTATACCCAGCCGCCTTTCTGGGCCCAAACAAGTTCTCTGTGAGTTTCCCCAACCGAGCTCAGTGGGATCTCTGTCAGCTGCAAGATTTATGTCATCTTGTTCAGTCCTGAGAACTGTTCCTTCGGCTTTTCACATCTGGATTTAATTGGAAAGACATTAAGTGCACTGGAAAAGCATATTTCAGGGCAGCTCTTTATAGACACCCCTATTAAAGGGGCTGATGGCTGTAAGTTCGAGGGGGACGAGCAAAGACAACATCTCAAAAGGCTAAAGCACCAAATAATGAAAGAGCTGCTGGGAATGAGATGGTCCCATTCGAGGATCACATTTATTCAGTGCCTTCAGGAGAGAAATGTGACAAGATGCCTGCCAGCTGCAAGCTTTGTCCAGCAGCATGCGGGACCGACACATGGACATTCGGGCCTTGTGGTGTTTTCTTGCACAGTGCCTGCCGCGCTGGTCTCCGCGTCCGCATCCTCGTGTGCCCGCATTTGGATGTGTGATACACAAACATCTTAGGGGAGTGAGAGAGGGTGGCTGGTAACGGCAAATGCCATCACCTTCTTGCCTTACCGTCCCCACAACGGTGGTGACAGAGGCCCCAGGCCACCTCACCCTGTGGTATCTTGACGTAACAATAGCATCTGACGGGCTTGGAGCAAAGACTGCACATGCACTTGTGTGATTTTAGCAAAGTCGCTGATTCTATGCCCTTCTCCTAGTTGAGGGTGCAGTGGCGGGTCGTAAATAAACACATCTGAGATTGAAGGCAGAGGTCCTTGCCATGATCAGCATTATACAAACGGTCTATGTTTTCAGACTTGGGCTTGGTTCAAAAAGATACTAAAAGTCGAAGAACAGTTGTCATCAGAGAGATATAGATATCTGTCTTTCTTTGTATTGCATTTTGAAGCCCTAAACTTTCAAAAAAAATTATTAACATTTATTCATTTTTGAGAGACAAAGAGACAGAGCCTGAGCAGGGCAGGAGCAGAGAGAAAGGGAGACAGAGAATCTGAAGCAGGCTCCAGGCTCCAAGCTGTCAGCCCAGAGCCCAATGCGGGACACAAACTCGTGAACCGTGAGATCATGACCTGAGCCAAAGTCAGACGCTTAACCGATTAAGCCACACAGGAACCCTGTGAAGCCCTAAACTTTCTAGCTGGAGCAGCTTAAATTCTCTTAAGTCCTCCCACCCAAATGTCTTATTTTTATTTTTATTTTATTTATTTTTTTTAATGTTTTATTTATTTCTAGNAGGCGCCCCCCAAATGTCTTTTTAACAGAGGGTAAAATGGGTATTGAGCTTCCTCTCTTTGGACTCTCCTTCATCTCATCTGTAGACTCGGTGAAGCTAGGTCCTTAACCTCCTTGGAGCCATGGACCCTTTGGTCCACTCTATGGACCACTTCATAGAAGAAAATTTTTAGGGGCTCCTGGGTGGCTCAGTCAGTTGAGCATCCCACTTCCCGCTCAGGTCGTGATCTCGCAGCTCCTGAGTTCAAGCCCCACATCGGGCTCACTGCTGTCAGCTCAGAGCCTGCTTTGGATCCTCTGTCCCACTCTCTCTGCCCTTCCCGGACTTGCACCCTCTCAAAAATAAAGAAAGAAACAAAAAAGAGTATTTTTAAACTACATAAAAGTATATAAGATTTCAAAAAATTCTATTGACATCAACGATCAAAATATTTTAAGAATATCTGTGCTATTGAAGAATATTTGATAGTAACTAAGAATAAATTTGTGCTGTAGCAATAAATGGGTTTATTAGCACATAGACTAACACGATCTAGCAATTGATCTGACTATACTTCTAATGTACTTCCATTATTTTTAATATTTTGCCTAAAGAAGTGCTAAGTTTCAGTGAGATGTTAATACACATCAAGAAAATGTAATGTCCTCTCTGTACCATGGACCCCAACTGAACCCCCTGGCTCGGTGAGGATGGCATCTAACCGGCAGCCATGGACTGTGGATCTGTTTCTCAATCAGGCCCTTTCCTCTGGGAGCCTCGGCCTATCCTTTGGCCCTTGTCCTGAGCTGAGTGACTTGGAAGGTGTTTTGGCTTCCCTGCAGCCCCAGAGGGAAGGTGTGGCTTCCTTCAGTGTTTGTGGAAAGTGCCGGCAGATCAGGTCAGAGCAGGGACCCAGCAGAACACTTCTTTACACGGTGGGCAGTGGGGCGGGGGGGTGGGGGTGCTCTGGGGAAAGGCCTCTCCACGCTCGAGCCAGTCAGCCATCGGGGCCTAACAAGAGAAAAGGCCTCCGCCCAGAGAAAGCAGTGTAACCGCAGGGGGTGTAGCAGGTGTAAGAGCTGAGGAAACATCAAGTCAGGAAGAGAAAAGGCAAAGTCCATTCCGATTGCCTCCTGGCTGGCCTCCCTGGCTGCACCATCCAGCTGCCAGCACGGGCCTCCTTTGAAAACACAAATCTGGGGGCGCCTGGGAGGCTCAGTGGCTTAAGGTCCAACTTTCGCTCAGGTCATGATCTCATAGTTGGGGAGTTCAAACCTGAGTCAGGCTCTGTGCTGACAGCTCAGAGCCTGGAACCTGCTTCGGATTCTGTGTCTCCCTCACTCTGTTCCTTCCCTACGTGTGCTCTGGCTCGCTCTCTGAATGAATGAATGAATGAATGAATGAATGAATGAATGAATGAATAAGAGAACACTTACTTAAGCATGCTTACTTAAGCATGCCACTGCCCTGGTTAAAGTTTGATGTGACACAGAGGCCCTTTATGAGCCCAGTTGTGTCCCTCTTAAGAGTCACGTGTTGAAGCCCTGTCTCCAGATTGTACAGAGACAACTGGCCCTTAAACAGAGAGGGCCTTTAAAAGAGCAACTGAGTTAAAAAATAGGTGCTTAGGGTGGGCATCCTGACCGGTGTCCCTGTAAGAAGAAATGAGGACACCAGGGCTGCGTGCGCTCCGAGGAAAGCCCACGCGGGGACACAGAAAGCAGCCNCTCCCGGGGCGCCCCGACGGCCTGCAGCGCGTGTTCCTGCGCTCCGCACCCACCCGGGGCACCTCCGGGCAGGCCCGGCTTTGCTTCACCTTCGTGTGCCCGGAGCCTGGCGCGGCACTCGGCCCGCCGGATGTGTCGGCTAAGCAAGCACATGTAGCATCTTTCAGCCAGATTGCCCTCCCATTGCAGATACTCTGGGTTCAAGGCCAGGCCAGGCCATTTACCAGCTCCTGACCTGAGAAGAGGCACGTGACCTCCCTGAGATGCAAGTTTCTGAGCCAACTGTGGGCGCAGGTCCCGGGCAGTGTTTCCAGCCCTTAGAAGGCCTGGGTCATCTTTTAGCAAATTTTTTTTAAATGTTTTTAAAAAACCATTATGTATATGATATAATAATATCTGTGTGGTTTTTATTTTTATTATATAAATAATCATATATATATATGATTTTTCCCAAAATGATTCTTGATC
>NW_027527951.1:3032985-3094598 GCF_008692635.1 Crocuta crocuta
CTGTAAACTGAAATGATTTTGCCACCGTTACTCCGTCTAGTTTAAAATTCAGTGATGCTGGAGCTAGTAAGGAGAGGATGAAGTCTGCAGCAGGCTATTTTTCAGTTGTGCCCGGGGTCCTCCACTGGAGAGTCCCGTCACTTTGCCCCGGAGCCAGTCCAGTGTAAAGTCAGGCTAGGACGCGGTGGCAGTGGGTCTGTGGGGGGAGCAAGGAGGGAGGCATCGGTTCCTGGAGGGACTGCTGTCTGCCAGCCGATCATTTGGTTGGAGTCACTCCCTTCTGACAATTAGGGATGGAAGAAGCTCTGCTCGGCCTCTCGTGTTTCGCTGTGCCGCCCTGTGGCAAGTAATTAGGCCAAATTCTGCCAAACACAGAACTTTTTCAAAATAAACAGATGCAGAAATGTGTATGTAGCCTGTTCTTGTAAACACAGGGAACCCCACCTCGCCTCATGTGCTCCAGCAGGTTCTGGTCAAGGCAGCTATGGCGTTAGAGTCCCATCGCCAGGACCTGCCACCCCTACAGGTGGGTCAGGTGACTATATCCCCCCAAAGAAGTGGGTGATTTAGGATGACGGAGCTCTAGACCTCAAAGGCTTTTGAGAAGGAATCAGACTGCTAGGCTTCCCAATCCTTACTCTTCAATAATGCAGAGTAGGTTCTCCTGTATTATTTTAAGCAAACCACTTACCTTCAATGCTACTTAACTTACCAAAACATAGAAGAGGGACAGAGCTAGACCAGATCAAGGTTTCTAGATTTCTCACATCTGCTATCCATAGCCAAAAGTTAGCCCCTGCTCAGTGTTTACACAAAAACAGATTGAGAAGCGAGAGAAGGAGTATATCCAGAGAAATCCTTAATATTCAAACTCAAGTCAAACTCATGTGCATTGTGGCAATAATTCAGCGGAGCTGCACAGACATGTTAAGCTCCTGCTCCGCTAGGCACTGGGTGTGAAAACCTGAGCAACAAGACATGGTCTATACTTTGAAGACCTCATAACCTACCAAAGTAGATAGACAAATAGATGATTTTAGTTTTATGTAGAAAGTGCTAGGTGTCTGCAGAGAATAGATATGTTGGTCCAAGTAGAAGGCTATAGCCACATTTCTGGAGGAAAGATATCCAAGCTGGATCCGAAAGAAAAGTCATCAAGGTACAGGTGGGAAAACCATTTGGTTCCAAGCAGAGACATCATAAGGAGAAAGGCACAGGGGTAAGAAAGAACATTATGCATATGGGGCAACGACAAGCAAGTTGAAGCTACAAAAAACTGAAATAAGGGGAGAAGGAGACTGGCAGAAACTAAAACTAGGAGAGACACATTATCATGAAGTCATGGGAGCCATATTGCCATGGACAACTCTGTTCTACCGACAGTGAATGAAGGGCCAGGAGAGGCTGGATGATAAGACAGGGTATTTACTTAACGTAATAATGGAAGAATGAAGTTTTTACTGATAGCATTCCATGAATGTTGCTTTTGTTAAAGGGTAGATTTTAACACCTGAATTCCTTAAATATATTCCACTAAATCCCAGTATTAACTGGGAAGTTCTCTGAAATTCCCAAGGATTTTAAAGAAGGAATTGAGGGGCACCTGCATGGCTCAGTTGATTAAGCGTCTGACTTTGGCTCAGGTCATGTCACCTGGTCATGAGTTCGAGCCCCGCCTCAGGCTCTGTGCTGACAGCTCAGAGCATGGAGCCTGCTTTAAATTCTGTGTTTCCCTCTCTCTCTGCCCATCTCCCACTCATGCTCTGTCTCTCTCTCAAAAATAAACATAAAAAAATTAAAGAGGGAATTGAACTTTTAATACTTATTTTGATGAAGAGATGTTGGAAGGTGTTGGCTGAAAATCCCACCACGAGATGCCCCAAGTGCTGTGTTGGAGCTCGTGGGAATGTAACAGCATGTCTTGAGAGGGAAGACCAGTTATGTTCACGTTCCCCAGAGAGTGGGGAGATACACCCTTTCACTCCATTTCCACATAGGGATGAAGTACCATCTAGCCATCCAGAAGTAGAAGGAAACAGGAAAATGGTGCTAACTTCCATGAGTGCGGCTTCCCCACAGTGGGGGCGGGTAGCAGAGCTCTTCTTTGAGGAAGCCTGCCTCGCTTGCCTGTGGTGGCTCCTGGAGGAGCTTCTCTCTGCTTCCAGGCCCTGGTGGCTCAGCCTGCCTTGCTGTTCTCTCTCTCTCTCTCTCTCTCTCCCTCTCTCTCATTTTTAATGTTTTATTTATTTTTAAGAGAGAGCCCAAGCAGGGAGGGGGCAGAGAGAATGGGGGACAGAGGATCCAAAGCAGGCTCTGCACTGACAGCAGTGCACCTATGTGGGGCTCAAACTCACAAACTGAGATCGTGACCTGAGCCGGAGCTGGACACTTAACCAATTGAGCCACCCAGGTGCCCTAGAGTTATTCATTTTAAAATAAAAAATACTGGGGTGCCTCGGCGGTTCAGTTAATTAAGCATCTAACTCTTGATTTCATGTCAGGTCACCATCTCACGGTCATGAGATGGAGCCCCTTATCAGGCTCTGCCCTGGACGTGGAGCCTGCTTAAGATTCTCTCTCTCTTCCTCTGCCCCTCCCCTGCTCACTCTCCCCCTCTCAAAACAATTAAATTAAAAATACTAATTTTTCAAAAGGTACAGTTCTAATTTCCTTAATTTTTATTTTCAAATAATTATAGATTCACAGAAAGTTGCAAGTGTAGTACAGAATGGTTGTGTGTACTTTGTACTCTAATGGTTCTGTTTTATTTACCTGTAACACAATATCCAAGCCAAGATGAGGACAGTGGTACCATATCTGGATGGTAGGTCTGTGCCAGTTTACCACATGGGTAGATTCATGTAACCCCTGCAATCAAGACAGAACACTCCTCCATTTCTACAGAGATCTCCCTTGTGCCCCTCCTCCCACCCTGTCACTGACCCTTGGCAACCACTAAAGACTTCTCCATCTCTATACTTTTGTCATTTTGAGAATGTTACATAAATAGAGTCATATAGTAAATGACCTTTGCTCAGCCTGATGCCCTTAAGTTCCATCCAAGTTGTGTGTACCAGTAGTTTGCTCCTATTTATTGTATAGTAGGTAATATTGAGTAGTATCCCATGGTGTGGATGTGCCAGTTTACTTTTTAGTTCATCTATTGTGGGGTATTAGGTTGTTTCTAGTTGTTGACAATCACAGATGAAACTGCTATGAACATTTGTGTACAGATTTTGGTGTGGACATAAACTTTTCATTTCTCTGGGATAAATGCCCAAGAGTGTGATGGCTGGGTTATATGGTAAGTTTGTGTTTAGTTTTTATGAAATTGTCAAACTATTTTCCAGAGAGGCTGACCCATTTTACATTCCCATCAAAAATATATGAGAGATCCAGTTTCTCGGAATGTTCTCTAGCATTTGGTGTAGTCACTACTGTTTATTTTGGCAGCTTTAATAAGTTTGTAATAACCTTGTGGTCTTAATGGCTAGTGATGTGGAGCATCTTTTCATGTGATTAGTTGCCATCTGTAAATCCTCCTTGGTGGACCTTCTCTTGAAGTCCTTTGCCCATCTTTTAATTGGATTGTTTGTTTTTTAACTACTGAGTTTGAAATTTCTTTATATATTCTAGATAGTAGTCCTTTAGCAGTCACCAAGGGGCTACTCTTGCCTTGCATGAAACCAAATGGAGACAGAAAGAATATGGTTCTAGATTTTTATAATGTTCTTTAGTCCTCCTTATTCACCTATAACTTTTGACTTCTTTCTCAGTTGATAAGGAGGTCTGGTTTATCCTTGAGAAATATTTTGGTTCCCTTTTTATTCTTGAGATTGGGGTTCACTAGAAACCCTCCACCTCATCCTTTGTCTTTCAGGAACCCAACCTCTCTCTATCCTACTGAAGTGCCTTCTGAGAGGTGAAGGGTATGAGGACTTTCTCCTGTGAAGGATTCTTGCATGAAGACACAATGAGAATTAACAAAGTAGGTGCCCCACGCCCATTGTTGGCATGTGGTCCCTGTATCCTCTAGAAATATCTACAGAGGGAGGCCATCTTCAGGAAGGGAGAAAAATCTAGGCATTTCTGGGCAATATCATTAGATAACTAGTCTTAACATCTCCAGGTTCACTCTGTGAGCCTGGCATCCCACATCCCCTGACTATAAATTAAGCATGAACTCCATGTCAGATTTAGTGCTACAGCTACCAAAACAAGTAAGACCCAATTCTACATTATTCTGGAGACTTACAATTTAGCATGAGAAGATAGACATGTAGGTGCCTCAGCAAATGAGAGCAATAACATGACACTACTTGTGGTGGAGCCTAATTACTCACCATACCTGCTTCCTCTTCTCCTCAGCCAGACTTAGGACCCAGCCTAGAGATGGGGGTGGTCATGGAGTTAGGTATAGTCATGTCACTGGGTTCAGTCAATGGAGTATGAGGCCTTTCTGTCCTCTTCCACAAAAGTCTCCTACATACTATCTTCTGTTTTATTTTCCCTTCCACTGGCTGAATGGAGAGGATCATAATGCTAGCCTAGAAGAAGGCAGAGTCACGAAATGGAAGGGACCTGGTACTTTGCTTGACCAGGATCCACAGCCCAAGAACATTCAGTTAGTCTTTACATGAACATTGAGATTCTTGGGGGGGGGAGGGGCGTGCAGCAGTTAGCTTATCTTGACTAATACACAGAGCACAGAAATCACAGGTCACTACTCTCTTCCAAATATAGAAAGGCTTCATAGAGGAGGTGCCTGATCTCCCTTGGGGCTCATGCCACATTGCATCTTGGATACTATAAGTACTACTTTTACAGATCAGGAATTGCATTGTTGCTTTTTATGCTTGTCCTCATTCATTAATTTTTCTCTTTTGAAATACCATTTTATCCTGACTTGGCTAACAATACTAGCTATACAAAGCATGAAAGTTGCATGCTATCAAATTCCAAATGGCTTATTGCTTTTAGCACCCTCCCCCCTTTCAGCAAATTCTTCTAGCCTTTTGATAACTTAATTTATATCCTTTCCACATATTTATCCAAAAGGCAGCTTTTAAATTCTGGCATAGTCACCCACTCTTCCTCCTGGGCTTTGATGCTACCAGATGCTAGAGCAAAAACATTCACAATATGCCTACAATCTATTTCAATATATAATTCTATCCAACTGAATGTCAGGCATTTCTAAAGAATGCTGTTGGCTGATATAATGTCCCTTGCCCAAGTTAAGGTTTTGATTTGAAATTGCATATTGGAATGCCTCGTGTTACTTTTTGCCCCCAATTTATAAATCTATCACAGATTCTCTCTCCAATCTATCTTGCCTTCTTAAAAGATTAACCGTTAAGAGCAGAGTTTGATGTGATTTCTTTAGAAAGCAAATGAAGAAAAATATTTTGCTTTTGAAAGGGAATGTACCCTCAGGCAAAAGAAAAAAAAATTCTGTCTCTTAATACGTGTTGGGAAGTGCCAGTTGTCATGCTCAAGCTTAAGATGGATTAGGATTCCATCACTGATCATCACACAAATTCTTATACTTATACCCTTACATCTTCGTCTGCAGCCAAGCAATTAGGAAAAAGAACCCTGCATTTGGGTATATTAGAATGTGTGGAGCCTGTTAGAGTATCAGCAGTTTCTTGAGACAACTTAAGAGAATTTTTTACTTAAGTGTTTGACAGATTTAAATCATATCCCCAAAGCATACTAAATTCTCATTTGGGGGTGAAGGTAGGGGAGGAGGGCCATTTGTGATCATGATTATTTAAACATAAAGTAAATATCTTTATTTGATTATATTGTCTTAATTAAGATATTTTTAGGAAATCAAGATGCTAATTCTTCCTTTGATTGATTATTTAAGCATAGGCTTTAAACATTACCAAACCAAGTGTGATATTACTGGTGATGTGCTTTTCTTTCCATGGTACTAGAAAAAGAAGATAGAACATAACTTGAACTTGATAGTGACCCTGAATTTCTCTTAGCTTAAAAAAGTGAAGGCTTTCTAGAAAAAAACTATTAAAATTAATTCCAGTAAAGTTTCATCCGAAGTTGTGGTAATGTAATTGGCATCCAGTGAGTTTACAATATATGAGAATACTCACATTGCAGACCTATCATTATACTTCACTTTCTTCATTTAAAAGACTAACATTTAGCACCTACTTACTCCAGCTGAATAATCAGTCTTTAAACATCATATGAATGGTTGCTTCTGGGTTTCAATAAATGGGGAAAATGATCTACCCCCTAATTTCCTTAGGGAACTTCTGAGAATTAATAAAACTGTATATATAAGGTGGCTAGATATTCTTGAACATGACCATTGTTTTTAATTATTCATTCATTCTTTCAAGTCATTAAACTAATAAGTATTTACTGAGCATATACTCTTCTAGGTCCTGAGTATTTATCAGTGAACAAAAGAGACAAATCTTTGGCCTCATGGAGCTTACATTCTAATGGGGAACATAGACAATAAAGAAGGAACTGGTTACATATATAATAAACCTTCAGGAGCAATAAGCACTACGCGCGAGGCAGTGTGAGGAGACGTGACACCAGGCGAGGAGTGGGGGTGGGTGCAGCTCCTTTAGGCCCAGAGGCCACGCGGGGTGACAGCTGAGGATCTGGAGTGAGGAAGAGAGCCATGCGAAGATCTGGAGAAGAGTCCCAGGTCGAGAGGAAGGCTTACGGAAGCCCTTGAGACAGGCACGAACTTGGAGTGTTGGACAGAGAGGAGAGAGGCCGGCAGGGCTGGGGCTCCGTGGGCAAGGGGGACACGGGAAGGAAGATGTAGCTAGGTTAGTGTCCTCTAGGGCCTTAGCTCAAGTCAGAAACTGAGGTTTTGTTCTAAGAGCAACCAGATGCTCCTGGAGGGTTTCGAGCAGGATCTTGATCTGTTCTCATGTACATTTCACACCTATCCCTTTGGATGTATTTGAAAGAATGGCCTTAGGTCCAGGGAGATACAGTTAGGAAGCTACGGCTGAGAGACGACAGTGACCTAGGCTGGGATGGCAGGAGACCAGGAGGTGAGACATGGTTCCAGATGCATTTTAAAGAGGAACTCGTTACNGAAATAAATAAAACATTAAAAAAAAAAAAATTTTTTTAAAAAAATAAAAAAAAAGAGGAACTCGTTACCGAGTTCAGTGTGGGAAGTGAGCGAGGTTGAGTCCCAGGGTTTTTTGTCAGATCCGCTGGCTGAATGAGGGTTCCATGTTCTGGGAGAGGAGTGGTTTGGAGGATGGTAATCACAAATTCAGGTCTGTGCTGGTTTTAAATGCCTTTCACACACCTCAGGGGAGAAATCCACCAGACAGTTGTATGTGTGAGCTGTAGGGCAGAAGTCTAGGCTGAAGATAGGAATTGGAGGCCACCAGTATTTATAAAGGATTTTAAGTCATAAGCCTCAATGAAAATATCTAGGGAGAGAATAATGACAAAGAAGAGTCCCAAGGATGGACTTGAAAGTGAGGCCAAGGCGAAAGCCAGTAGTTAAGGAGACCGAGAAGAGGTGCCCAGTGACGTAAGAGAAAATACAACAGGCCTGGAGGTCCCCAAAGCCAAAGGAAACACAGCCTTTTAATATTAGAAAAACACTGAAGCTGCTGATTAACATACATTCATGTAGGTTCTGGCGAGCCTAATGAGTATGGGACCCAGGGCTTACCAGGGTCCCAGCCTTGACAATGGCCCTGAATTAGCCTAGTTTCAGATCTTGGCCCCACAAATGGTCCCCCTGTTGAGCTCATTCCTGCCTGCTGAGTCCAGCCAGAAGTTGCCACTGACCATTCCTTCCAGACCAGTCCAGCAACCTCTGCTGCTGGCTCTGTACCTCCTCACTCCCCACCCCCACCTCCCTTCATTTCCCTGAAGACCACAGCTCAAGAGGGCAAAAGGGGGTCAATCAAAGAGGGAGCCCCATGTCCTTAGAGCCAGACCCTTGCTTTACAGGGATCTTGGTCTGGCTCCTGCTATTTCTTGAGCGCCCAGATGGTATTTCCTATCACTGGATTGAGAGGTGGTACAATATAGTAGTTAAGAATTCAGCTCCAGGGCCAGGCCGTCTAAATCCAAATTCCAAATCTACTGAGAACAAGTCGTGTTGGCCTCCCAGAAATTACTTCCTCTGTGTCTCCGTATTGTCCCTGTTAACCAAGGGTGAGAAGCAAACCTATTTGTTTCAGTGACTGTGAAGATTAAGTTAGGGATGTGAAGTCTTTAGACCAAAGTGAGTGTCAACAGCACAAGATGCTGTAGCATCTAATAGTTGAGACTTTTACTTGCCCAAGTTCATATGGCTAACTGAGCTGGAGCCAGTCATAGAGCCCAGTTTTGCTGGGCTGCGAATTCCAGATTTTCAGCCACTTTGCTGCCTTGCCTGTGAGCAGTAAGCAGGGAGCCAGAGAGAGTGCCAGTTAGGGATCTTTTCCCCAGAGGGTCAGCTGCTAAACATTTTTACATAGTACTGTTTCCTGCGGACCCTCCCAGGACACGTCCCTCAGATGCATCCATCAGTTAATGCCTGTAGTAGGATGGCTGTACTGATTCGGTCTTCTAAATGGAGATATTGAGGGTAGATACTTTCTCACATAACCAGTGGTGAAGCTCAGGTCCAATTTCTACCTCTCACAAGAACTCAACTTTCGCCTGCAAACCACACTCCGAACGTGTAACACAGCTGCATCTGTCACCTCCTCGATAACCCCTGTCTCCTTGCACGTGTGCTGGCATCCTTTACCTTCGTGGCCTTGTCTGTGTAAACAGGCCTCACGTGAGCATCAGAGAGCCTGAGAGGCAAGGGGCCCTCCCAGCCCCTGCCCGGCCGCACTGCCTCCCACCTGACAGATGGGCCAGGCAGGGGACTCAGGCGGTGCACGTCACCGGCCCCGCCTCAGCAGCCAGCCTGCACTCCCGGGGGCACAGTCACCTTCCTGTGTGGAGACCAAATCCCTTTGCCCATGGCTCCCACCTTTTAGGCTTCACTCAGCTTTCCCCAGAACAAGGTGCTTCTGTCCTCTACACGACAGCTTTCAAATTTCCAGGACACTGTACCCCCCAATTCCTGCCCACCTCCCCGTGCAGCCATTCTGAACTGCCTTGCACGAGCGGCTCCCCGTGCTGACCACACCCTCCTCTCACCGTTTGCCCCACTGGAAAAGTCCTCCTCACCCTACGTCTCACCCCACGTGCTGGCTCTGTGAGCCTCCTGGTGTCCCTGGGGACACTTTCTCAGTCTAACTGCTGCTGCACATTCTTTCTTATTAGAAAGATTGTCCTGTTAGACTGGCACTGGCCTCATCCGTTCTCCCTGCTGGAAGTCCTGGCGCAGAGGGCAGGGACTGTGTGTCGATCTCAGTTTCCCTGGTGCCTAGTGTAGAGCCTGGTTCTCCACAAATACTTGTTGAGTGAATGATGGTACCCAGTTGTGAATCAGGCAGGCCAGGCCCCTTCCTCTGGGAAATCATCACAGACTGTGATGTGTTATGAGGAAAATGAACAAGGTTATGTGATTTTCTGGGGAGGGGGGACACCCTAGATGGGATGTTCACCCCCTCCCCACCGGAGCTGACAAGCAGCAAGTCATGAGAAGGGGTGGCCAGAGGGACTGGCCAGCCTGAATCCCCGAGGCGGGAAAGAGTTTGTCCTGGTCATAGAACAAAAAGGAGATCAGGACAGAGCATTAGGGGCAAAGAAGAGAGGGGTGCATGGGTCCCTAAGGGCTGAGGGAGGTTCTCACATGATTTAGGTGATGAGTGACTTGACATTAGTGTGCAGCTTGCTTGGAGTGAGGTGAGGGGCTCCTTCAGTCCCGCCTGACCTGGCCCTCAGAGAGCCAGCGGCAGCACGAAGGCACCCGGCACAGCTGGCCCCACTTCTTCCCAAGCCCTGGCCTTCTCTTTCCCGGATGTTCTCCTTCTCGGGCCCAACACCAGCTGGTCTCGGGAGAGTACGGTATCAGACCTTCTACCTCCGTGTGACTCCCAGTGCCCCGATAAAGGAATGGGGGCTTCAAACAGCACCTACGTACCATCTCACAGTCTGTAGTCGGAAGTCAGACACCATCTCAATAGACACAAATCAAGGTGTCGGCAGCACTGTGTTCCTTGCCGGAGGCTCTGGGGGAAAACCAGTGTCCTTGTCCTTTCCAGTTTCTGTAAGCTTCCTATTTCCTTTGCTTCGTGTTCCTGTCATGGCTATTCAAACCAGTAAGGCTCATCCCTCTGAGCCTTCTGGCACCATCACGTGACCATCTCTGCCCAGAGCTGGGAGAGGACCCCTGAGGTTAAAGACTTGTGTTTGGATTGGCCATGAATCCCCTTTCCACAGGTCCCGTCGGGAATTGGATCCTGGACATCTTTGCCGTAATTCTGCCTTCCACAGGACTCCTAGATCTTAAAAGAGCAATCAGATACAACGTGTGAACTGTTGGGAGGTAGATTCAAAAACCAACATTAAAAGACATCTTTGAGGCCATCAGGAAAAGTTTAATATGACCTGGGTGTTTAGATGATAGAAAGAATTTGTTCTTAATATTGTTAGGTGTGATCGTGGCATGTGTTTTCATCAGATACCTGATTTGGAATCCTACAGGAAAACATGAAGATACATGAAACAAGATTGGTGAAGTACTGATAATTTGTTTTTAATTTTTTAATGTTTATTTTTGAGAGAGAGAGAGAGAAAGCACGAGGGGAGGGGCAGAGAGAGGGACACAATCACAAGCAGGCTCCAGACTCTGAGCTGTCAGCACAGAACTCGACGCAGGGCTCAAACTCTTGAACTGTGAGATCATGGCCTGAGCTGAAGTTGGACGCTTAACCAACTGAGCCACCCTGGTGCCCCAAATACTAATAATTCTTGATCTGAGTGATAGGTGTGGGAGGATTCATTATACTATCCTTTGTACTTTTGTGAATGTTTGCAACTTATATTTTAAAAAGTAAATATATATATAAATATATAAATTTATACATATGTATAAAATCAGGTATCAGTAAGAGGCTAAGGAAACATTTGGTTGAAGGTAAAGCTCTATTCTGGCCTGCTCTGCTGCAATTTGACCACTAGGGTGGCCACCAAATGCCCCAAGAAAAGAAATCAGGCTTCTGATTTTGCTGAGGGACTCAGCAAAGCCTGGGAACCACCTGCCTGGACTCTGTTTCAGGACAACCAAAAGTTCAGAACCAAACAAAACGTCATAGGTTATATTGTTTCACCATCACTCCCTATTGTTCCCAACTACCCCCTACAGCCATGCAACCCAAGAATCCATTAAATGCAGTAAAAACTATGAAATAACTATACTTTTTTAAATCATATACTCAAACCTAACTGGAATTTGTGAATAGGCAGAGCAATTTGTGTCCATGTTCAATGGCAATGCTTCTTCTTCTCTTTGGAATAGAGTGTCATAGAACCAAGAAATCCCAAAGGGACCTTCAGGGCAGTGGAGAGAAGGGCTGCCAAGGCCATTGCCCACAGAACCAGGCTCGCCTTGGGTGGAAGAGGCTCACCTCTGCTCCTCTATTTCAGGATGTGCCAGCCCATTGTTAGTAGGGTTTCCCAGGCACTTTCTTTGTAGACCTCACACTGGCCTGGGGATGGGGAAGCGCTAGTTACAGACCTCAAAGATGACAGAAGCCAAACCCAAATGGTTGATATTTCAAAAAGTCAGTAACTGTCATCTGTATTCCTTGGAGGTATATCGTGGACAGAACCTTCGCTTACATGGATAGAGATGACCCAACTCTGCTTTCCTGGGACCATTTATCCTAAAGCATATTGTCCGCAGAGCCTGTGGATGAGGGTGGGAGGGGTGTGTGACAGGAAGAGAGAGAGCCCCATGGGAGAGAAGCTTTGGAAGATGCCCTGAAGTTAAGGACAAGCCAGCTAGAGCAAGATGCCGACTTACAGGACAGAGAGAAGACAAAGCCAAAAGACAAAGACAGGAGTGAGCGCCTGTCTGTCTTTGGGAGCTTCAGATGGAAGCCACTGGATAACCAGCCAAGCAATATTCCTTGAGGATCTTCTGTAAACACGTTGTGATGATTTCAAACAGGAAAATGGCTCTGCCAGCCAGGGGCTGACCAACTACTTGAGAGAGAAACATTGAAGACAGCCCACAGTTCGGGGAGGCAAATGGCAAGGGCTGTTTGAAGTTCACAGGTAGGAGACAGGCTGGGAATCAGGGAAGCCCACCCTGGGACAATGGAAGACTGCAGGGGCAAAGGTGTGGAGGTAGGAAGACTTCATCAGACAGGAGGCAGACCAATAGGGTGGAAGACCCATGTGGACAGGGCTTCTGCAATGTTGGTGTGTCTCAGGCCTAGTGCCGGGGGGCTCTTGATAACGCTGACACTGCCAGGCGTTCCTGAGGCTGGTGACCAGCCTGTTGGTTCGGACACCACACTTTGGAAAACGCACTGTAATGAAATTGCAGTAAATGAGGTTGTAGAATATAATGGGGCCAGGTGATGGATGGCCCTGAATGCCGGGCCAAGGATACAGAATGTTATTTGGTGGCTGAAAGTTAGTAATGGCTTTTGACTAAGGGGTAGGCATAATGATAGGGTTCTCTTGGGAAGAAAGACGGGTAAGCAATGTGCTAGAAAAGAAATAGAAATACCTAAGAAATTGGACATAAATAACATGGAGATAGAGAGTAAAAAAGAATTTTATGACTGGATGTTGGTTCAACAGAGAAAATTGTGTAACCAAAGCTCTCATTTATTGTCCAGACATTAACCCCTCAAACAATCCAATGCAGTAAGTGTTGTAGTCTCCAATTTACAGATGATGAAAAAGAAGCTCAGAGAGATAAAGGAACTTGCACAGACACAACTTGTCTACGGTAGGGCTGGAATTTTCGTTTAGGGATGACAGGCTCCAAATGCCACACTCTCTACTCTTCCTTGTCCAGATAACAGGGACAAGAGCTGTCCCTTACTGCAATGACAAATTACTAGACTTAGTGGCTTAACCACACAAATGCATTATCTTAAGGGGCACCTGGGTGGCTCAGTTGGTTAAGTATCCAACTTCGGCTCAGGTCATGNATAGAGATGACCCAACTCTGCTTTCCTGGGACCATTTATCCTAAAGCATATTGTCCGCAGAGCCTGTGGATGAGGGTGGGAGGGGTGTGTGACAGGAAGAGAGAGAGCCCCATGGGAGAGAAGCTTTGGAAGATGCCCTGAAGTTAAGGACANGGGGCACCTGGGTGGCTCAGTTGGTTAAGTATCCAACTTCGGCTCAGGTCATGATCTCATGATTCATGAATTCAAGCCCCACATCGGGGTCTCTGTTGTCAGCAAGGGAGCCTGCTTTGGATCCTCTGTCTCCTCTCTCTGCCCCTCCCCTGTTCTCTCTCTCTCTCTCTCTCTCCCCCTTCTCAAAAACATAAATAAACTTGGGGTGTCTGGGTGGCTCAGTTGGTTAAGTGACCAACTCTTGATTTCAGCTCAGGTCATGATCTCATAGTTTCATGAGTTCAAGCCCCACATCATTCTCTGTGAAGGCAGTGCAGAGCCTGCTTGGGATTCTCTCTCTCTCTCTCTCTCTCTCTCCCTCTGCCCCTTTCCCACTCACACTGTCTCTGTCTCTCTCAAAATATATAAATAAATAACTTTTAAAAAAGAAATAAACTTGAAATATATAAATAATAAAACAAATTATTATCTTAGAGTTCTATAGATTCTCTATAAAGAATCCCTGGACTAAAATCCAGGTATCAGCAGTTCTTTTTTTTTGTGTGTTTGTTGGTTTTTTTTTTGGCTTGAGGGCTGAGTTCTTGCCTTTTCCATCTTCTAGAGGCCACTTCCATTCCTTGGCTTGTGCCCCCCTTCCTCTATCTTCAAAACTAACAACATTGCTCTGACATTTTTCCTGGTTGTGTCTTTCTCACCAAAGCCAGGAAAGATTCTCTGATTTTAAGGACTCATGTGAGTAGATTGGACCCACTTAGATGATTTAGGATAATCTCCCCATCTCAATGTTCATACCTCAGTCTTATCTGCAAAACCATGTTTGCCTTGTGTGGTAATGTGCACAATCTGGAGATTAGGACATGGATGCTTTGGTAGGGGGCGTTACCCTGCTAAGCACAGAGTGATGCCGCTGACATTCTTGGACACTTGGCTTTGTGCCCAGTGGCACATTTTGGTAACACGCCATTACAGAGGGGATTTTTTGTTGAATCTAAAGTAATGAAATGAAAGACAGCCTAGGAATTTTAAAAGCAATGGTGTTGGTAGAAGAGAAACGGTATGGTGGGAATAAAACCTGGCAGCATGGATGCCACTGCTAAGGTTTGTTCTAAACACACCGCAAGCACTCCTCTGCACCATTAATCCTGCTTTAAATTCGACTCTATCATTGTCAAGACCAGCAGCTACATGGATTACCCAGTGGAGGAGCCTGCCTGCAGAATACAGATGATGCCTAAGTCTATAGTTTCAGCACACAATGTTGGACTAATTCCCCAAATTCTAGCATCAAATTCCTATTCTTGGCTTTAGTAGACTGTCTAAAATCTGCATGCCCTCAGACCACTGCCAGCCTTCTTTTTGTTTTATTTTATATTTTTGACAATGAGTAGCCATTACCTTAGCAGGCTGACGTCTCTTTGTTCCAACCGTAAGCTGTTTATAAAGCACAAACTTTACGGAAATTATACGAACCAGTAGGGTTCTGTGAGCGTAAATGGAAAGTGCAAGCTATATGAAATTGTTAGAATCAGGTCAGCAAATGGTTTAGTTAAAGCTCAGTATAATCCTTTATCATTTCTTTTTAAAGTCCTATCACTGATTCATCTGAAATGTGAAAGACTGAAGATCCTATCGTAATGTGACAAAATGTAGAAACACAATTTTCTCTTTTTGGTTTCTTTTATTTTATAGAAGGAGAGAGTTGGTGTGTTGTTATAGACCTTTCAAAGCAAGAAAATGATAACTCAGGAACATTAAAATTCACGTTCTTTGGGCAATAAGCCCTAAACTTACTGAAGAACGTGGTTTGCAGTCATTGAAGTGGTTTAATGGAGAGGCAGGCTCAAAGATTGTTGAGACAGGAAGTTACTAGGGCCCTCAACTACAAATGAGGGCGGTTGCTGTTGAAGCCTATCATTTTCTCATTTAAGAAGGCTGATTTGGTGAGCTGCACATATGACCACGATGAACATTCTGAAATGAGTCTAACAGCGCAAGCTGCTCCCAGGAAGAGTGCCACATGAGCAAGTGCTTCAGGGGGACAGGCCAACAAAACAAACCTTGAACACTTACTGAAAACTGAAGGCTACATTTGGGCATGTGCGGTTGCCATTGACTTCAGTAGGAACAGCCTGTTTGTTTCTGGGATTCAGGACGTAAAACCGGTGGAAAAAGTGTGAAATGGGAAAAAAAGAAATAAAAGGATCCATTGGTCATTGTGTTTAAATAGGACAAGAAGAACCGTGTTTCATAGAGGGATGATTTAAAATTCACATTTTGCCAATGAAGACCATTGTTGTCTCTCAACACATCATTTCATGCTGTTACATTTTAATTCCTGGAGAAGGAAGCAGGAAGAATAGGCATGGTTTCAACACAATTCGCTAATTTCTGATTGACAAGAGGAAAGTTAGAAATTGCAGAGATGGCTGGGAAGACTCACCTCCATTCTGCGGACATACAAACACACGTACACGTACACACACACACACACAAGCGCATGCATGCGTGCAAACCAATACCAACAAACAGGCACGGAAAGTATCTTACTGGCATCTTGTTTCTGGCATTGCTATAACTACGCACAAAACAAGTGATACACGAAATGGTAACAACATCTGTTCAAGAACCTGTGGGGCTTTCCTCACAAAACAGTTGTAAAATCTTTGAGGGACAAAAATATTTCTACATATCTGTGTAGATGCTTTCTTTTAAGGGAAATGTGTGTGCGCACACACGCGCGCACACACATTACAATTTTTGATCTGAAAAGACAGGAAAAAGAAAAAGAAATGTCATCCACATCTTTAAAATGTTTCTTTAATTTTTCTCCTTTCAAACCAAGCTACATGAATTGTCTTGAAGGTACCGGTTTTTCTTTTTTTTCTCTTTCCTCTTTTCTTGGAATCTCAGAAACGTAAATCGTCATAAAGCTAAACCTTCCCCTTGGTGAGACTGTACTAACACATTTGGATGCCGAGTGAGTTTGTTTTGATTTGGTAGGAAACGTTTTCTGACCTTGGAAATGAAATTGTTCACTTGTCTATTTGTTTATGGCCGCAGCCGTATGGAGGGTTCTGGATACTTGTGTTAGTGCATCTTTGAAATTCTCAAATCCACAGCATGTGGGAAAGTTCTACAGCTTGGGTGTAAGCATCATTCAGTATGTTCCTCATTAAGGAACCCAGATCTACCTCCTTCCCACGACTCCCTGATATTAGTTTACATTTATCACACAGCAAACTGTCCGGGCTGAGGGGCGAACTGCAGACAGTAGGCGCTGAGCCTCTCATTATCTATTCGTCATCTCAGTGGTAGGCGATGTAGGACTTGTGTCATAATCAGGCTGCAAATGTCTCCCTGAATGAGTTATTCGACTTTTCCTTCACTCTAGTGTCCTTTAATATGGAGTAGCATTTTTATAATATGTTTTTAAATTTTTTAAATAACTGGCCTCCAGCAAGTACAATTTATTCAGTTGGAATGGTTGAAACATAGAGATTTTGTTGATTTTACCATCTTCCGGACAGATTTGGATGTGCGAAGTAACTTGTCTTTGTGGACCGTTAAATGTTAGCATTTGTTCACAACGCCATCACACTACACATTGTTCTTTGAAACGACTGATGACTGAGGCTTGCTAAAGGTTATGTGCCCTCTTTGGGCATTGCTGCATTATCCTATTGTTGTAGGCACTTTGCTGTAGAAAGTGAAGCACGCCCATCTCACAGATGTGATGTTTTAATCTGCACAGTATCCTTTCTGGGAAACTCATGGCCGATGAATGGGGGATAGAGTGGGAGCTCCCCAAGCTGAGCTCCTGACAAGTGAGAGAGGAGGCGGCAAGGGCCAGCATTCTATCCATACCTGTAGGAGGAGGCAGCTGGTGGGCGGCCCCTGCCCGTCACTGCTTTCCTAACCTATTTGGCTTATGCTCTCCGTCAGTCTCAACCAAGCCCTCCATCTTTCCCTGTCCATTCTCCTTTGTGCTCCCCTCATCCCAGCACCTCCCCTTGCTGCGCCATCCTCTATCCCACGGCCCTGGCAAACCATGAAGCTTGATGTTCCCTCCAGCCTCGCAACCCCTGGCGGTTGAGGAATGAACTCTTTTCAGAAGAGCAGAGGGGAGACGAATAAAGTGAGCAAGATGTGGCACCCTCAGAATGTTAAGAAATGGAGATTCAAATTACCTGTTTGGGAGCCATTGGGTAATTCTAAGTGACAAAATAATTATGGTAGCAATTCACTTTTAGCCCAGACTACAGTTGTTACCGAAGCACTGACTGGAGCCTCAGAAGTCAACCCAGGGACCACAGGAAGGCTGGAGACTGGAAGCTGGCTGCGGTGCCCACAAGATAATAAATCCCTTGTCTAGAAAATGGAGATAATTGTGTGAGCTCACCTCCAGTAATTATTGTGGGGGATAATTAATAGAGTGAGTATGGAAGAGGGAATAAGAGTGATCTGGAAATGATAATATTGAAAAAAGTCATGCTGAAATTGGCATAGGTGTGAAGGAAATAAAGGGATCTGGTCAAGAATGTGCACTGGGTTGAAATCTGTGCTCTGCCACTCACTGGCTGTGTGACCTTTGAAGACGTTACTGGATTCCTCGTGGGCAGGACCTGCCTGCAAGGCTGTGGTAGCACCTGAGGTCACTCAGGGAGAAGGCCTGGTCTCGTGACTATGGCAGGGTGATGCCCATCACATGGCGGCTGTTACTGTTTACAGAGAAGATAAATCATCTTCATTGTCTTTTATAAATTAGCAAGAAGTCCTCCTCTATAAGCAATTGTATTCAGGATTATCAATAAAATGTGGGTTGAAATGATCTCATCAGATATATAAGGGAATATTGTTTGGAAGCCTTTAAGCATACCTTTGGAGGGAAGCAGCCACGCAAGAATTCTGAAAGTCCCTTCATGGCATTGAGTGAAAGAGCACACCCCCCTTCCAGCCTGTAGGACATTCTCTGAGTGATGACAGGAATTTTGAAAGTGCACAGGGACCTGCCCAACATGTTGATAAAATCATCCAGGAGATTTTGCAAGAGCTGAAACACTTAACCTACTCTCTGAGACCTGGCCTGCATCGCATGTGTTGGATAGAAGAGAGTAGGTGGCCCGGGGTCCTGGACGTGGGGTAGCAAGACTTTCGGTTCTTGGTATTCAGGCAACACGTATTCCAAAAACAGCTGGTGAGACTGGGCTGCAATTAGCCTATAAATGACTTTTTAAGTTGTTTTTTAAATTTTTAAAAGTTGTTTTTTGTTGTCGTTTTGGACTTATTGGGAATAAAACAGGACCAGGAAGCCCTGGGGTTCTCGTGTGTCTCATTCAGCAGTATCACATTGCCGATTTGAATTTGCAGGTGCCAAAGAACCTTTCCCAATAGTTAATGTGGGAGGCAATTGATAAAAATTGGCATTCCTGACAATAATTCACATACTAATGGATCAGGAAAAAAATAGTCATTTAAAAACAATTTAGTTTAAAAAAGGTGCTCCTGAGTGGCTCAGTCACTTAAGTGCCTGACTCTTGATTTGGACTCAGGTTATGATCTCGCAGTTTGCAAGATCGAGCCCCACTTTGGGCTCTGCACTGACAGTGCAGAACCTGCTTCAGATCCTCTCTTACCCTCTCTCTCCGACCCTCCCCTGCTCGTAGACAGGCACACCCTCCCTCTCTCAAAAATAGACATTTAAAAAAATTACTTAAAAAAAAAGAATAGTTGTTCACCTGTTCAAAATTGTTGAATATACAGAGACCTGTAAGTTCATTAACAGCAGCCCCCCTCACGCCCTCCGCCACCAGGGTAGTTGGGCTATCTGAAAAGGTTGGACGTGGACCGCTCTTTAGAGCTTTGCAGTGTGTGGGCCTCGTGCGTCACCCAGTACATGCACGTGTAAGGCGGGACTGCAGAGCTCAGGTTTAGGTAACAAGCCCTTGAGAATGTGCACACTCACGGGGTAGTGTGCACACTCACGGGACTGCTCACTAGGTAGTCGCCTAGGAAGGTTGTGCCACACACCCCAGCACTGCAGGACTTGAAAGGACCCAGAGACCACCCAAGTGATTCTAAATGGAAGCCAAATCCCTCAGCAAGTTTCTTTTGGGGGAGGGAAATTGTCTAAATCCAGGTCTTTTGAGGATCGATTTAATTTTTGAAAGCAACCAAACTTCACTCGAAGCCAGATCTAGTGAATAAGGTAAATGGTCAGGATGGACAAGTGAAAGCTAAGGTGGGGCCATAAAATGACAAAACTCGTTGCCTCTTGTGACCCACAAAGTGGTTCTGAGAGATTAATTCCAAAAGCACCTAAAGAACCCCAGGCTCCTCACATTACTGCTGTGGTCACAACCTCTCTGAGGGCGGTGGAAAAGCTCATGTCAGATCTTTAAAAATGTTCATGCTTTTTGGCCCAGAAATTCAATTTCTAGGAATTTATCATAAGGAAGTTATTGAGATGGTATGCAAAAATTTAACTATCTGAAAGCTTGATGCAGTGTTAATAACAGCTTAAATATTGGGAGTGTCCTAAATGTCCAACAGTAGGGATTGGTTGGGAAGGGCCTATAAAGTCAATATACCGTGCAGTCGTGCAAAATAATGCTGGAAAACTGCTTACATTCAATGAAAAGAGCAGATTATAAAACAGTGTGAAGATATGATCCAGGGTAAAGTACATACATATCGGGAAGGAATAGAAAANATGCAAAATAATGCTACCAAAGTGTTTTTATTGATAAGGAAAACTGCTTACATTTAATGAAAAGAGCAGATTATAAAACAGTGTGAAGATATGATCCAGGGTAAAGTACATACATATCGGGAAGGAATAGAAAAGCGTAGGGAAAGACATTAGACCAAGTAGTAAATGGTGGATGGGCCTGTGAATATTTTCACACTTCTTTTTGCTCGTACCTCTTATGATTTTCCTGTAATGAAAATTATTTTTGTAATAAAAATATAATAGACATCACAGAGAGGAAAAAGATGTGCTACTGTCCTTAAGGAGGAATTATGATGAACCTATTTTAGTTTGTTAAGAGTTCTTATAGCAAAATACCACAAACTGAGCGGTTTAATCAACAGAAATGTATCTTCTCACAGTTCTGGAGTCTGGGAGTCCAGACTCAAAGTGCTGGCAGTTTTGGTTCTTTCTGAGGGTGTGAGGGAGACTCTGTTCCAGGCCTCTGCATGGCGTCTGGCGGTTTGCTGGCAATCGTTGATATCCCTTGGCTTCTGTTGTATCACTTCAATCTCTGCCTTCCTCTCCACAGGCTGTTCTCCCTGTGTGTGTGTGTGTGTGTGTGTGTGTGTGTGTGTGTCTACATCCAAAGTTCCCCTTTTTATAAAGACATTAGCTGTATTGGATCTGGGCCCACTCTATTCCGGTGGGGCTTCATCCTACTTAGATCTGCAGTGACCCTGTTTTCAAATACGGCCACATTCTGAGGTATTGGAGGTTAGGATTTCAACATAGAGATTTGGGGAGTGGGGGGACACAATTCAACCAGTAATAGTACCCCAATGAAATAACCATGCCACTCCCACCCAACTGCAAGTACTGCTTACCCCCCATCCCAGCCTGTGCCAGCTGCTGTCTATAATACGAGCATGAGCCAAGACCGGAAGGGGGTGGGGAGGGGCCACCAACAGCCCTGCTCAGTTTTTCTGGAAACCTAAAACTACTCTTAAAAAAAATTAAGTCTGTTAATTTAAAAATGAAGACCAAAAGATATGTCGCAAATAATGAAATTTGCAAGGAATCACACTGTCAGCTACCCAAAAGGGGCCTTTGGCAGACCCAAGTTGGGGAAACTGCAAGAGTTAGCCCTTTTTCAAAGGCAGTTGAGAAGACACAGATGACCAAAGTGTGTCCCAGCGGGATCTCCAGGATTCAAACAACCCTGGCCGCTCACACCTATCTCAGACTCAACAAAGCCCTTCTAATGGAGCTTTCAGCGGGTGGGGGGTGGGGGAGGGGAAGGAGAACCAAATTCTTATTCAAAGAAATAACGATTTGGAACGTGCACAAGAGTGTCAACAAGTTATGTAGATCTTATCAGCATTGCATTTTGGGTGCCTCCCAGCGATCCAGGAGGCTCCACCAGCCTGTCCGCACCGTTCAGCATCCCACGCACGACAGGCAGGCGTGTCAACACCTCGGGAGGCTCCGCCGTGGCCAGGCCTGCCTCCCTGGGGCCCCAGAGAGTGCACGCGTTCTCCCTCCTCCCAGAATACCACCGTACCGTCCCCTCTGCACGCATGAGTGTCTTGGGCCCACTTCTCTGCTCACATCCTGTGACTTGGTTGGGGCTAGAGACACAATCGAACACCTTTATGCTAACTTTGGGAGAAAAAAAAAGAGTACCCAACTTGGGAAACTCCGATGTTGCCTTGTCTGAAGGAAGAGAATGTGTACTTTCAGTAATGTGAGGAGAAAATTATAATAGTCAAAATATAATATATATACATAACATATATATTATATATATATANTTTTATAAAATTATGGATGAGGAATAAGGCATGAGACTTTGGAGAATCCCCTCCCCACTTCATCCTTCCCCAGAAATAAGGCCCTCCGTAAGCAAGCGTATACATTGTTTCATGATAATATAGCCTTTCAAATGTAATTTTGCTAAATGATGCAAAAAAGCATTTATTTAGACCAATGAAAATGATAGTCTTTACATCTCAGCTTTCTTTTACAATTACCTGTTTATTAACATTGAAATCAGTGAATGGACCTCCTTGTTTGTGTGTTTGTTTTCATTTTTAGGCGGCTTTAAGTGCCTTGAAACAATTTTCTGAACAAGGACTGGACCCAATGGAAGGGGCAATGAATGTTGAAAAAGGTTCTCTTGAAAAGTGAGTAAATAAATCTTCTGCCATATTCTTACATTTCTAATTTTGCATCTGTACAAAAAGAATAAGATATAGATAACAATAAGAAAACCAAAAA
This sequence comes from Crocuta crocuta, assembly GCF_008692635.1. Lineage (NCBI taxonomy): Eukaryota > Metazoa > Chordata > Mammalia > Carnivora > Hyaenidae > Crocuta > Crocuta crocuta. Next base: position 3,055,186 of record NW_027527951.1, read on the forward strand.
CCCTCAAGACAATAATATCTGTATCTTACAAAATTATTCATATTACAATTAAATGTAAATAAATGAGAAGAGTATATATGGTCATTTTCTTTTTTTTTTAACAAATAGCTTATTGTCAAGTTAGTTTCCACATATATGGTCATTTTCATTCCCCAGAATACATCTGTGAAAGTTTTAATCTCCGAATTGATCATTATTACTCCATTTTAATGCCTTTCTTGGAAGTACTTATGTGAGTTTTGCTGACCATAGAGACTGGCACAACTTTTAAAATACTGTTTTTACTTCATACCGTTGAGGTTTCTTCTGTCTAAACCTTTCCTTACGTAAAAACTTTCACACTCCTGCTAAGTTGCAGGCGCAAGAGAGAGAAAAGAAAAAGAAGTCCAGAAGAGGTAGCCCCCCTCCCCTTGATGGCAGTGTTTTCCACATAGTTCTAGAAACACAAGCACCCATTGCCACAGAAGTGTGGCCCCAAGGGCGGCAAAGGCAAGAATGTAGCTGTAGCAAGAATTTCTGAAATCCAGCTCGTAGCTTTCTTATGATATCGAGCGTCAGGTCTTTCTTACCTGAGAGACTGAATTTTAGGTCTCTCCAGAGGCCCAATTTATACTAAAGAAATGGAAAGCAATTGCATTTACATGGAAGAATCCAAATTCTTTCCAAGCCCTAAAAATCGCAGGTGAGATTTCAAAACACCCAGAGGAGGTAACGTTTTTTAGAATGAAAACAAACAGATAACCCAGGAAGTGAAAACCAGACATCGATCCTCCGGTTAAATAAGCATACCCCCAAAAGAGCACTTGGTCATTAATATGTAAGAGGTGAGAGCGTGAGAAGAAAGCATTTGGTAAACAGACGCGGTATTTTCTGTTGTCTATAGATTGGCAACCATTTATAAGCTAATTTAATCAAAACCATTTCCACATGATCTCATCAGTAGACTATCTGAACATAAATATTGTTGTTTCACTTTAAAATGTCACTTTTGTGGTGACCTTTGAATCCTGTGTGCCATCTGCTAATAAACATGTCTGAAGACGTGCAACCCTGGACCTTCAGCTCTTGTTAATGTATTAATCTTCCAGACAAGCCCAGCATCTGGGAGAGAAAGCGGACAATAACCAGACACACCCGGGCTCCATCGCTCAGGACTGCAAGAAATCAAAGTCGGTCATGTAGCGGCTCCCAGAACCACGGCTGCCACCACATCCTTATAAACCTGTCAGCACGCATGAGGGTGTCTGTGTTCAAGGAAATGAATGACTAATACCATTATTTGAGTCTTATGTGAAGACAACACTATTCTAACACAAGAGATAATATACATAGTCCTGTTTATTCAACTGGGGAAAAATAAAACTTTGAGCATTTCCCTCGGAACTTGAGATCAGATCATAACTCACTTGCCCAGAGGCAGGAGAAATCTGATGCTGCTACTGGAGCTTACAATAACAATTAATGAAAAGTGTTAGAAAGAGAGGTAAAAATTTTAAATGATTAATAGAGAAATTGGGTTTGGTTCCGTTGTTATGATTGTTTTGTCGTGGAGCTTGTGTTCAGTTATATTCTCTCTCTCTCTCTCTCTTTCATTTTAAATAATGCTTGACAATTCAAAGATTAACCAATGATGTGCTGTGGAATGTGATGGTCGTTGTCTTCATATAGAGTCACACAGTTTCTCTTTTTATGCAGATATTTGTAATCTTCATCCTGTATCAATATGAATGACTTTAAGGCGCACGCCTCAAAGATGTATGCAAACAAACAAGGTTTAAATCAGGTCAGATGCTTTATTTAAAATATGAAATCATGTTAGGAACAACTAGTTTCAATATACTCCAGGAATTAAAAACACAAAAACAGGGGGGTGGGGAAAAACAGTTGTGGGTTTTGAGCTCCATCAGACTATTAGCCACTGAGGAGGCGTCTTGCCTCCAGTGACCGTTTCTCCAGATTCCACGTTCCGTGGTGGAACTCGCACCCACCCTCATCCGTGTGTCACAGCCACTCACTGTTTGCATCAAGGGTGTTTTTAAATAACCGCCTCTGGACTCAGGACGGTGAGGAGGATCCAAATACGTAATGTACACGGCGGGGAAGGGAAAGCCTGTCGGAGGAGCCGTGAGAGTCTTGCCAGCTTGTAGCCAGCCACGCTCTGGACCAGCATGTTGGAATCCAGCGTGTAGCGAATGCAGTAAAAATTNCTCCTCGCGCCACCAGCCGTTTCTGCGAAACTGCAGAGCGGCCTCCCGGGTGACCAGGAGCCGGGTTCCCGACCAGCCCCGCGTCACCTCATTGTTCGGCCTTTCTCCGTATTGATTCGCAGCCGTTGCGCAACGAGAATACACCCCACGGCCTAACTGACAATAGGAATATGATTATGTAAGATTTCATAAGCAAAACCAGCACAGGTCATGCTCCGGCTGACTCACACGCGACTGGAGAATAAACAAACAGCAACATAAGGAAATAACTCTAAGGTTGTTTTTAATGATTCCCAGGTGGGGAAGTCCGCCAGCGTCGGGAGGGCCGGCGCCCTTGGAGGAAGTAGGTTTTGTTAACCCAAAGCCGGGTCCTTGTGGAAACCGGCACGTTGGTAAAGCTGGGGTTCCCGAGGGAAGCCGAGCTGCGCGTGCGCCCTGCAGCCCCGCGCCAGCGTGCGGAGAGCCCCGCATCCTGGCCTTAGGAGGGGACGGGCTGTTTCCTGTGCTCCGCCTTTTGCCCCCCGAGGGGCCCAGGCCCTCCGCCGGGTGCGCAGCAGGCCCGCAGCACCACCGCGGGCAGGGGCTTTAAAGTACATCTCCAGGGGCGCCTGGGTGGCTTAGTCGGTTAAGCGTCCGGCTTCAGCTCAGGTCATGNCAGGTTTGGGCGCCTGGGTGGCTCGACTTCGGCTGAGGTCATGAAACCACGGTTGACGGATTCGTGCCCAAGTCAGGCTCTCTGCTGCCAGCGTGGAGCCTGCTTCCGACATTCTGTTGCCTTCTCTCTCTCTGCCCCTCCCCCATCTGTGCATGCTCTCTCTCTTTCTCAAAAAATAAACATTTAAAAGAAGGAAGGAAGGAAGGAAGGAAGGAAGGAAGAAAGAAAGAAAGAAAGAAAGGAAGAAAGAAAGAAAGAAAGAAAGAGAAAGAAAGAAAGAAGGAAAGAAGGAAAAGAAAGAAAGAAAGAAAAAGAAAGGAAAAAAAGAAAGAAAAAAAGGAAGGAAGAAAACCTAACAGTTTTGCACAGAGCTAAGAAGTCATTAGTGGCAAAATCATATATGAATTTGTCTTTGAGTTTCCCCTAACTTACCCTACCATAGCATAGGTACCTGATGAATGTATAAATGATACATTGAATACATGCAAAAATGGATAAATGAATAAGGTTCCAAAGGGACAGATAAGCCTGTTAAAGAAAGAAACTTTAAATCTCACAGCTTAACGTGACACAGAGCTAGTCACTCGTGATAATGTACGGCATTCCCACTGATAGCATGATAGTACCTTCAGCCCCAGGGGCACTGTGGCATTTCTTTCTCCTTTTAAAAAATTTTTTATTTTTTAATGTTTATTTATTGAGAGAAAGAGAGAGAGTGAGAGAGAGAGGCATGAGCCAGGGAGGGGCAGAGAGAGAGAGAGGGAGGGAGAGAGAGAGAATCCCAAGTAGGCCCATGCTGGCAGCACAGAGACTGACGCGGGGCTCCATCTGACGAACCATGAGATCATGACCCGAGCTGAAATCAAGGTTCTGACGCTCAACTGACTGAGCCACCCAGGCGCCCCCCGACAGTCGCATTTCTTAATCAAAAGCATGATGAGTCCAAAAAACCCCCTCCCTTCAGAGGACTTTGGACCCACAGAGACCCAGTCTCCTGGCCCCTATCTTCCCATTTCTGCATTTATATCCCTTCCCTAGGCTGGCAGATTTAATCCCAATCCTTACACCCAGATACATTCCTACATTTCCATAATCACAGATACGTGTCTTAGGAGGAGGGACCTTGTAATATATGGTTCAAAGCAAAGACTTCCCTAGATACTGTCAAACCCACTGTCTATTTCTGCCAGACACCACCCGAGTTCAATCTCACCTTGCCAAGACTCATGTAAAAAGTATCTCGCTGGAGAAGCTCCCTTCTGTGTTCTAACCTCTTAACATAACTAAAAGCTTTTGGATCCCCAGCGTGTTCTGATGTATGCTGGGAATGCAGAAAAAAAATAAACAAATGAAACTACTTCCCTCTAAAGGACCCACATTCTAGCTGGAGGGTAAGACCAACAAGGAAATGAGCACAGAACCGGGAGCATTTTGTTCTCACAATCATCACACCGTAGCTAGTTGCTCACCTGCCTGTCTCCGTCGGTCACTCACTCCTTCCCGCGCTCATCATACATGCTTCAGGCAGCGTGCTCTATCCCGGTGACACTCAGAAAGCCACCGTCTGCTTTCACTCTAGTAGTGTCCTATCTCCCCTCCACCCCACGCAACATCCCCTGACAGCCCCACCCCCAGCTTCAAATATGCATACACCAGACGAAGAAGCTCATCAAATCCCCCTGCACTGAGGAGGCAGACCGCCTGAACTGACACCTCATCCTATCTACTGGCCTGGGAGGAGCAAATATTTAGTGAATAGAGGAATGACCCTAAAAGTCCTGCCACAATGGATTTGCCAGTCTAACTGGATCAGCAGTGACCTGGATGCATAGATGGAAAGGTCTGGCCGATTAGATGGAATCTCCTGCCTGGGAAGAAACTTCTAGTTCCACTTCTGTTAATGTGGGGCCTTGTTGAAGTATTTAACATCTATCTCCAAATTTCAGCTTTTAGTAGGAGTGAGAATATGCAAGAGTCTGTGGCCTATTTTTTTTAAGTTTATTTCTTTATTTTGGGAGAGACAGAGACAGTGCAAGTCAGGGAGAGACAGAGAGAGAAGGTGAGAGAGAGAATCCCAAGCAGTCTCCACGCTGCCAGTGCAGAGCCCAATGTGGGGCTCAAACCCACAAAGCCACAAGATCCTAACCAGAGCCTAAACGAAGAGTCAGACACTTAACTGACTGAGCCACACAGGCACCTCTGGCCTATTTTTTAAAGTGCACAAATTGTTAAAGTAAAGACAATCTTTCAATCAAAGTCACTGAGCATTAGATAAAGAGCCACGGTCTAGAAGTCAAGCATCTAAAGACCTGGTCCAGCCACAGATGTGATCCTGGCAAAGGAACTAGACTTGCCAAGCCTCAGTTTCCACATCCATAAAATGATCACCCCTAAGACATTACAGCCCTAAATCTATATTACCATTCATACTTCTATTACTAGTGGTATGGTTATATTCGAATTTGGTGTCTAATGTATGGATTTTTTTAATCAAACATCTTTAAGCAAAATGCCACTCCTACCAATTTGCAGTCCGTTGGTTGTAAGTTATAGAAACCTATTCACACCAGCAATGGAAAACTTGTTTTAAAGGTATAGAGGTGTTTCACAGACCCTAAGGGCGGAAATGCAGACACAAACTGGAGCCAGGAAGTAGAAGGCTGTGGGGAAACCAGGAAGCTCTCTTTCTCCCGGTCTCTCAATTCCCCTCCTCCCGCCGAATGTCTGAATCATCTCTCCCCGCAGCAGCTCCTGCTTCTCAAGTACACATTTCAGACAACATGGCTATCAATAGAACCCAAGTGTACAGCCATCTGATGAAACAATGAATCTCTCTTTTGATTTCATTCCTCAAATCATAGGAAGGAACCGCTGATTGGCCCACCTTGAGCCAGGTGTTCACCTCTGGCCCACGTTGTACAAATATGGCCGCCCTACTGTACCCTTATGGAGCAGGGTAAGTGGTCATCAGAGAAGAATCACTGTTTAATGAGACAACCCAAGAGATCTGCTCTGACTACTTCCCAGGGGGCAAGGCTCGTTATAATCATGTGCTAGTTCTTACTTTCAGTGTAAACAATGAAGCTTAAATAACTAACAGTCTCCCAAATGTCATAGATTGGTCTCAGGCTTGTGAAGGTTGTACTGTTTTGTTTGGTTTTGTTTAATCCTTTCAAGTCTTCAGTTTCAAGGGTCTGATGAACCACAAAGCTGTCCTGAATGAGTCATAAAACTACCTAGGAGAAAAAATAAAAAACTTTCCAGGGATCCCAATTAGTATACTTTTAAAAGCCTCCTTTCCTTCAGCACACATGATGAGAAATTTAGGCAGTAGGTAGGTCATCCGTCCTCAGGGATTCCTATGGAACCAGAAGACCAGAGGCCATTTTCCAGCTTTTGTTATCCTGAGAGTGTTTTAACTGTAAAGGAATTTCTGATTTTTGCAAAGGAGGTGGGTAGAGATAGAAATAATCTTGGTCTGATTTTCTTTCCAATTTTACTCACAAGTTTTCAAGAGGGCCCAAAGAAAAGAGATTTGGGAGTGGGAGGAGGCAGAAAATAGGATCAGAAATTTGCCTTCAAAAGTCAAGTGGGTGAGAAAGCCATGCTGCATTGGAAAAGAATAAGGAAATGGGAAGTTCTGGAGAAGACATTTGTGACCAGAACAGACTGTGTTCCCTACAGGTAAGTCTTTAAATGCCTGCCTTTTGCCTGTGGAATGAGCAGTCAACATCCTCTATTTCCCCTTGAACCTGCCCCTAAATCTTCTCTATGGGTAGTAATTTTCCAGAAAGGTGTTTAGTCACTGGTCTTTCCTCATCCTCTGAGTGAAGAGGAAGGAACTAGATCTCTCACCAACTCAAGATGATTATTGAGCTACAGGCAAAGCCCAGGCCTCTGAACTCCAAGGAGAATTTGACCCATCGGTCATCTCTGGTATCAGAGAAGGTCAGGGCCTCTGTTTTTGCCTGGAACCAGAGTCGCTTCCACAGTCATCACAACACAATGCGCAAAGGTTGTTTGAGGGCTCGGGTCCATGACAGCCTCTGCTTCTGTCTTAGAAGAAACCACTAGCCTGAAAATGTCTGGCCTAACGTATCTTGCCTTCTGGTTTCTAACCTTAACCAAATTCCACCCTATTAGTCGATTAGCAAATACGGAGTTAGTCTTGTGGGGAACCAACTGAAGCTTAAAGGTCTCTACCTTCAAAGAGCTTCCAGTCCAATTGGGAAGGTGAGATGGCAACAAGATACTGAGAGAAAGTGCAAGACAACAGATACAGATACACTTCATTTGGAATTGATTTCAGCCTCTGCTGCTCCCACAATGCTTATAGGAAGCATCGTGAGGAAACTCAGGCTAACAAGCCAGGTTTTAATATTAGAAAGAAGATCTACCTTGGATTCCTGCTCCCCTGGGTCTGATGATCTGGGCTGGCCAGCCTATAACCAAGGTGATGTGGGAATCCATTTTGCATGTTTCCTTTTTCTGGGGTGAATCCCTGGGATAGATGAAGCTTTATGAGCTACCATCCCCTCTCTAACCACTACCTTCACCACCTACAACCTTTCTAACTACTGATTTATAATCTTGATCCACCTTTTACCAAGAAAGCTGTGCTGGGTTTGGTTAAGAATCAGGATTCAGGAATCAGACTGCCTACACTCAACTCTTGGCTTTTCCACTAACTTTTTGTATATATTTAGGTAAGTTACCTTAACTTTTCCAAGCCTCACCTTCTTCAGCTATAAAGGATGGCAGTGTTGTTATGTGGATCAGATAAATTAATTTTTATGAGTCAATACATGGAAAGTGAGCTGTATGTGGCACAGAACAAGTACTCAATAAACATGAGTTATTATTGACCAAGAGCCAATCAATCAATTAATCAATAATTATTGATCAACTCCTGTGTGCCAGATACTATAAGTGCTGAGAAAAGAAAGAGGCCAAGATGAATCAGGTATAGCCCTGTTTTGCATCAAGAGATTTTGGTTTCTTAAAGACAGCTATAAAATATGCACACAAATAAATGTTACCCTAGACTGCATAGCCTCAGAGACCTAGGGCTAGGAGCATCAACAGGAAGCCCCTATGACCGACTCAGACAATAGGATCATCTATGAGATGTCTTCTCTATAAAGCCAAATATCTGTGACTCCTAATGCCTCTTGAGACTTGTTTGGTGAGAATGACCCACAGGTCAGAGAATGATTTCTGACAAAGGGATTACACATTCCTCACACACCTCCTGATGCATCTGTTTCTCTAGACTCCTCAGGGAAGCAGGAGGAGATGGCAGAAGACATCTACCAGTGACCCAGGAAGGTATATAAAGCCCCAGAAGTCAGGGAAACCAAGGCTGGTAAGGTGACTTTGAAACATTAGACCAAACCTGGGCCTGGCTTATGTTGGTATAAGTTTCTAGAAGGTAAAGAGGAAAAAAAAACAAACAAACTGTAAATAACCCTGCCCCTCCTGGCCATAATGGGAAAAGCAGCTTATTCCTTCTGTTCTATCTGGTTATAAGTATACCAGTGCTACCATGGTCCTTTTATATCTTTTCTTCCCATTTCACCCCGAGAAAGAGAAGAAGAGGCAAGGAAGTCTCATATAGTGGATAATAAAAGTTATTTACACTGGAGTTGAGGTGATAAGGGTCTGAATGAGGGCAGTAGCAGTAGGGAGGGAGAATAGGAAGCATAAAGACGGTAGATTCCACAGGCTCTAGTCACCAAATGGATGTAGGGGGAAAGTGAGGGAGTGTCATCCAGGCTGGCTCCAGTGCTCTGGTCCAGGAAGCTGGGTAGACGGCAGTACCGATCATTAAAACAGGGAATACAGGAAAAGAGCAAGCTGTTAATAAATTCAGTTCTAGACTTGCTGAGTCTGATGTGCCTGCAGGCCACCCAGAGAAAGATCCTCAATTGGCAACTGAGAATGTAGTATCAAACATCAGGAGAGACATTTAAGTGGAATGGAGGTGTTTCTGAGTAATAAGCATATGGGTGGTAATTAGTGGTATGTAAATTAACAAGATCCTCCAGATAGAGCCTGTAGAACAAGAGGAAAGGTCAAGGCAAAGCCTTGGGAAGTAGAAGTAGGCTGAGAAAGAAAAGCTCATCCAGGAGTCTGAGGAAGAATTGAAGTCGTAAGAAAAGCATGGCCAGGGGGAGAATGCGATGGGCAGAAGTGTCAGCTGCCACAGTGAGGAAGTGAGAGACCAAAAACAGAAAGCAAAAAGCCCTTAAGATCTGGCATCAGGAGGTCATGGGTGACCTTTGACAATCTTGTTCGGAAAGGAAGAGAAAGAAGACACAAGGAAGGGCAGCCTCATTTTCCTTTTGAAGGGCTAGCCAGCTTCTCAAGCAAAATCCTGAGTCCATTTTCTCCTGAATACTTCACATACTATGACACGAGATATGAGGACTGTAAATTGGTACATCTTTTCTAGGGAATACTTTGGCAACATGTATCCAAATACTTGGTGAAGAAAGAATGCTGTCCACTCGCCATGCAGAGATGGTGTCTGCTTGGGCATTGTCAGGGCAGTAAAAGGAGGCAGTACCAATGCGAGCCCGCACACTAGTAAGTCTCATGCAGATCAGAGTGCTCTCCAGTGGCCTGTCCCTAGGGAGTGTGCCGGCTGCCTCTGCAGATGGAGCAGCTGCCACTGGGCATTGGGTGGCCAGCCTATAGATGCCACCCCACAGAGGTGCTCCCAGTTGGAAGCCCCTCCCCACCTTGGCAGTAAATGTCTGTTGTTCTGGTAGGCTTGTGGTCTTAGCTCTGCCTGCTTTTATTTGCCTTCTGAGGATAGGGCTTCTGCTTCAAAAGAAGAGCCAGGAAGCAGAGGGTATTGGTTTAGTTTTCATTCATAGCTGGCCTTGTGTGGGGTTCCTTGGTAAGATCTGTGTAGGGGACCAAGGCTGTGAAGATGGAGCTGGGTGGGCACAGACTGGGATATGTTGTCTTATATGGAAAGGCTGTGATTAGGTGTTAGTGGTGAATTAAAGCTGGCTATAAAATGTCTCTCTCACTAGTGAGAAGTAGTTTACTTCCCCTCCTCTTGAATCTGAGCTGGCGCTGTAATTGCTAAATCAATAGAATGTGGTAGAAGTGACATTGTGCCAGTTCCAGGCCCAGGCTTCTGGATCAGGCTCCTGCTTCCTCCCTCCTGGGCCACTCTCTCTTCTGCCTCTCACTCTTGGAACCCGGTCAGCATGCTGTGAGAAACCCAAGCCACACAGAAAGACCACATCTGGTCAAGCCCTAGCTGAGCTCCGAACCGACAGCCAACAACAACCACCAGCTATGTTGAACAGGCCATCTTGGATGTTCCAGCCCAATAAAGCCTCAGATGGCCACTACCCCGGCCACCACCATGTGGAGCAGAAGTTCCCCAGCTATGCCCATTCAATCTGTCAACAGCACTGTGAGAAATCATGCGAGGGTTGCTTTTGGTCACTAAGTGTGGGATGGTTTGTTATGCAGCAGTAGGTAACTGGAACAGTTTTCATTTATAGTTTCCATGGACTTGAACCCAATTGCTGGGTAAAAACTGGCAAAGGCAAACCCTAAATTAGTCATTATCTTCCATCTCTGCTACACAGACTCCTTTTCACCATCCCTTGCAAGTAGCAAGACAGGACTGGAACTCCCTTTTTCCTCTGTCTCCTTGTGGTAGATGCACACAGTGGACTGAATGTCTCAGGTGTGGGGCCGGGGGACAGAGGGACTGGGAAAATCCAACTGGACAAGAAGGGGTCTTCTCCAAATGAGTGAGCAGAGCCACTTGGGATTGAGGCCATTTTTACACAGACAGTTGAACACACCATTCATTTTTTTTTCTAGTTAGCCTCCACAAGAGAGGGCCAGATGCCAACATGAGGTGGGCCCACATTGCTAAGCTCCCATTCTTTCTTGCAGTGAGGGCTAATTTTAGTTACATGATATGACACTTGATCCCAATAACTGTGTGTTTGTGGCTTTCTTCAGCACCACTGGTTCAAGTCTCCCAGGCTCTGCTCCTGTGAGTCCTGCTTCTCCCTGCAGCCTCCTCTAAAGCCTCTGGCTGACGTCAGGCCTGAGCTCAAGGGTACCACGGCCCACTATCTTATGGCCTTGACTATTACTGCAGCTGCATTAACTTTTCCCCAAAATCTCAGTCATAAGCTTCTCAGGGACAGGGGCCCTTACTTGGTTTGGATTCTGCAGCCTGCTAGACAGATCAGGAAAGTATGGCAAAAACCTGAAGTGTAGCCCTTTTTGTCTCCTGGGAGCCCAGAGTCAATGGCAGTTTGCTGGAGAGTGTGGTTCTGTAGACCAGACCTTTGAGCTTGAAACAAGAATGGCTCAGAAAGTTCTGAGTCAACTACCATGGCCAAAATTTCACTTTTCTTACTGGGTTGTGATCATTCTTTTTTTTTTTTAAATCATTTTTTTTAAGTGTTTTTTATTTATTTCTAGGAGAGAGAGAGAGACAGCGTGAGCAGGGGAGGGTCAGAGAGAGAGGGAGTCACAGACTGAAACAGGCTCCAGGCTCTGAGCTGGCAGTGAGCACAGAGCCCGACGCGGGGCTCGAACCCACGAACCGCGAGATCATGACCTAAGCGAAAGTCGGATGCTTAACCGACTAAGCCACCCAGGCGCCCCTGTGATCATTCTTAATAAGCATGCTTCGACTCTTCAACTCAAATGAATTCATTAACAGCAGACAAAATTTTCCTAAAGCTCATACTAGTGTTATAACTCTCTGCATTTCAGATTTAAAGTAATTTCCAGCATGATGGTTATATTGTTTTCATATTGTCAAGAACATAAATGATAGCAGGAAGATCTTATTATAGAAAAAAAATAAAATTAAACAAGGTGGTCTGTGGTGAGTTATCATGTATGGAATTAATTTCACATCCAGGTTTGGATGATCTCATAAATTGTTCTTTTGGTTGGCAGTTTCACCCTAGTCTGATAGATTGAATTATTTCCTTGTAATTCAGACCCCCTGTGTAGTCTGTAACGAAGAACACATTGTGTATCTTGGCTAGCCTGGGGGTAGAGGACAGACACCCACAGTTGTCTAAGAGCCATCAGCACTGAGCTCAGCCACACATCCTTGAAGGACAATCAATGATATTGTCAATGGTGTATTGTTGTAATATCAGGGCGAGGGGGTGGAACAGAGGTGGGAGGGATTCCTAGAACACCGAGTCTGACACGCATGTGTTTACACTATGAAATCTCTTTCAGACAGTTTGGCCCAACACCCAGAGAACAATAGGACATCCCAAACTGTGGCATCTCAGAAAGACCGTGGCTCCGGAGGCTGTGGTGCAGAGGCCCGACCACAGAGTAATGGCGGCTGTGATCTTGTGTGAAGGAGCAGCCTTCACGTATTTGAAGGGCAAAAATAGTAAGAATCTGAGATCCTTCAAATCCAGTAGAGAGGAACAGAGAGCCAAGAGAATGAACTTCTAGAAGTAAAACTGCATAGCCAAGGTGTCTCCTTTTGCCCCTGCAGGGTGCAACAAAGCACCCTCCTAAGCTACATCCTCTTTCTTCTCGGGGGCGTGGGGGGGGGGGGATAAATTCTGCTAAGCTCACCCAGAACCAAGCCCTCCGAAGGATGACAGTGATGTGATTCCTTACCCCCAGGTCAGAGTCAGGCTCACTGCAGATATATTATTTACTTCCTCTGAAATTTGCAAATAAAACAGACATGGGCGATCTACTGCCCCATCAAATACTGTGGCAGCTGATCCAGAAACCATCTTTGTAGCCAGACCCGGTGGCGCTGACCCTTCCTCCACGACCAGCAGCCACACTTCTGGGGGCAGCAGGGCCGGTGTCTCCAGCCTCACTAACAGCCTGGCTGACAGAGGAGCGGGTGCTGTGCTCCACTCATCTGCCCTTGTTGGGGAGGGAGGTGGCTCTGAAGGATTCTCTTAAGCAGCACTGCAGAAACGCAAACTTCATTCAGAGAGAAGCGCTCCATGGGACCACTGCCGTGTAGAGGTGACCAGCCTTCTCTGTTTGCCCAGCACGGGGGTGTCCTGGGACACGGGACTTGCAGTGCTAAAACTTAGAACACCAAGCGAACCAGGACATTGGGCCTCTCCCCTGCCGGCACTCATACCACAGGAGCAGGGAAATGGAATCTCGAAGGTTCCCTCCAGCTGTGGGTTGCCCAGCCACCTAGGCTCTTTCGGCAACTCCACCATCCAACATGCCTAAAGCCGAGACTAGTGCTTCTGGGAGCCATGTGAGCTCTTTCAGCAAACCACGTCTCCTAAAGCCAAATGAGAGGTCCGTGTACAGTGGGCCACGGAGCTGAGATGGTTCCCACCGTGGTTCTCCGTTACTTGTCAGAAGAGCATCCGGCATATATTTTCAACTTTTTTTTTTTATCAAGGTTTTTAAAAATTCTAGTATAGTTAACATACCATGTTATTAGTTTCAAGTGTCCAGTATAGTCGTTCAACAATTCTATACATTACTCAGTGCTCATCGTGATAAGTGTACTCATAATTCCCTTCACCTATTTCACCCATCCCCCCCACCTCCCCTCTGGTGACCATCAGTTTGTTCTCTATAGTTAAGAGTCCGTTTCTTGGTCTCTCTCTCTCTCTCTCATTTTGCTTTTGCTTGTTTGTTTTGGTTATTGAATTCCACAAAGGAGTGAAATCATGTGGTATTTTGTCTTTCTCTGGTTGACCTGTTTCACTCAGCATACTACTCTCTGGCTCCATCCACGTCATTGCAAATGGCAAGATTTCGTTCTTTTTCATGGCTGAATAACCTTCCATTGTGTATATATACTGCATCTCCTTAGCTATTCATCTGTTAGTAGACACTTGGGCTGCTTCCATAATTTGACCATTGTAAATAGTGTTACAGTAAACATGAAGATGCACGCATCCCTTTGAATTAATGTTTTCGTACTTTTTGGGTAAATTACCAGTAGTGCAATTACTGGATCATAGGGTAGCTCTATTTTTAGTTTTTTGAGGAACCTCCGTACTGTTTCCCGGAGTGGCCGCACCACTTTTCATCCACACCATCAGTGCACAGGGTGCCTTTTTCTCTGCGTCCTCTCCAGCGCTTGTTGCTTCTTGTGTTTTTTATTTTAGCCATTCTGACGGGTGTGAGGTGATATCTCATTGTGGTTTTGATTTGTATTTCCCCGATGATGAGTGACAATGAGCGTCTATCATTTCATGTGACTGTTGGCCATCTGCAGGTCTTCTTTGGAGTCATGTCTGTTCACGTGTCTGCCCATTTTTTAATGGGACTTTTAGTCCCACACAGAGGCCAGTTTGGAGCCTTGGCAACGCAAGTATGTTGTAAGATCCACGAGAATTGGTCAACAGATTTTACTCCTGCCTGAGGCCATCTGAGCGCCTTCATAGGTTCTGAGTCAGAGACCGAAGCTTCGTCCAAGACTGTGCCCTTGCAAAGTTTGGAAAAGATACGCGAATTATAAGGAGTGGAGACATCTGTTCTTGTCCTACCGGAAAAAGAATGCACAGGCTCCTTCTTGTCACGTGGGAGCTTCGAGCCACTGCCAGCCCACTTGAGCGGGTTGTTTCGTGGGCCAGGCTGCTGAGGGTAGAACATCGAGGGTGTTCTTTCTTAACTGCCTTGGCCCAAACCCTGCTTTTCCCGCCTTCCGAACTGCAGGTGTTGCGGGGCAGCGGGCAGGGCCCCCGAAGTCACTTTGGGGCACCTACGCAGCAACCGCAGGGCCCGCTTGGTCCGGGGCCGGAGGACTCCTGCTCTGTGCACTGCTGGGAAGCGTACCCCACTGGCTGAACCACTGAAAAGTCAAACTGCAGCTTCACCAGAGCAGTGTTGGAAAGGCACCCGATTTCCTGAACTGGAACTTCTCAGGAACTTCAAAATTCCACAGCTGTGTCTGGAGTTTTGGAGTATTGTTTGAGGCTAAAATTATTTGATAACCAAGCTCACCGAGCCCCAAAAGAGAAAGGGGGAGAACCTTTCAAAACCTGAACCGCTGTAGCCTGGCAGGCAACGATCTGAGCCCCAGACAAGCTGCCGCCTGTTGGATGCGTCTTTTCTCTCCAAGCCCTTCCAGGTCAGGCCGGCTTGTCCTCTCTTCCTCTTCTGGCCCCGTCCCCATGTTTCCTCATCTCCTCTCATCTAACGTGTCCACTCTCCCCCCTTCCCGTTCACCCCCCTTTCCAGGTGCAACTCCCATCCTGCTTCCTGCAGGAAGCCCTCCTGGATGCCTCAGTCTCTGCTGTCCAAATATAGGGCTGTGCTGGGCTGCCTCATTCATCCTCCCCTGAGCAGATGGGGAGATCCCTGTCCTACGAGTGTCATTGCAATGGTGACAGGTGCATGTCTGTCACCATCATCTGACTCCAAGCTCTTTGAAGGCAAGGTTTACCTTTCATTTTCTAGACATGTCCAGCCACGTGTGGCCCTTAGGAGAAATTGAGTTGTGGTTGCTGATATCATTCGAGCACAATGAAACCCTGATTAAAGCCAAGTGACACATACATCTTCTCTGTGACCCAGCCATTCCAACCCTTAGTTGGAGAAATAAAGGAGCACCGAAATGCCTGTACAAGAATGCTCACAGCAGCTTTATTTGGAACCACCAAAAACTGTAAACAACCCACGTGCCCATCAATCGGAAGTTAGATAAACATACAACGGATCATCCAAACGCATCATGTGGATGAATCTCAAATGCATTAAACTGAGTGAAGTTTTGCACACAACAGTCTGTGCTGCATGATTTCATTTACGTGAAGTTTGGGAACAGGTAAACTCATCTGTGGTGAAAAGGGTCAGGATAGTGCCTGAGCACCGGGGTGGCTCAGTCGGTTAAGCGTCCTACTCCTGGCTTCCATTCTGGTCATGAGTTTGAGCCCCACATCGGGGTCCCTGCTGACCGCGAGGAGCCCGCTTGCGGTTCTCTGTCTTGCTTTCTCATCGCCCTTCCCCAGCTCGTGTGTGTGTGTGTGCGCGCTTGCGCTCTGGCTCTCACTCTCTGTCTCTTACCCCCTAAAACAAACAAACAAACAAAAACACATAAATAAACTTTAAAAAGAACAGCGCTTGCTTCTGCTGGGGGGGGGGGCGCGGNAGCGGGGCACGAGGGAGCGCTCTGGGGTGAGGGGAGTGCTTTGTATCTTCCTAAGGGTTTAGGCTTCCCAGGCATATGCATCTGTCAGACCTCAAAACTACATACTTAAGGGTTGTGCAGGTAACTGAAGGTAAGTTTTTATCTCAAAATAAAAACATTAACAGATATCGGATGTTAACAACGAGCACGTCGAAGGGGGGAGTGCCCTGATGTCTGCAATTCACTTTGAAATGAGTCAGACAGGAAAGTGTACTGACGGACAGAGAGAGGGATGGACAGATAGACATGTGATGAAATAAACAGAGTAAAATAAAGCAGGATGAAAGTAAACAGTCGGTGCTGGCTGCCACCCAGCCCGCCGCACTCGCCCTTCGCGCGGCCGCCGCCAGGGAGGGCGAGCCGGAAGGAAAAACAGCTGCTCTGGCGGCGCTGGGGAGGTGGTGGTGTCCTCTGGGGCGAGCAGGTTTCTAGGGGCCCGGAGGAGGGCGGTGAGGTGGCCAGAGTGCAGCGGGAGCTCCTGGGAGGCTGCACGGGGAGGGGAGGGTGAGGCAGGGCGCTGCGGGCTGGCTGGGAGCAGGTGGCCTCAGGCTTTGATCTCCAGCCTCTGGCCAAACGACTGCACCGTCCTTGGCACTACCAGGTACGAAGGACTGTTCAGCGCCTGGCAGGCTGGCTGAGCTCACTCCGTTGCTCGGCCTACAGCCCTTGAAGTCCAGAGTCGAATCCGTGCTTCAAAGGACTATCTTTTCTTAGGAAACACTGATAATCCAAACCACATCTGTCCTCATCCCTCCCTTTGATAGGGTAACTGAGCTGGTAGATCAGAGGAGAGCCAGAGATTTAGTCCATCTGGATTTCAGCAGAGGTTGCAAACTGGCAGCTCTCGGGCTGGACCCAGCCCACAGATGTGTTATGTGTTTTGCTTGGCCTCCCAGAGGCTTGGTGTTTTGTTTTGTTTTTTCTAAAGTTTAGTTTAGTTGCCAAGGTTTTAAAATCACATAAGATCTAGATTGTCTGCATTTCTTGAAATATCGGCAGATCCAGCAACCACGGGCCCACATGATGATGGCAGGAATGAGTGGCAGTAGCCCCCTCAGAGGCTGGCTCCCATTCACTCCTCACCCCCGCTCACCCTATGGGCGTGGGCGTCCCAGCTCCTGTAGGTCATGCTGTTTGTGTAGACGAGAGAGAAGTCAAGGTCGGCTGATCATAACACCAACCTTAATGCAATATTTACTGAGCACCTACCAAGGATGTTTGGTTTTGGAGACACAATGGAGAACCAGTGAATCAGTCCCTTTTCTAGAGGAACTTAGATTCTAGAAGAGTAGATGAGTGAAGAAGAAGGAGGAGGAGGAGGGAGAGGAGAAAAAGAAAAGAAAACAAAAAATTACAAACGGTGATAATTGCCACAAAGGGACAAAATGAAAGAGGAGACTGTGCAGGGGTAACGTGGGGTAAGGAGTGCCTGCCTCAGAGGGGGTGGTGGACCAGGCCCGTCCGGGGGGACTAAGTCCTGAAAGGTGAGGCAATGTGGGGAAGACCATTAAGGGGGATGAAAGGCCTTCAATGGGGAAGTGCTTGGGTTCTTTCAGGAGCTGAGGGAAGCCAGCTATGAAAGGAACAAGATCGGTTTGGATAGGTGGCCAGGACTTGTAAGCCAAGTGAAGAGTTTAAGTTTCCTTCCGGGTGCAGTGGGAAGCCATCAACAATTGAAGGCAGGAAAAGAGACAGATTTCATTTGATAAGGTGGATCTTGTTATTGGTAAGGAATGCTACCCGTGGGCTCATCAGGAGGCCACCGTGGGCCAGGGGACACAGCGGCCGTGCTGCCAGCAAAGGGAAGAAGTAGATCCTGGTACACTTCGGAGACGTTCATTCAGAGTTGGTTTCAGGAGGAGGAGGCCCTGGAAATCCTATCAGGAGCTGCATCGGATAGAAGTTCATGGAGACATTTAGACCAAGGTTGCCTAGGATCATTCCGCTCCACCTTGGCTCCTTCTAAAGTGTAAGATGTTTTCACGTGAATTATGGCTTCGCTTGAGAGCAGGATGCCACCTAAAGCAGTTCATTGCAAACTGAAAATGTCCGAAAATTCACATAGATTTTGCATTCGAGTCCATAATGTATCTGTTTTGGGTCTTTAAAAAGATGTCAGTGACATAGCCTCAATAAACGAACAAACAAGAAAAAGACCAAAATATTCCAGCATCCTCGGATAATGCTCTCTTCAATGATCCCCAACCTTCGCTGCACATTGGAATCATTTGGGAAACTTTAAAAAATGCTTATGTCTGGGTCCGCCTCCCAGAGATTCTGGCTTTCTTGTTCTGGATTGTGACCTAGGCATTGGGAGTTTTTAAATGTTTATTTATTTCTGAGAGAGAGAGAGAAAGAGAGAGAGAGAGAGAGGCATGAGCAGGGGAGGGGCAGAGAAAGAGGGAGACTAAGAATCCAGAATCTGAAGCAGGCTCCCAGCTGTCAGCATGAAGCCCGACATGGGCTCGAACCCACGAAGCATGAGATCATGATCTGAAGTCATGATCAACTGTGGCTCAGGTGGCTCAACTGAGCCACCCAGGCGCCCCTAGGCATTTGGATTTTTAAAGCTCCCTGGTGACTCCAATATGTAGACATGGCGGAGAGCCACCCACTGATCTGGGACAGAGGTTCCCAAAGTGTGGTCCCTGGACCGCAGCAATGGCACAACGTAGAAACTTGTAAGAAATTCAGTGATTTGCCAGTCAGTGGCAGACTCCCCAGACGCAGCCTCCTGAAGGTAGAACAGAAGTGGGTATTTACAGTGACTTCTCCCACCATGCTGCCTCTCACAAGCTGACAGGTCTGATGCCAGGACTCCTCTGAGAAGATAGACATAGGGTCCTGGGCTCTGAAGAATGGGGTAGAGGGTGAGCAAATTTGTTCTATGAAGGGCCAGATACTAAATAGCTCTGTGGGCCACACTGTCGCTGTCAAAACTACTCAACTTGGGGCGCCTGGGTGGCTTAGTCGGTTAAGCGTCCGACTTTCGCTAAGGTCATGATCTCGCGGTTCGTGGGTTCGAGCCCCACGTCGGGCTCTGTGCTGACTGCCAGCTCAGAGCCTGGAGCCTGTTTCGGAGTCTGTGGTTCCCTCTCTCTCTCTGACCCTCCCCTGCTCACGCTGTCTCTCTCTCTCTCTCTCCTAGAAATAAATAAAAATATTAAAAAAAAAAAAAACTACTCAACTGTGCCACTTTGGCATGAATGCGGCCATAGGTGATGTTAATGAATGAATGTAGCTGTGTGCCAATAAAACTTTATTTTAAAATGTAGATGTGGGACTGAATTTTGGCAGAGGACTAGGGTCCCGCTTGGGAGTGAGGTTCAGCCTAAGACTCTGGCCTGAGCCAGGCCTCCACTGAGTACCTACACCTTGTCGCCTCGCAGGAATTGTTCCCAGAGCCAGGATACCCCTTGTATGCTATCTCTACGCTGGAAGGGAGGGGGGCTGAGAGCCAGCTGGAGGGGGTGCAGATGGAGGTGGCTTTTCTGGCTTCTCCTCCTCACAGAGACTTTGAGGGGTGTGATTGGTGGGATCCCAAGGCCTGGTCGTGTCTCCTAAGTGGCAAGGTCAGCTGGGCAGATCTTTGCAGGGGCAGTAAGTGAGCCCGTGAGCTTGCTGTCCAAACCTAGTAGCTCATTCTTCTGGAAATTGTCATCATGGAAAATTTTGGAACATTATAAAGCCACTGAATACAGAAAGGAAAAAATAACAACTGAGTGAAATGAGTAGCGAGAAAGAGCCATCAAGGGTGCCAGGGGTGGGCGGTTGGCCTGGTAAAATACTCAGTTTCAAACCCACAGAATAATGGTAGGAGTCAGGCGCTGTGCACACTTAACCCTGTGATTTCTAAGAAATGAAATGCCTGACAGAGAGAGAAGGCGATCCTTCAAAGAATGGAAATCCTCACTCCGCATTGGCGGCTGGGTCTTCCTGCTTGATATCGCGGTAGCAGCAGCCTGTTTATTTTTATTGCCGATCATTATTCTATTATATGGTGCACCACGCATTATTCATCCACTCTGGTGATGTACCTTTGGGTTGTTTCTGTTTTGGGGGCGATGATGAAGGATGCTGTCTCTAAAGTTTGTGGGAACATGTTTTCTCGGGTGGATACCTCGTATTGAAATTTCTGGGTCATATAGTAAGTATACGTTCAAATTGAAAAAAAACTATCAAACTATTTTCCAAAGTTTGGCTGTACAATTCTATATTTCCATCAGCAAAGTATGAAAATTCCAGTTTCTACACATACTTACCAACACTTGGTATTGTTAATCCTTGGAATTATGGCCATTACAGTAGGTATGGACTGGTATCTTGTTGTGATTTTAATTTGCATTTCCATAATGGCTAATCAAATCCATCAGCTTTTCCCAGGCTTGTTAGTCATTTGTATATCTCTTTGATGATTATCAAAGGATACGCTGTGACCATTTATTTTATTTTTTTACATTTATTCATTTTTGAGAAAGAGAGAGAATGTGAGTGGGGAGGGTCAGAGAGGGAGACACAGAATCTGAAGCAGGCTCCAGGCTCTGAGCTAGCTGTCAACACAGAGCCTGTCGCAGGCCTCGAGCCCACAAACTATGAGATCATGACCTGAGCTGAAGTCAGCTGCTTAACCGACTGAGCCACCCAGGTACCCTGGTGACCATTTTTAAATTGGGTTGCTTGTCCTCTTACTACTGACTTTTTTTCACTTTTTAAATATTATCAAATATACATGACAAAAGGTTTACCATTTCAACCATACAGTTCTATCAGTAAGTACATTTACCTTACTGCACAACCCTTGCCGACATCTAGCTCCAGAGCTTTCCCAGCTGAAGCTCTGTACCCATTAAACACTAACTTCTCATTCATCCCTTTCCCCAGCCCCTGGGGACCACCATTCTACTTTCCAGCTCTATGAACTTGGCTACTCTAGGAATATCACATGAGTGAAATCATGTGAGTGGCTCATGTGAGTGGCTGATCTCACTTAACATAGTGTCTTCAAGGATATCAAATGTTGTGTCAGAATTTCTTTTCCTTTTTAAGGCCAATAATATTCCACTTTATATGATTCATACTGCATTTTCTTTATCATACCTTCTGATAGACACTGCAGTGGCTTCTTATTGTTGGGTTTCAGAGTTCTTTATACATTCTGGGTGAGGACCAATTTACCAATACTTTTCTTTCTATGGCTCCTGTTATTTATACTTTTTCCTTTTTCTTTTTTATAACAGCTGGATCATCTGGGGGTTTTTCTTAAATAGTTTATTGTCAAGTTGGTTTCCATATAACACCCAGTGCTCATCCCCACAAGCGCCCTCCTCCATGCCCATCACCCCCCTTCTCCTCTCCCACACCCCCATCAGCCCTCAGTTTGTTCTCAGCATTCAAGAGTCTCTCAGGATTTGCCTCCCTCCCTCTCCCCAACTATTTTTCCCCTTCTTCTCCCCCATGGTCGTCCGTTAACTTCCTCCTAATCCACCTACATGTGCAAACATATGGTATCTGTCCTTCTCTGCCTGACTTATTTCGCTCAGCATAACATCCTCAAGTTCCATCCACATTGCTACAAATGGCCAGATTTCCTTCTTTCTCGTTGCCATGTGCTATTCCATTGTATAGATGAACCACATCTTTTTGTGGATCATGTTTTTGATGTCACATTTATGAAATCTTTTCCAAATCCAGGGTCAAAACATTTTTCTCATGTTTTCTTCTGGACGTTTTATAGATTTAGCTCTTACATATTGGTCTATCATCTACTCTGAGTTAATTGTTGTGTATTGTATAATGGTCTAAATTCATGTTTTTGCACTTGGCTATCCTACTGTCCCAGTACCAATTCTTGAAAAGCCTAAGCTCTCCCCCACTGAATTGCTTTGACACCTTTTCAAAGTCAATTGACCATAAATGTAAGGGTTTATTTGTGGGCTTTCTTTTCTGTTCCATTGATCACTATGTCTGTGATTATGCCAATACCATTTATTCTTGGCTGCTGTAGCTTTCACATAATAATTTTTAAAATTAAGCTTTATATACCAGCTTTGACATTTTCAGATTTGCTTTGTCTTATTTTAGGACCTTTGCATTTCTATAGGAATGTGAACAAAGAGAGTTTTATCTCTTTCTTCCCAGTCTGTATTCTTTTATTTGTCAGGTCTTACCGCACTAGCTAAGAACCTTCATTTGAGTAGAAGTGGTGACAGCACGCATCCTTGCATTATTCCCAACCTTTTTTTAAAAATTTAAATTGACTTTTTTTTCCTTACAAGTACCTTTTTTTTCAAATTCCAGTATAGGTAGCATACAGTGTTATATTAGTTTCAGGTTTACAATATAGTGATTCAACAATTCTATACATTACTCAGTGCTCATCACGATAAGTGTATCTTAGCCCCCTTCACCTCTTTCACCCATCCCCCCCCCCACCTCCCTTCTGGTGACCATCAGTTTGTTCTCTATAGTTAAGAATACTTTTTGGTTTGTGTCTCTTTTCTTTCTTAAATTCCACATATGAGTGAAATTATGCAGTAAATTTCTTTTTCTGATTGGCTTATTTTGCTTAGCATTATTCCTAATCTTAGGGGGAAGGCATTCAGTTTTTCGGCACTAACTATAAAGTTAGCTGTTAGTTTTTGTTGGTGCCCTTGATTAGACTGATGAAATTCTTTCTATACCTAGTTTCTTTGTTTCTTTTTTTAATGTTTATTTTTTTGGGGTGGGGAGGGAGAAAATGAGCGGAGGAGGGGCAGAAAGAGAGGGAGACACAGAAGCAGGCTCCAGGCTCTGAGCTGTCCATTACAGAGCCCAACACGGGGCTGGAACCCACAAACCACAAGATTATGAGCTGAGCCGAAGTTGGACGCTTAATGAATGAGCCACCCAGGTGCCCTTATATACCTAGTTTCTTGAGAGTTTTTGTCATAAATGGGCACTGGATTTAGTCAAATGCTCAGCCTGTTGTGATGTTCATGTGGTCTTTTACCCTGTTTTCTGCTTATGTTTTACATGAATTGATTATTTGATTTTAGAATGTTAAACCAATCTTGCGTTCCTCGGATAAATCCCACTTGCTCATGGGGCATAATTCTTTTAATATGTTTCTGGAATCAGTTAGCTGACATTATGTTAAATATTTTACATCTATTCATAAGGGATATTGGTTTGTTTGGTTCTTTGTTTCTTGTGATGTATTTATCTGGCTTTGGTATCAGGTTAATACTGTCCTCAATGAATTAGTAGTTGTTTTCTCCTTCTGTGTTTTCTGAAAGACTTTGTGTATGACTGGGATTTTTTAAAAAATTCTTTTATGTGTTTGTTTTTGAGAGAAAGACAGAGTGCTCGCTGGGGAGGGGCAAGAGAGAGGGCGACACAGAATCTGAAGCAGGCTCCAGGCTCTGAGCTGTCAACAACAGAGTCCGACGTGGGGCTTGAATTCACAAACCATGAGATCATGGCCTGAGCCGATGTCAGACGCTTAACCGACTGAGCCACCCAGCCACGCTGTGTGTATGATTGGTATTTTTTAAAAAATATTTGATAAAGTTTACTAATAAGGCCATTTTGCCATGAACTTTATTTTGGGGAATGATTTTTAGTTGCTAATTTAATTTCTTTACTTTTTATAATTTTATTAGGATCTTAAGAAATTTCCTCTTGAATCTACTTCAATAACTTGTATCATTCTAGGAATTTGACTACTTCATTTAAATCATCTAATTTATTTGCGTAAAGTTGTTCATAATGTTCCCTCAAAAGACTTTTAATTTCTGTAGGATCTCTAGGTATGACCCCATTTTCATTTTTAATTTTGGTATTTTGTGCCTTTTCTCCTTTTTTATTCCTTGGTCATTTTAGTTAAAGGTTTCTCAAACTTCTGGGTATTTTTGAAAAACCAACTTTGGTTTCCTTGATTTCTTCTGTTGCTTTTCTCTTTTCTATTTGTTAATTTCTACTCTGAACTTAACTTTTTTTCTCACCTTGTACTTACTTTGGGTTTGAATTGGTCTTTTTTTTTTCTAGCTGTTTAAGATGGAAGATAAGTAACTGATTTCCAGTTTTCTTCCTTTTCAGTATATGTGTTAAAATGTATAAATCACCCTCTCAGCATGCTTTAGCTCAACCAAAATTTGGACATGGTGTGTTTTTCCAGGTTGGTTGGGTTCAAGATATTGTCTAAGTTTTATTTCCCCGTGGTCTCTTTTTTTTGACTCATCATGGTGTATGGATAGCTGGGATTTTGCCTTCCCACATGCCTGACACAAGATGCTGCAGAAATGAACGAAGTGAGCAACAGAGTATGGACTGAAACATGTTCTGTCTGGAGGCCCAGCCTCTCCGGTGATAGGCTGTGTATCACCGTAGCCTGGGGCTCATGAGCGCGGACTCTGAGCCAGGCCAACTCTTTTTGAATCCCATCTTTATCACTTACCGGCTCTGTGACCTTGAGCAAGTTATTTAATCCTTCATAGCCCAGTTTCCTCACTCTATATCGTAAAGTTGCCGCAAGGAATAAATGAGTGATATATGTAAAGCACTTAGTGTCTGGCATATAGTAAGTTTTCTATGTTAGCTCATCAATAACTGAGCCTGAAGAGTGTCTCCCCTTTAACTATTAACAGTAGCCAGTGGAATTGGGTGGAGAAAATCTACATGTATAGGTTAAAATGAATTTCTGTGTCGTAAGACTTCTTAGAGAATAGTGTCAGGTCTGAAACCAGCATGTAACTTTTTGTTTGAAAGAAATAGTCTCCTGTGAAATGTGATTACATGTAAGAATTTTTTTAATCTCATAAAAGAAACAAAAGGATGAGATTCCCAACACCACACACACACACACCCATCTTGCTTATATTTTATAGCATGATTAATATCATGAGAATCCCAAGTATCGAGACAATTACAATTTTCCTTTATGTTGCTACTGCTCTTTAGTAGTCTTTCCTTCTGACTCTTACCATTAATGACATTTATTATATTTGTTAAGGTGTCTGTTTTACCACCAAGGTGTGAGTTCTTTAAGAGCAGAGACTACGGCTCTTCATTATCATTCCTGTGCCTGGAATACAGTAGATGTTCAATGTAAACTTAATGTAAACAAACTCTAGAGAAATTCACTCCCCTTTAGGGCTCTTTGGATATTTCCTTTGGACTATTTCTTAGAGCAGCCAATAAAGGAGATATTTCATTGGTTAAAGTGGAAGTGGCCACTTGGCCACTGTTCATTTAGGGGCATAAGCAAATATATGTGAGCTTTGACAGTAATTAGCCCTCCTGTGGTTTCTGGGGAAAAAATTAGTTTCCAAAATAATTTCCCATTATAGGTAAAAAACATCGTGATGGTTAATATTATGTGTCAGCGTGACTGGGCTAAGGAACACCCAGATAGCTGGTGCATTTCTGGCTTTGTCTGTGAGGGTGTTTCTAGAAGAGATTCCACATTTGCTTCAGTAGGCTGAGGAAAAAGGTGGCCCTCACCAATATGTGCAGGCGTCATCAAATTCACAAAAAGGCTAAGGAAGGGCAAATTCCCTGCCCTTGGACATGGGAGTGCCTGGTTCTCAGGCCTTTGGACTTAGACTGAATTATACCATTGGCTTTAACCAGTCCTCTAGCCCACAGACAGCAGACTGGGAGACTCTCAGCCTCCGTAAGCACATGAGCCAATTCCTATAATAAATCTCCTCTTCTATATATCTCTCTCTATATCCTATTGATTCTGTTTCTCTGGAAAATCCTAACTACATAATGATTGACTTCCCAAAATTTGTTTGACTTCAGATCAGTAGGCTAGGCCCGTTAGTCTAAACCAACTAGTTAATTCCATCCTTCTTTCAACGACTGTTCAAGACTCACACACAAGCCAGTTCTGTCTAGTGAAACATGAGAGGATATCTATAGGCAGCTGCTGGGAAGGTCACACCTCTTCTGTGAGAAAGGAGACTCACCATGGGACTAGATGCTAATTCTTCTTTGTATGCACATTGTCTTGTCTGGATACACCTTCTGGAATAGCATGAAGATGAAGCCAGTCCAGCAGAGGCAGTGCCGAGAAGTGGGAAGAGCCTGAGATGTTGATGGTGGTTTCAGGCCTACCTGGCCACTTTCCTTGTGAGTTAATCAATTTCTTAATTGTTTAAGCCAGTTTAAGTCAAATTTGTGTGTACTTCAGACAAAAACACCTTAAACAATAGAAAATACAAGCATAGATTCTTATACCTGGAAGGGAACTTGAGATAATTTAATTTAAAGCTCTCATTTTTAAAATGAGGAAATTGAGGGTCCCCTGGGTGGCTCAGTCAGTTGAGCGTCAGACTTTGGCTCAGGTCATGATCTCATGGTTCACAAGTTCAAGCCCCATATCGGACTCTGTGCTGACAGCTCAGAGCCTGGAGCCTGCTTCAGATTCTGTCTCCCTCTCTCTCTCTCTTTCCATTCCCCACTCAAGTTCTGTCTCTGTCTCTCTCTCTCTGTCTCTGTCTCTCTCTCAAAAATAAATAAACATTTTTAAAAAGTTTAATTTTTTAAAAAAGAGGATATTCAGGCTCAAAAAAGGTCAAGTGACTTGTGTCAAGTGACTTCTCTTCCTGGAAAGAAGACAGGATGCCGGGAAATGCTGCAGCCATCTTGTATCCATGAGGTAAAAAGCACCTCCACTAAAAATGCATGCCAAAAAGATAACAGCCTGGGAATCTCCTTACCAGTTCCAGAATGGCTGACGTGACAAATGTGGGTCCATATTTGTATAAGTTAGGTTTATGATCCTTGAAGTCAAAAGCATTCCTAACTGATACTATGAACCATTTGTTTCGTATAGCACATTTTCTCTGATAGACTAAGACTGACTATGGTAACCAGTGCTCAGGTAGAAAGTTTTCTTTTTTAAGGGTATGTGTACCTCCTCATATATTTACTATTATTAAAGTATATCTGATTCATTTTTTTACTTTTTATTTTGAAAAAATTTCAAATCTATACAAAAATTATAAGAAGAGCATAATAAATATCTGTGTGCTTTTCATTTAGATTCACCGTTAGTTAGCAGTTTGCTACATTTCTGTCTCTATCTATCTATACACACACATATATATCATATGTAATTTTTTCTCAACTCTTTGAGAATAAGTTACAAATATCATGAACTTTAACCTTAAAATATTTCTCTTTCTTAGAAACTAGGGTAGTCTCTTATATAACTACTATATAATTAAGAAATTCAGAAAATTTAACATTGATACAGTATTGCTACTAAAATATGGGTCATATACATATTTCACTAATTGTCTCAATACTGTATATAGCAATACTTCTGTCTTGACAAGAATCCAGTCCAGGATGACACACTGCATTTTGTTGGTATATCTCTCTAGTCTGCTTTAATCTGGAATGGTCCTTCAGAATTTCTTTGTGTTTTTTTTAATGTTTTATCTTATTTAATTTTGAGAGAGAGAGACAGCAAGTGTGCATGAGTGGGGGAGGGGCAGAGAAAGAGAGGGAAAAAGAGAGAATGAGAGAGAGAATCCCAAGCAGACTCTGCACTGTCAGCACAGAGTCTGATGTAGGGCTTGATCCCATGACTGTGGGATCATGACCTGAGCTGAAATCAAGAGTCAGATGCTCAACCACTGAGCCACCCGGGTGCCTCAGAGTTTGTCTTTAAAAAAGAATTTTTTTAAAGAGAATATATCAGTTGTTTAGTAGAACTCTCTCAACTTGGGCTTATCTGGTAGTTTCTCCATAATTAGACTCAAGTTACACAATTTTGTGGCAATACAACTTTGGTGATATTGTGTCCTTCACAGTGCATCACATCAGGAGGGATGTGATGCCAGTTTTCTCCATTATTCATGGGGTAAACTTTAATCACTTGATTACAATGGAGTTCACCCTGGCTCATTCTTATGAGTCTAATTTCTAAACTCTCAGTGGGACAGAGCATCATCTTTCTTAGGTGATTGGTGGGCTACATGGAGTCATTTCCATGGTTTCCTGGATAGGCTTTGAGTCATAGGGCCCTTTTGTAAGGGAGGGGTTCAGGATGTACCTTCAAAGCTGGATTTGGACTCAGTGGAGATCACCTCTGGGGTGATTCGATGATCACCTCAAAGATTCAATGAGCCCATTGCCAGATATTTGTAAGTCAGTGGGAAAGGGTTAACAAGGACATGGACCATCTGGTTTTCCTTGAGGAGGGTTGAGCTCCCCCAAAATATTACTCCTTTACACCTGAAGAAGTTAAATGGTCCTGTTCCCATGGAATCCTCAACCAATGTAGCCCTGACCTGTGATTTATATAAAAAATAGCTGGTCCTTAATTTTCCCCACAATGGCTTCATTCTTACCTTATGAACCTGCTTTGTCAGTGTTCGCTTTGATTTATGGAAGATTTCAAACTCCCCAAATAACTATCCCTTTTCTTTTCATTAAAGTTAATCCCCACAAAGACACTTTCATCCTCTGATTAGTCATGCCCCAGTGAACCTTGCTAACCAGAGGCTAAGTTATTGATGTGTTAAAGATGTAATCTCTAAGTCTTGGGACCACTGAAGAAACCCCAACATGTTATTTGACAGTCAGAGTCTCACAATGTATTACCTCCTTTGAGCAGCCTTGGTCGCACGCGTTCCTTGGGGTCCATAAATCTCTTTGGCCCGACTGCCTGCGAGGACTGAGTTATTGTGGGGCCAAGGTTAGGCTGCCAACACACACTGCCCTGCACCCCAGGATATTATGGTGCCTTCTCCAGACTCCAGTTTCTATTTCCAGTAACATGTATTCAGTAGCCAATCTTTTACACCAGGAGCAGCGGCTCATTGTTTTATGCCCTGCCTGTGGCCTTCATCATAAATTTGCACCAACCCACAAGTCACCAAGACTGTAATCTGGGTGTGATATTGGCCACCAGTGGAACTAACCCTTTCTCCTACCTGTTGATGGTGAGCAACATGGAAGCTTGGCTCAGCCATTAGTGAATCTTATTAGATGGTGCTGACATCCTCTTTGCACAGAAGAGCAGCACACATGGGAATGTGGAATTATCCCTCAACAGCAAATTTTAAGGGTGTAAATTTTAAAAAAATGATTCCTCTTAGACCTTTATACATATGTAAGGTTCAGTTTGGTCCGCATAAGGACAATGATTCTCAACTGGCAGGATGGTTCACGAGGCAGCATGGTGCCTGCTGTCCAGTTTTTCATTTCTTCAGTGCTCACAGCAAATGGCAAGAGAGATTCCTAGTCATTTTGACAGTCTCAATACCTGTAGAGTTTCCTCCCCCGAAAACAGTTTAAATTGTCTTCTGGGAAGGTAGCACTGCTCCCATCGCCACTTGTTCTTTCTTGTTTAAGAACCACAGCCTTAAACAAAAGAAAAACAGAGCAGAAGGAGAAGATCTCAAGGAACTACCTTCCCGTTGCACAGGCGGAAGCCCATCTCAGGAAAACATATCTTTGACCCTGCCCTTGTTATTGTTGCTGCTGTTGTTCAATAATACCCATGTATTAGCCTATGCTTCTGCAGGGTAGAAGGCCAGATGGGCCCCATTGATGTCTGTGCTCAGGGTGTCTCCAGGCTGAAATCCAGATGTCAGTTGCACTTATCTCAAAGCCCTGGAAAAGAACGGCTTCCAGGCGCATTCAGCTTGTTTGCAAAATTCAGCTCCTTGTGGTTGTAGGACTGAATTTCCCATTTCCTTGCTGAAGGTTGACCAAGACTCAGCTTCTGAAAGCCATTCATTCACATTCCTTTTCAGGTGGCCCCCTCAGTGTTCACATCAGCAACATCTTGAATCTTTCCCTCATTTGTGTTTTGTGTTTTTTAAAATGTTTGTTTATTTTAGAGAGAGAGAGACAGAGTGCAAGGAGGGGAGGGGCAGAGAGAGAGGGAGACACAGAATCCAAAGCAGGCTCCAGGCTCTGAGCTGTCAGCACAGAGCCCAATGTGGAGCTTGAACTCACAAACCGTGAGATCATGACTTGAGCCGAAGTCAAGATGCCTAACCAACTGAGCCACCCAGGCACCCCAAATCTTTCTCTCATTTGGAATCCCTCTGCCTTTCTCTTTTACCACTAGCTGGAGAAAACTCTCACTAAGTTCAACAACTGCTCTATACCTTCTTTATTGAGATGAGCCCACTGATCATGACCTTGGATGGAGCGGCAATGCTGAATTGCTATAAAATTTTATTCTCTCCATTTTTTTAAAGTTTATTTACTTATTTTGAGAGAGAAAGAAAGAGAAAGTAGGGGAGGGACAGAGAGGAAGAGTGAATCTTAAGTAGGCTCTGTGCTGTCAGCACAGAGCCCAACAAAGGGCTAAATCCCAGGGACTGTGAGACCACGACCTGAGCTGAAATCAAAGCTGGACGCTTAACCAACTGAGCCATCCAGGCGCCCCACTATAAACTTTTCTAATGGCTTACTCTCAATTTCTATACCTAACTCATTGAGAACCAATTTATTTTCTTAAATGAAAACATTTTAAATCATTTCAATTACACGAGAGGTAGATGATAAATACCAAAAACTCAGAAAACTCCTGTGATATCATGATTTATAAGAAATATATATTTGGTCTTTGTCTTTAGTTCTGGCGTAGAGCTCCTAATGCCCTTGGAATTTCCGAAGGGATGAGAGCGATGAAGGTGCCCGTTGTGCTGATGTGGTCGCTTTTGGAAAGTCACTAAGTAACCATGTGATTAAAGGGTTGCAACTTTGAGCCCCACCTCCTGGCTTCTGGGGAGGTGGAAGGGGCTAACGGCTGAATTCAATCACCAACAGGCAATGATTTAATCAGTCGTGCCTCTGTAATGAAGCCCCCATAAAAACTCACAGGGATGGGGTTCCGAGAGTTTCTAGGTTTGTGACCGTGTGGAGATTCGGGGAGAGTGGCACGCCCAGAGAGCATGAAAGCTCGATGCCTTCCCCATGTGCATCTCTTCCATCTGTTGTTCCTTAGTTCTGTGCTTTTATAATAAAATAACGAGCTGGTAATCTAGTAAATAAATGCTTTCCTGTGTTCTGTGAGCTATTCCTGCAAATTAATCAGATGCAAGGAAGGGAGTTGTTGGAATCTCGGATCTATATCTGCACAGCATTCATCCTGCACTTGCTATTGGCATGTGAAGTTGCAGGTAGGCAGTCTTGTAGAACTGAGCCCTTAACCTGTGGGGTTTGACACTATCTCTGTGTAGACGGTGTCAGAATAGAATTGCATTAATTGCTTGATGGTGGGGGGCAAACCCCAGAGATCGGAATTGGGCGCAGACTTGGAATTAGATAGCTAATACCCTCCTCAACCACCTTGCCACAATCTCACCATCCTCTCTCTAGAAGAAACCCCAGTTATGAATCAGTGGGTATACATCCAGACAACTTTTAATACTTGACATACATTTACATGCACCCCTGGAAAAGGCATAGTGTTGTTTCACGGAAGCGTTTTTATAGAACTGATTACCTGAAAGCTGCTTTTACTTACAAGCAGTATGTTTTGAGGGCTATCCCCTTTTGTCCATATAGATGTGATTCATTTCTCTGAATGTACTGTGCGTTGTTTGACTCAGGTGTTTCCCCTCGGGTTGTACGTTTCCCAGCAACGCTGCACTGGCGATCCTGCACACGCCCCCTCGTGCTGCGAGGCGCAGGTGTCTCTCTAGGGAAGACACCAGCAAGTGCTCTTGCGGTCAGGGAGTAGGGACTCCGAATTAAAGGAGATTCAGTTAAATTGCTGACCCTGAGGGCAATCTGCGATTGCATCGCTCTGAGATTTCCCTTTCCCCACATCTTTACCACATGGATACAGTCACACTTGAATATTGCCAAAGGCTTAGGTATGACCCAGGTCCTCACTGGTATTTGTCTGTTCGTTTTTACTGAAGTATAGTTGATACACAATGTTACAAGAGTTTCACACGTACCACATAGTTATTCCGCAAATCTAAATGTCATGCTCTCCTCACCGCAAGTGTGGGTACCATCCATCACCCACAGCGCTCTTACTGTATAGGTCCTCTTTGTTTTCTATTACATTTCCCTGTGGGCTAATGAGGCTGGATAACTGCTGATATGTTGTTGGCTGTTTATATTTCCTCTTTTAAAAAACTGTTGTTTATATTATTTAACCATTTTAAAAGTTTATTTATTTATTTTAATGTTTATTTTTAACAGAGAGACAGAGGGTGAGCAGGGGAGGGGCAGAGAGAGAGGGGGACAGAAACTGAAGTGGATTCCAAGCTCTGAGCTGTCAGCACAGAGCCCGACACAGGGCTCAAACTCATGACCAGGAGATCGTGACCTAAGCCAAAGTCAGATGCTCAACCAAATGAGCCACCCAGGTGCTCCCCAAAAGTTTATTTATTTATTGAGAGAGAGACAGAGAGAGAGACAGAGTGTGTGTGTGTGTGAGTGCGTGTGTGTGTGTGTGTGTGTGTGTGTGCATCAGCAAGGGAAGGGCAGAGAGAGAGGGAGACAGAGAATCCCAACTGTCAGCACAGAGCTGGACATGGGACTTGAACTTATGAACCTTGAGGTCATGACCCGAGCCAAAATCAAGAGTCAGACGTTTAACCGACTGAGCCACCCAGGCGCCTCTATATTCTTTAACCATTTTAAAACTGGCTTATTTGTCTCTTTCTTACTGATTTACAAGCATTCTTTCTATTCTTTTTACAAATCCTTTGTTTGTTACATAACGCTTTAAAGTATCTTCTCTCCGAGTTGCGAATACTTTAACGTTGTTTATGGTGTCTTTTGTTGTAGAGAATTCTTTTTCTGAGGTAGAGAAATTGATCATGTTTTCCTCTGTACTTTGTATTTTTGGGGCCTGAAAGTTATTTTTATCACCAAACAATAAGTAACTCACCTGCGGTCACCCCTCACCTAAGGTCATAATGTTAATTTCTATCTTCTTGTAATTTTAAAGTTCTATGCTTTACATTTCGGTCTTAAATCCATCTGGAATTATGGAAAGGTTGGGAGGCTTAAATTTTTAGGTTTTTTTTTCCTTTGTCCATTATTCAATAAGTAATCCACCCTCCCTGCACTGATTTGAAACACCATTCCTATCTTATATCATATACCACTATACACTATACACTATAGTGTATATACCATACACTATACACAATATACCATATACCGTACACTATACACAATGTACCATATGCCAAATACTATACACATACACTATAACCCAACTAACCTGAGTTCACTCCTTGATGAATCACAGAAAGAAACAGATAAAAATGTACAAGAAGTGGAGTTTTCACACAAAGGAAACTATCTGCAGAAAGTAAGGAGATCACAGGGAATAACTTCCAAACCCGTGAATGGGTTCCTTTTATTTAGGGTTAGAATGAATATTTAGGAAGCGTTGGTGTCGCTCGTATGTAGAGGCGGGCTCAAGGTCCCACGTGCACCTTCAGGAAACTGCCTGTACATACCCTGTATGTTATATAGATGAGGCTTGTGCACCTCCTTGGGCGGCGGTAACTGTCAGTCACTCCATGGGTCACTCTGTAGCCCATGTGTGCAGACCTGAGTTGGGGGTTAGGCTCAAACTGGTCAGAGTGGCCTGGGCGACTGGAACCCTTTGCCTAGGCAGTCATTATTGCTTGAAACATTGTTTCCGTTTCCATCACAGGATGCTACACCTGTTCGGTCCTTTGCCTGAGTCAAGAGATAAGCTGGAAAGAAGAGCTTAAGGAAAAATGAGGGGCCAAGGCCGATGGGTACAGCAGGTGAGCAGTGAAGGTCAGGCCCTGGGGTCTAGCTGGTGACGCTTCCACCACCCCTTTCGTTTACAGCAGATTCATGTGCTACTGACCTATCTTGTTTAGTTGCTCCTGTATCCGTACCACGCTGTTTTAATGACCTTACCTTTGTCATATGGCTTCATCTCTCACGGAGGAAATCTGACCTACCCCTCTTCCCCTTGAGTCTTTTTCGAATTGCCTTGGTCGTTCTTAAGCATGTACTCTTCTGTGTGAATTTTTAATACCAGTGTGTCAAGTATATTGGAAAATCCTGTTGGGATTTTGATTAAAATTACCTTAAATTTACATATTAATCTGGGGAACATGACATAGCTGTTTCCAAAGTCTTCTGAAAATGGGACAAAGTGAAATAGAAGTGTACAGATGTAAAATTTCAAGCTAGAAAGGGCTGCAAGGCAACATAACATTTTTTTAAGTGGATAATAAGAGCCCAGTCATTCATACACCTAATAAGTTTTGAGTGCTTACTCTATGCCCACAATTATTCTGTGCATTTAGGACAAATCACTGAAAAAACAAACACAGGTTCTAATTTATAGACTTTGCATTCTAGTAGGGCAGACAAAAGACAGACAACTGAGATGAACATTTTCCCTCAGATACCTACACTTCTGGCCTAGCTTTCCTAATCCATCTTACAGTTAGGTCCTGAGGCATCAGCTAGGTTTGTGAGACAGAAGACAGATAAAGACCATGGTGCTGATCATATCACAGGACAGACAACCACCAGAAACAATGCACTCTCCCTGGGTATTGTTTTTAGAAAAAAAAACAAATTATTTCCACTGAAATACTCAAGTTCATGGAAAAAAGTCTCAAAATATTTAGATGCAATCTTACAAGGAATACATATTTACCTGTTTAATAATCTTTTTTCAACATAAATATAAGTGTTATAGGCTCCTTCTGCAGAATTTCCTGTGTGATCAATGATCTGGAATAAGTTTAACAAAAGAAATGATAAGAGGAGGAGGCTATCGTAGTAAACACTTTTTTAAAAAAAGGTTTATTTAGGGGCCCCTGGGTGGCTCAGTTGGTTAGGCATCCGACTTTGGGGCTTAGGTCATGATCTCACAGCTTGTGGGTTTGAGCCCTGCATCGGGCTCTGTGCTGACAGCTCAGAGCCTGGAGCCTCCTTCTGATTCTGTGTGTGTTTCTCTCTGTCTGGCCTTCTCCCACTTGTGATATCTCTCTCTCAAATTTAAATAAAACATTAAAAAAATTTTTAATGTTTACTATTTTGAGAAAGAGAGAGAGAGAGAGAGTGAGTGCATGCATACGTGGGCGTGCAAGCCAAGAAGGGGCAGAGAGAGAGAGAGGAAGAGAGAGAATCCCAAGCAGGCTACATGCTGCCAGCACAGAGCTCAACACAGGGCTTGATCCTGTGAACTGTGAGATCATGACCTGAGCTGAAATCAAATGTTAGACGCTTAACTTGCATGCAGGACTTATTCTGAGTACTTTGCATATATCAGCTCATTTGTCCTCACAACAGTCCTGTGAAGGAGACACTATTATTATTACCTCCATTTTACAGAAGAGGAAAGTGAGGCAAGTAACTTGTCCAAGATCCTGCAGGGATCTTACTGTGAACAATGTTGCAACAAAACAAAAAGTATACTTACTTTGGAAGAAAAAAAAGACAACTAAACAAATACAGTTGACCCTTGAACCATGCAGGAGTTAGAGGTACTGACCCCTGGGTGGTTGAAAACCTCAGTGCAAGTTTTGACTCCCCCAAAACTTAAGAATTACTAATAGCCTACCGTTGATCAGAAGGCTTACCGATAACATAAAGTCAGTTAACACATATTTGGTGTTAAATGTATCGTATCTTGTGGTCTTACAATAGAATAAGCTAGAGAAAAGAACATGTTATCAAGAAAAACCATAAGAAAGAGAAAGCACATTTACAGTACCGTACTGTATTTATCAGGAAAACAATCTGCATGCAAGTAGACTCGCATAGTTCAAACCTGTGCCGTTCAAGGGT
This sequence comes from Crocuta crocuta, assembly GCF_008692635.1. Lineage (NCBI taxonomy): Eukaryota > Metazoa > Chordata > Mammalia > Carnivora > Hyaenidae > Crocuta > Crocuta crocuta. Next base: position 3,090,971 of record NW_027527951.1, read on the forward strand.
CGCCTGTACATGAAGAGCACTGCCGAGCAGCATAGCACCGCTGGGGAAGTAGCCCAAGGATGCCAAGAGCATGATGGGTGCCCCTGGACAGGCTTTTTGAGTCCAACTGGAGCCAAGAGCTGACAGACGAGGATCAGGGGAGAAGCCCGAGGGTCAAAGGCTGGGAGGTGGAAAGGGTCGTGGCCTTGAGGATCCCAAGGAAGCCAGCATGGATTTGTGGGCCAGCTCATCAGGGGGTTGTGGGCCACACTATGGAGTTCAGGTCTTACCATACTTACAGTGAGAAGCCAGTGAAGGGTGAGGGAAAGGAAGAACTATGGCTTTACTCGAATAGGTTCTTAGCAGTAACAGATTTAGAAGTGGGTATCTTCTAGAACTGTCACTGTATGTTTTAACAAAAATTGTAAACCTCATTTTACTGTTTTTCCTGTCGCTGCCCTCTCCTTCCATTTAAAAAAAAAATTTTAATGTCTATTTTAAGAGACAGAAACAGAGAGCGAGTGGGAGAGGGGAAGAGAGAGAGGGAGACAGAATTCAAAGCAGGCTCCAAGCTCTGAGCTGTCAGCACAGAGCCCGACATGGGGCTCGAACGCATGGACTGAGATCATGACCTGAGCCGAAGTCAGACGCTTAACCGACTGAGTCACCCAGGCGCCCCCCTCTCCTTCCATTTTAACCTCAAGCTCTGGCAGGAGAGTAATCCCAAGTTAGCAGGAGATTATTGTCTTGTCTTCCTTGAGGTCAACTGGTAAATAAACCCCATTTCTCTTTGTTTTTGACTGCCCGGGAGCAGCTTTACCATGTTCTTCAGCCGGGAAGGGGGTGGGACGGAGAAATAGAGGGAACAGAGATTTCATTTTCCTTCCTCTTGGGCAGGAAATAAACTCAGGCTTTAATGTGACAGAAGTGAAGTCTGCTAAAAGTCAGTGGGACCATCGTTAGCTTGGGGAAGTCGATCTCCTCCTTCAGGCTCAGGGAAGCACAGTGAATTGCACTTTGGATCTCCTATTTCAGTGCTGAAACTATCAATTGGTGTGAACCAATTACCAGTGGCTGCGACCTATTTTATTTAGCTTATCAGAAGATTTGGCCAGGCTCCACAACTGGCAATACAAATATTTAGTTACTGTAGATGGGATTAAGTGTAATGTTTTGTTATGGATCAGAAACTGATTTTGAAACAGGAAGCAAAGGGTAAGACAAGCTCTGGGCAGAAACACACAAACAACAGAATCCTCCATTACCTGTCATTGGGAGTGGTCTTTTAAAAACCACTTTTGCACACCATACAAAGTACCTAGTAAACCTTCAAGTTTGCAAAGGGCAACGTTGAGAACCCTGGACTCAGACTGGTTCTTGGGCACTTTATTTAACCTGTAAGCCTCATTTTTCTGATCTGTAAAATGAAAATAATTGTACCCTTTCATTGGGTGACGAAGATAAATAAGGTAATGCAGTTTAGATTAGTGTCTGGGGTTCCTCTGATAAAGCTGTTAGTCTTATTTCTGAGAAGAAAATACCAATCTGGTATGAAAAGCTATAGAAAATCTCAATGAAACTGTGTGTTAAGGCTGGAGAATATATAGAATGCATTGTCCAAAACATAGCTACCATCTTCCCATAAATTCCAGGCTTCTTCCAGTAACATGCATCTGATTTACTGGACCATCTTCACCCAGGGGCTCTGAAATTGACATCAGGACCCCCCGCCCACTCACACCCCATCCACTGATGGGGTGATCTTTTCTCTAAATATTGATCACTTTTTCTCTCTGCGTTCCAGCCCTTCGTTTAGACTGGTTGGCAGACTTTTCCTAAAAAGTGTGAGATAGTAAATATTTTTTGCTGTACCGACCCATACAATCTCTTAACAACTACTCAAGCCTCAATCCTAGCACAAAAGCAGCCATAGACAATTATGTAAAAGAATGGGTGTGACTGTGTTCTAATAAAACTTTATTTACAAAAACAGGTGGAGGGACGGAATTCACTCAGAGGAGGTTGTTAGCTGACCCCTAGTTTAGGCTGCCATGATCTCTCTTTTTTTTTTTTTTTTAATATTTTTTTTATTTGTTTCTAGGAGAGAGAGAGAGACAGCATGAGCAGGGGAGGGTCAGAGAGAGAGGGAGACACAGACTCTGAAACAGGCTCCAGGCTCTGAGCTGGCAGTCAGCACAGAGCCCGACGCAGGGCTTGAACCCGTGAACCGTGAGATCATGACCTAAGCGAAAGTCGGACGCTTAACCGACTAAGCCACCCAGGCGCCCCTGCCATGATCTCTTGGATTAGGAATGTAGTCCCCAGGCCTCTGTGTAAGCCTGATCTAATCCTGTCACTCTCCATTTAAAACCTTTCAGTCGTTTTTTTTTCTCTTCCTTCCTTCCTTCCTTCCTTCCTTCCTTCCTTCCTTCCTTTCTCTCTTTCCTTCTTCTCTTTCTTTCACAAAGGGTGGTCTTGGACCCTATCCTTAAAATCACCTGAGCTGCAGAGTTGAAGGCTCCTCTGCAGAGCCACTAAGACAGCATCTCTGGAGGACAGGCTGAGGAGCTGGATATTAATGAGCATCCTAGAGAATCCTGATGCAAGAGTTCTCAAACTGGAGCCTGTGGACCCCTGAGGGCCCCACATGTGCTTTTGGGAGTTCCGTGATGCAGGGAAGAATCAGAAATGTGTTGAGGGTGGGAGGAAAGCCTTATGGAGAAGGTGACGGCTGAGTGTAGGCCTGAAAGAGGAAGCATATCTCCGGGAGGGAGGAACGTTCCAGGCAGAGAGAAAGCCCCCAGGCTGGTGTGACTGGTGAGAAGGCCAGTGTGGTTGGTGTGGGAGCCGGGGCNAGACAGGGATGCAGAGGAAAGAGGAAAGGGGCCAGAACAGATGGAGCAGGGCCTTGGAGGCCATTGAGAGACTTGGCTTTCTGCTAAGAACAAAATGGGAGCCTGTTGGAGAGTGTCAGCAGGTCAAATTATGCAAGCTATTCCAGGAATTCTAGCCTCTTCCTCCTTCCTCACACTCCATCTGAGCACTTCTCTCTCTCCCTCTGTGCGCCAGGTTCCCCCTCTTACCTGCCTTTACCCTCAGTGCCACCTCCCAGGACCTTGTGGGTGTTCAACAAGTAGTGATGAATGTCAAAAATGCCTTTGTTTTCCCCTGTGGCTGGCTTCTGATTTGGATTTGGTAAGAACCTCTTGAGAAAAACAGCCTTTTTCAAATAAACATGAAAAAAAAGTTATTCATTTTTCTATGAGAAGCTTAATAAATGATGTAGTATCTTTTTTTAAAAAAAAAAAATCCCACCATCAGTAACACTTCACCAGAGAATGAGGAATCAACATGCCGTTCCTTTGTGGTCATAAATAAATCCGAATTAAAAAATTAGTGTTTTCCGGATGCGATTCTGTGGCACTGGAAAAGCAAATCCCTTTTTTCTGTAGTGGGCCATCAGGGAGTTCTACAATTCTCGTTTCCGCTCTTCTCAGAATGTGGCTGGCCTCCTGCGTTGACGTGTCCCCTCCACCTCCCCGTGAGGATCTTTCTGGGCAGCGTTTTCCTCAGCACCATCTGAGAAAGAATTAGGCAGTTTGCACTGACCACGCGAGCGGCCCCTGAGCTCCCCACTCCCCTTCCCCCT